>NC_044034.1:95390719-95700421 GCF_901765095.1 Microcaecilia unicolor | reverse complement strand
ACTCTCTGGTTTGGTTGGATCAACTACGGTTGATAAAGTTGCTTGTTTTAGATCTGGAGGCTAGATAATACCTAAGGAATAGTGTGAAATTAGATACTCTAGTGGAGTATTGGTATAAGGAATTTTAAGGTTCGAAGATCTTCCACCTGGTTCATTGCTAATTTGAGGGCATTGAAGCAACAGGAAGATGTTTGGAGCATCATCGAAGGAAATCTTATAGAAAAAGGATACGTCCGATTATTATAGATGTCATTTAAATTATTATAGCAAAAATGTAAGGAGGCTAAAGGAGAGTTTTGGGAGAGGCAGACTGTGGATTCTGGAGAGAGGACTAGGACTTTATTTAGGATGATTGGTAAGCTGCAAGATTGTCTCATGGGAATGTTGGGGAAAACTCTAACTACTGATGGTTTTGTTGGAATTTTTATTGATAACATCGATACTATTAGGTTTACTTTCTCCAACAGTAGTCCTCTTTTGTTATTTTTGAGAATAGAAGGGGGTCTGTTTTGGATTGTCTTAATCCGCTTTTTCAGTTTGAGTTGGAATCGTTATTATGTAAAATTTGTTTCACTGCCAGTAGTAGCGATCCTTTGCCAGCCAGTTGCTGGAGTGTGGCCTGCTCTATATGAGCCACTGAAAAGAAAAAAAGTGAATATAGCCACTTAACAGGGGAAAGAAAATTCAAATATAAAAAATATCAAAAAGGAAATCTAGGACATATCTTCCTGTAAATGGTACCTAAAAGAAGCATACAAAATTCCACAACCCCCTAAATACCCTTAAAAATCTGACCTCATACAGAATGTTTCTGTAGAAACTTTTCCCATTGTGTGGGATCTACAGAGATACATAATACACTTACAAGGAAATTTTAAAAAGAAGATGCCCTCCCTTAAGCCAAAACACACAATTTGGATGCAGGAAAGTGCTTCTATGAGACTGTGGAGAACAAGCCACATCTGAGAAAAGCGGAATCTTGTGACCACAAAACAAAGCATCTTTATTCTTAAAATAAGACTTCAGTTCTAGCAACGTATCCTGTTGTGTCACAAAGAACACTATCAAGGCGTTTCTTGTAGTAGTTGTATCCTGGGAATCTTTGACAAACCCAGTCAGATTAAAACTCGAGGATATCAGGGGCCCTTTTACTAAGCTGCGGTAGGGCTAACGTGCAGGTAGTGTTCGCCAAATCAACACTACCGCTTAGGTAGTTCAGGCATCCAGCGGTAATTTCGAAGTTGGCACGTGCTGTTTCCCACGGTAAAAAAATATTTTTATATTTTTTACTTTGGGGGCATTCCCGGTGGTAATCAGCAACGTGGCTACATTAGCACGCACTTACTGATTATACTACAAGTAACGTGTGAGTCCTTACTACTAGGTCAATGGGTGGCAGTAAGTGCTCAGGGAGTAAATAACTGCATGCTACTTTTAATTTTAGCGCACGGCCATTTACTGCCCCACTAGAAAAAATAACCTAGCACGCGCCGCAATTCAAGCGTTCAGACTACCGCAGGCCACTTTTTTTGTTTTATTTTTTATTTGTAATTTTAATGAATTTTACAAGATACACTTGTACAGAAAAGGAGTATTATCATACCATACAAGAAAATATTTTATAAAGAAAATCTATTAAATGATAATTACTGCTAAAGTCCACAATTATAGGCAAGGCACAATTCAAAAATTGGTTAACATAGGAAAAAATGAGTAGAACATGTTCCCACTTATCCTATCACGGAGTAGATACTAATGGAGGAAGCACAAGAGAGTTTACGGCTGGTTCTTGTCTGGAGTCCAGGAATTTTGCTAACTGATCACTCTCAAAGAAAACATATTTAATTGATTGAAATTTAACAACACATTTGCAAGGAAAATTAAGCCAGAAAATTCCCCCCTGTGACAATACACGATCACGAAGTTTCAAAAAAGACTGACGTCTTTTCTGAGTTTGTCTAGCAATATCAGGAAATACTTTGACTTTGCAATTCATAAAGACTTCATGTCTATGTTTAAAGAAAGTTTTCAAGATCCAGTCCCGATCCGGCTGTAGAACAAAGTCTATAATTAATGTAGCAGGTTGTACTCCACATAGTTCGTCTTCAATTGTTTGTGATAAATTCAAATTTAGCTCCTCAAATGGGGTTTCTTAACATAGGGAGCCAAATAATAAATCCTTGCTACAGGTGGAAACAAGTATTCTCAGCAGTAACCACCAGCACTGCTGCACTCGGCGTTCTGCTAGCAGAGTCTGCCCCTGCTCCCAGATCAGACATCTCCTCATCGGGTCTAGTCAATCCAGGGCTCTGGTCTGCCAGCATTGCCGGCATCGAAGGAGGACTCCGTTCCTCTGGGCTCAGAGTGGTCTCTCCCTCAGGCAGGTAGGTCGGTTCTCCTCTCATCGATCCCTCCTGCAGCAAGGGTTGTTGCCCAGTCAGTTCTACTCTGGGAACAGTGAAACGGTCCATCGGTCCCAATTCCTGTCTTGCAGAGGGAGCAGGGTAAGCCCTCTGTTTGCCCCGTCTCTTGGGCATGGAAATGTATTTTTTAAGGAAAAAAAAACAGCAAGAGGGAGTTGAGTGAGGAGCTGTTTCATACACGTCCTATTCAGACGCCATCTTGCCTCTCTGTCGCAGGCCACTTTTTACCAAAGCTTAGTAAAATGGCCTCTCAGTTTGTTAAGACCACCCTCAGTTTCATCAACCTGCACCGTCTTTTTAGAAAATAAATAAAAATTTGATCATGGTAAAGTATCAGCATTAGGGATACATAGTAACATAGTAACATAGTAACATAGTAGATGACGGCAGAAAAAGACCCGCACGGTCCATCTAGTCTGCCCACGACAAACTCATATGTGTATACCTTACCCTGATCTGTACCTGTCCCTTCCAGGGCACAGCCGTACAAATCTGTGTAGCAGTATTTCCCATCTCCCAACCACCAGTCCCTCCTCCCATCACCGGCTCCGGCACAGACCCCGTATAAAAAGTCTGCCCTCCCCCATCCTAGCCTCTCAACCACCAACCCCTCTTCCCCCTGCCACCCAATTTCAGTTAAGCTTCTGTGGATCCATTCCTTCTGCACAGGATTCCTTTATGCCTGTCCCACGCATGCTTGAATTCCGTTACCGTTTTCATCTCCACCACCTCCCGCGGGAGGGCATTCCAAGCGTTCACCACCCTCTCCGTGAAGAAATACTTCCTGACATCTTTCCTGAGTCTGCCCCCCTTCAATCTCATTTCATGTCCTCTCGTTCTACTGCCTTCCCATCTCCGGAAAAGATTCGTTTGCGGATTAATACCTTTCAAATATTTGAACGTCTGTATCATATCACCCCTGTTCCTCCTTTCCTCCAGAGTATACATGTTCAGGTCAGCAAGCCTCTCTTCATACGTCTTGGAACGCAACTCCCATACCATCCTCGTAGCTTTTCTTTGCACCGCTTCCATTTTTTTAACATCCTTCGCAAGGTACGGCCTCCAAAACTGAACACAATACTCCAGGTGGGGCCTCACCAACGTCTTATACAGGGGCATTAAAACCTCCTTTTTTCTGCTGGTCACACCTCTCTCTATACAGCCTAGCAACCTTCTCGCTACGGCCACCGCCTTGTCGCACTGTTTCATCGCCTTCAGGTCCTCAGATACTATCACCCCAAGATCCCTCTCCCCGTCCGTGTCTATCAGGCTCTCCCCACCTAACACATACGCCTCCCTTGGATTTCTACTCCCTAAGTGCATCACTTTGCATTTCTTCGCATTGAATTTTAATTGCCAAACGTTAGACCATTTTTCCAGCTTCTTCAAATCTTTTTTCATGTTTTCCACTCCCTCCGGGGTGTCCACTCTGTTGCAAATCTTGGTGTCATCCGCAAAAAGGCAAACTTTACCTTGTAACTCTTCGGCAATGTCACTCACAAATATATTGAACAGAATGGGCCCCAGCACCGATCCCTGAGGCACTCCACTACTCACCTTTCCCTCCTCCGAGCGAACTCCATTTACCACCACCCTCTGGCGTCTGCCCGTCAACCAGTTCCTAATCCAGTTTAACACTTCGGATAACCAGTTTCCCTTTAAAATATTTATGCAACAAAAATTTCAGGAAACTGTAAACTTAAGGAAAATTAAGAAAACAAAGATCATTCACCCTCATTTGATTTTCCATAGCTTCTGATTTAATATGCAAAGATAAACCATGGTATCTGAGACTGAAGCAGATTTGAATCACGAGGGGTCAGTATTCAGCTGGTGACGGTCCTCTCTCTGTCCAGTCTGGTGTCCCCCAGGGTTCTAGTCACTCCCCCACTCTGTTTAACTTTCTGGTGCCTTTACTGACAGTTGTCCAGGAACAGGGGTGTCTAACGTTTTGCTACGCTGACGATATTCAGATTCTCTTCCATGTTTCTGACCCTCTTGCTCCCCTCACTTCTCTAAATTCTTGTCTCTCTGTTGTCTTTATTTTGCTCAGGGATAATACCAATACCAACACATTCTTTTATACCGCCACCCTCCCATAAAAGGGTCCAGTGTGGTTTGCATCATTACAAACAATCCAATATAAGCAAAATATGTTTACAATTGATCCAATCTATGGCTATTAAACTCATTCATAACGCACACCAATGTGATCATGTCACCCCCCTCCCCCGCCTTAAACATTGGCTCCCTGTTTCCTCTCGCAATCATTTTAAGCTGCTTATGCTAGACTTTAAATATTGCTTTCCCACTGCTCCAGCCTACTTGAATAAGCTGCTGGTTCCCTACTGTCCTGACAATCTCTCATCCTCCTCCAGTAACCTTCTGTATTTTCTGTCGCCTTCTGCCCTTCATTTTTCACTCTCCTGTGACACATCGCATTTAAGTTACTTGGACCCTTAGCTATGAAATTCTCTCCCGTCTGCTCTTAGAGTGCCTGTGTCTTCTCAATAGTTTAAGGTCCTCCTCAGAATCCTTCTTTACTGACTTTTACCCAGTTTTCTCATAATATCTTATTCCTTTTCTTGCCCTCTTCTCCCCTCTCCCTGCTCTGCACCTCTTCTCCCTACTCACCTTCCCTGCCTTGTCAGCCTTCCCCCTACCTTGCCCCTTCCTCATTGCTGCCCCCTTGTCTACCTCCCCTTCTCCCCTTCCTCAGCATTGAATTTCTGAGTTTTCGCTGCAGTGGAAGACTCCTAGTTTGCCATTAGCCACTGCAGTTGAGACATCTAGTTTGTCATCGGCGGTGTCAACCGAGGATCTAACAAAGAATAGGACAGCTCAATCTTCAGGAGAGGTAACTCTTGGTGCCATTTGGGGTCTTCTTGCCAATTGCTCTTCGGATATTGCATCTCTTAAATTATCCTGTGGTTCTCTGGCTAATAAGTTTGAGACAGATCATCGTGTGAGATTAGAAAATCTGGAGAAATTTGTGAAAGCAAATGTGGTTGTAGTGCGAACTTTAGTGAAAGACAAAATCTAGAGTCACCACAAGTTGGAACAACATGGGATGACTTTCCTATGAGGAAAGGCTAAAGTGGCTGGAGCTCTTCAGCTTGGAGAAAAGGCGGCTGAGGGGTGATATGATAGAGGTATATGAAATAATGACTGGAGTGGAAAAGATAGATATGGAACGTCTGTTTACGCTTTCCAAAAATACTAGGACAAGGGGGCATGCGATGAAGCTGGAGTGCAGTAAGTTTAAAACAAATAAGAGAAAATGTTTCTTTACTCAGCGCGTAATTCGACTCTGGAATTCATTGCCGGAGAATGTGGTTAAGGCGGTTAGCTTAGCAGAGTTTAAGAAAGGTTTGGCCGGCTTCCTAGAATGTTATTAAATGGACGTAGGGAAAAATCCACTATTCCTGAGACAAGCAGTACAAAATGCTTTGCTCCGTGGATCTTGTCGGGTGATTGTGACCTGGATTGGCCACTGTCAGAGACAGGATACTGGGCTAGATGGACCTTTGGTCTGTCCCAGTGAGGCGATGCTTATGTCTTATGAGAATCAATTTAGATGCAGTTACTTAACTTTCCAAAGGTATTGGGTGTACAACTTGTGGACACGCTAAAGAATATCTGAAGGAGGTCTTATCTTTGCTGCAAGATTAGTTTCCTCCTGTTAATAAGGTGTTTTATTTGCCAACTAAAGTATTGGGGGAAAATCGTCAATCAGCTTTGGATATATCAGCTATTTTGGACACTTCACAAGACGGAGTCACTTTACTTGTATAGTTTGTGCTTGAGCAGGATTAAAATAAGGTATTGTTTTTATATTTCTGCAATTCACAAGGTTAATTTTACGGACAAAGAATCTGGATATTTCCTGATGTTGCAAGGGTCACACAGGAAAGAAGAAAAGCTTTCCTTGCCATGAGGCAAGAGACTGTGGCACTTGGTGCTACCTTTATGCCACGTTACCCTTGCAAATATTTAATGAGGACGTTATAAGGCCCTTGTATTGCTCCATGGTGCGACCGTATCTCGAATATTGTGTGCAGTTCTGGTCACCTCACCTCAAAAAAGATATAGTGGAATTAGAAAAGGTACAGAGAAGGATGACAACATGATAAAGGGATGGGACGACTTCCCTATGAGGAAAGGCTGAGAAAAGAAGGCTATGGGGAGATAGGATAGAAGTCTATAAAATAATGAGTGGAGTGGAATGGGTAGACGTGAATTGCTTGTTTACTCTTTCCAAGAATACTAGGACTAGGGGGCACACAATGAAGCTACAAAGTAGTAAATTTAAAACAAATTGGAGAAAATATTTCTTCACTCAATGTGTAAATAAACTATGGATTTATTTGCCAGAGAATGTAATAAAAGCAGTTAGCTTAGCAGGGTTTAAAAAAAGGTTTGGTTAGCTTCCTAAAAGAAAAGTCCATAAGCCATTATTAAAATGGACTTGGGGAAAATCCACTGCTTATTTCTAGAATAAGCAGCATAGAATGTATTGCACTGTTTTGGGATCTTGCAGGTATTTGTGACCTGGATTGGCCACTGTTGGAAACAGAATGCTGGGCTTGATGGACCTTTGGTCTGTCCCAGTATGGCAATACTTATATTCTTATGTTCTTAATTAAGTATTTTAGTATTAGATGTGTGTCCCGAACAGCTGTACTCCTTCTTGGATTTAAAGAAACTCTTACCAGGATGACTTCCTTTTTTTTGTTTGTTTTGCTGTCCTTTAGTGTAGTTAATTGTACCCCTGTAGACATCATGCCATTTCCGTTTTCCATTATTAGAAGTTTGTTGCTATGCCAATTTTCTACCTTTTTTCCTTTATCCTCCCCTGTTTCAAGATTTGTGGTCTAATGTGTATGAGGATGTTTTTGCCTTTAAATTATGTTTCCATTTTTAATATATTTGTATTATTAGCACGCTGGTGATTATATTTTCTTGAACAAATGGATGCTTGCACGTAAAGTTGCAAAGTAATAAAAATAAAGTAAAAAAAAAAAAAGATTACAATAGCCAAGCAAAGGTAAAACCAAAGTCTGTACAATTCTCCGAAAGTGATCTGCCACAAAACATTTTCTAACACTTCACAATTTTGGCCAGTCAACCAATCTGCCGGAGTCCAAAATCACATCCAAACACCTGTAAAGACAATATGGCAGTGAAAGTGTGATTTTGGACAATAAAAGTACTAAACATAAGACCATAAGAAGGTGGACCCAACCATATCGTTTTGGTTTTTGTAAGTCCAGTTTACGTTGGTGTCCGCATTCAATTCTGATCAAGCTGAAAACAATGATACAAAAGATTTGACACATCAGCTTGAGTAGAAGACATAGGAACAAGAAGCGTCATATTGTCAGCATAATTATAAAAACTTTTCCCCAGGTCTAAAATATCATGTCCAAAAGTGCACATCATAAGATTAAACAAAATGGGTGAATTTGAGAACCCTTGTTGTAACCCACAATGCAGCTTCCAAGAAACAGAGACATTATTCATTGTTTTTACTCTATAAATACAATAGGTTAAAAAAAACCTCAAAACAACTTCAAAACCTTCCTTGAAATCCCTATCTAAATAACTGACTATCATGGTCTACTAATTCGAAAGCGGAAGACAGGTCAAGTTGGGTACATGTAACCTGGGTTGGCCATTGTTGAAAACAGAATGCTGGGCTTGATGGACCTTCAGTCTGTCCCAGTATGGCAACACTTATGTACTTATTTTTGGAAGGATCAGTTGCTTTGAGAATGAAGGTGATGCGCTAGGAACCGGTGCACATGTTGCAGTCATCCAAGGATTGTCTTTTGCAGTCATTGGGCATCTCAGAGTTGGGATATGCTGAGACATGTAAAAGTGCTTTTTCTAGTCATGCTTCTGAAATATGGAATAATGTTCCTAAAGAGCTACATTCAGGGCTGTTTAGCACTTTTGTAGGGCCTGTAAGACATATTTGTATTTTTATTGCCAATTTATTTATTTGTAATGTGTTGGTTGATTTTATGGATTTTTATTGTGATTTTATTTTATGTGTGTAAATTGCCTGGAGCATGTGATTGACTTTTGGGATAGTATATAGAGAGGCCCCATTACTTTGTAGATCTCTGTTTTCACTCTCAATTTAGATCACAAATATCTGTGTTTAAAGAATTCTCTAATGGCCTCTTTTCCACCAGTAAAACAAGTCTGATATAAACAAATTCTAAGGGCCCTGTTTACTAAGATGCATTAGTGTTTTTAGCATGCCTACTACACTTAGCGACCGCTCTAACCATGTAGGTGCCTATAGGGACATTGTAGGCACGTACAGCGGTTAACGTGTGTTAAAAATGTTAATGCGTCTATAACTTTGCTTAGTAAACAGGGCCCCTAGTCTTTTATTCTCATATCAAATGGCTTTAGTCTGGAATTTCTTACCAATGTAGGTTAAATCAGAAACCAACTAAGGAAAATTTAGAAAAAAAAAATTACAAACATCTGTTTCATTGATATTTACTAGAATAAAATTCTGGAATAATTTTATTTTTTAATTTGTAATCTGCCAGTAGTTTTTTTTTTTCTTTTTTTAAATTTGGTTAATTCCCTTTGTACTCTGCATTGAACCACCTAGGTGGAATCCAGCAGAATATAAGTATAATTTCAATTCAGTTCAAATTCAGTGTGTTTAGGGCCGGCATTAGAGCTATTTAAATAAATAAATAATTGATATTCACATTAGTGTAAATTGTGCACTAATCACTGTTGATATACTGCACTTCTGAAGGACTCCAAGACCCTCAAGGGCAGAATATTTTGTGGAGGCCTTTGTTCAGTCTCTCAGATATTTATGAATTGTAATTGCAGTGTTATAGATTAGTACATGTAGAGTCAGACTGAAATGCTGAGGAAATGAGTCAGCGGCTTTTGAAGGGAACCTGTATGCAGGCCTGAGTGCCTCTAGTGAGTGGATTAAGGATTTATCTACTTTAATTGCTGGTTTCTAAAAAGAAAATCTTATTATTGCAGATATCAGCTACACTGTAGCATTCTCACGGCTAAGTAAATACCAAGAGCAGTAGATCTCAGGTTTATCAGATTTACATTGAGCCTTGTAGTTACATTAAGCAGATAAAGTGTTAGGTTTCTTCCTGTTTCACAGTGTATTTAAACTTTGAATGATAGCCTCCTTTCCAGGTTAATTAATGAGGTAAGAAAATTGCTATCAAAAGGCATCGTATCTACCAGTTTATATTAAGTAACTAACTTTACTGCATCTGGGAAAACGCCTACAGAAAGTAGAAATGAATAGCTGCTTTCCCATGGTGTTTTGGAAAGATACAGTGCAGAATAGCTTGTTTCTAAACCTAGCTGCCGTTTCACGTACCCTAATAAATGACTTCTCTCAGGGGAGCCGCACTATTGTAAACACTCTTAGGGGCGTCTAAGAATAACCTCAAAAGAAAAATTTGAAGGGAGGTTCATGGCTATTTTCCTTGGCCCCTATCAGAAGTCAAAAAAATGTTGACAAAATGCACAATTGCTAGAATATGACTAGGAAGTGGTTTTCTACTCTTTTACAAATAAAATTTCCCAAGGGTACAGGAATAAAGAGTGTAGGCTCAGGACTTGAAGCCCTGCTATAAGATCTGCCATGCCACATCACATAACTTTGTAGCCACCGGGTAAGCACCAGCGGTACAAAACTAGAAAATATTTTTGTAGCACTGGAAATGGCGCGCTGGGGGTGCAGCAGCCCGGCAGTGGTTCCGGATTGCCACGCACCAAACCTTTAGTAAAAGAGCCCCTAAGTGTCGATTCCCCCAAGTTCTATAATACCAGGCACATCTTAAGGCAATGCCCCTGACCTGCCCATGCTCATCCCATGGCCACACCACACCCCCTTTTCACTTGCACACTAAAAGATTTACAGGCGTATCTTTATAGTATAGTGCCTAGCAGGCTGCACACGTAAATCGTAATTAACACTCAATTATTAGTGCTAATTGGCTCCAGTTAAATTGCGCGTGCAAATTAGGTGCATGTCCAAATTACATAACTACACACGTGTAGTTATAGAATTGCCATTTATATTTGTATCTAAGGCAATGGAGGGTTAAGTGACTTGTCCAAGGTCTCAAGGAGCAGCCCTGGTTTCCCTCTCAGCCACCTGAGGTTTTTGCATTAACAGCTGTGTTCATTTTTATGCTCTTTAAAGCTGATTTATGTATGCACTAGTAAGCAATGGACATTTTTACATGGCTTTATATTGGATTACCTCATTAGGATAGATTTTTGCCTCAGGTAGGGAGGGAGATTGAAAACTTAGGGACCTTTTTTGCTAAGGTGCATAGGCGCCTACGTGCATCTAACGCATGCCAAATTGGAACTACCACCCGGCTACCTCGTGCCCTGGGTGGTAATTCCATTTTTGAAGCGCGTCCAAAACACGCGGTAGAAAATATTTTCTATTTTCTACCACGTGGCGCTTACCCGGCGGTAATTGGCAGTTTACGCACGCTGACGATTACCGCCCGGTTAGCGCGTGAGACTTATTACTATGTAATACCTATTACTATGTAAGCCGCATTGAGCCTGCTTTTAGTGGGAAAGTGCAGGATACAAATATAATAAATAAATAAATTAACTCAGTGGGTGACGGTAAGGTCTCAGGTTGAAAATGGACATGCGCTGGTTTTAATTTTGTCACACGTCCATTTTCGGCCACAAAGGCCTTTTTTTCCAGGCATACTGAAAAATGGACCTGCGCACTTCCAAAATACATGCCTACACCAGCACATGCCATTTTTCGGTGCGCCTTAGTAAAAGGGCCCCTTAGGACGTTGTTGGCCGGTGGAAAGGAAGAACTGGGACTCGCAGATTGGGAGAAAGGAACGTACATAAGTACCCCCTGCTCTTCTCTGCTACTTCCTTTCTACCCGCTTGGCAGACCTAGATATCTGGCTCGTTCATTGCTGGAGGCCATTCTATCTGTCCAAGGGGGACTCACTAAAACACTTCCAAATTCTATGTACATTCTTTGACCCTAAACTGAGGGTTGGTTTTCTGATGGGAAAAGGATGCCCCTCCTTATGCACCTAGTTCCAAAGAGTCCTTTATTGGGTGCTTCAACATAATTTTGCTCAGGTGTGAATACATCAGTTGAGGATGAGGTAGACATTGCTTCTTAGTTGTATGGCAACCAGCTCCCATGGTTCAAAGCTCCCCTGTGATTCCCTTTCCCCTCCAATTCTCAAGCTGTAGATCTACATGCAGCCAAGTCCCCAGAACTGGCTGTTTAATGTAACTCAAAAGTACAAAAATAGTGGGAATAACCAAGACAAGAAGAGCTAGATGAAAAAAGTATAACTTTAATGATAAGTCCACCACAAGTCTAAATTTTTATTTATTTTTTGTTACATTTGTACCCCGTGCTTTCCCACTCATGGCAGGCTTGATGTGGCTTACATGGGGCAATGGAGGATTAAGTGACTTGCCCAGAGTCACAAGGAGCTGCCTGTGCCTGAAGTGGGAATTGAACTCAGTTCCCCAGGACCAAAGTCCACCACCCTAGCCACTAGGCCACTCCAATGTCAAATAAAATACATCCAAATGTCAGATTGTGAGTTTAATTGGATAGCCTGGACTCAGAATGGAGACTTGACATGGCCATGTTTTGGCAAGAGTGCCTGCTTCAGGAGTCAAACAATCCAGTCGAATCTGATATTATCAGGAAATCACACAAATTCAAAAATAGTGTATCGCATTGGGTAAACAAAAAAAAAAATTAAAAAAACCTTTAAAGGTAATTTTCAGTATGATGCAGATGGTTGCAAAGTCTGCTGTTGGAGGACAAGTCTAGAAGGGATATGTACAGAGGAAAATTTTTCATTTTTATTTTTTGGTTTGGCATTTATTTCAGATTTTCTGCCACTTTTTGGCTCATTTATACATTCATTTTAACAAAAAAAAAAAATAAAAAATTAGAGATCCTTTTACTAAGCTGCAGTATGCTTAGTAATTACTTTCAGGGACCAGATACAGTGGTGGAAATAAGTATTTGATCCCTTGCTGATTTTGTAAGTTTGCCCAATGACAAAGACATGAGCAGCCCATAATTGAAGGGTAGGTTATTGGTAACAGTGAGAGATAGCACATCACAAATTAAATCCGGAAAATCACATTGTGGAAAGTATATGAATTTATTTGCATTCTGCAGAGGGAAATAAGTATTTGATCCCCCACCAACCAGTAAGAGATCTGGCCCCTACAGACCAGGTAGATGCTCCAAATCAACTCGTTACCTGCATGACAGACAGCTGTCGGCAATGGTCACCTGTATGAAAGACACCTGTCCACAGACTCAGTGAATCAGTCAGACTCTAACCTCTACAAAATGGCCAAGAGCAAGGAGCTGTCTAAGGATGTCAGGGACAAGATCATACACCTGCACAAGGCTGGAATGGGCTACAAAACCATCAGTAAGACGCTGGGCGAGAAGGAGACAACTGTTGGTGCCATAGTAAGAAAATGGAAGAAGTACAAAATGACTGTCAATCGACAAAGATCTGGGGCTCCACGCAAAATCTCACCTCGTGGGGTATCCTTGATCATGAGGAAGGTTAGAAATCAGCCTACAACTACAAGGGGGGAACTTGTCAATGATCTCAAGGCAGCTGGGACCACTGTCACCACGAAAACCATTGGTAACACATTACGACATAACGGATTGCAATCCTGCAGTGCCCGCAAGGTCCCCCTGCTCCGGAAGGCACATGTGACGGCCCGTCTGAAGTTTGCCAGTGAACACCTGGATGATGCCGAGAGTGATTGGGAGAAGGTGCTGTGGTCAGATGAGACAAAAATTGAGCTCTTTGGCATGAACTCAACTCGCCGTGTTTGGAGGAAGAGAAATGCTGCCTATGACCCAAAGAACACCGTCCCCACTGTCAAGCATGGAGGTGGAAATGTTATGTTTTGGGGGTGTTTCTCTGCTAAGGGCACAAGACTACTTCACCGCATCAATGGGAGAATGGATGGGGCCATGTACCGTACAATTCTGAGTGACAACCTCCTTCCCTCCGCCAGGGCCTTAAAAATGGGTCGTGGCTGGGTCTTCCAGCACGACAATGACCCAAAACATACAGCCAAGGCAACAAAGGAGTGGCTCAGGAAGAAGCACATTAGGGTCATGGAGTGGCCTAGCCAGTCACCAGACCTTAATCCCATTGAAAACTTATGGAGGGAGCTGAAGCTGCGAGTTGCCAAGCGACAGCCCAGAACTCTTAATGATTTAGAGATGATCTGCAAAGAGGAGTGGACCAAAATTCCTCCTGACATGTGTGCAAACCTCATCATCAACTACAGAAGACGTCTGACCGCTGTGCTTGCCAACAAGGGTTTTGCCACCAAGTATTAGGTCTTGTTTGCCAGAGGGATTAAATACTTATTTCCCTCTGCAGAATGCAAATAAATTCATATACTTTCCACAATGTGATTTTCCGGATTTAATTTGTGATGTGCTATCTCTCACTGTTACCAATAACCTACCCTTCAATTATGGGCTGCTCATGTCTTTGTCAGTGGGCAAACTTACAAAATCAGCAAGGGATCAAATACTTATTTCCACCACTGTAGGTTAAGCAGATATCCGATTCGCCTTTGCTATACTCAAATGCTTCATCTTTTATTCTTTGTCAACCTACTGATTTTCATTGTTTATCAAAGTACAGTAACGGCTTCTGTGGGATTCGTGTTTAACTTTTATTGTATGAAACTAAAATGGCATCTTGTATCTCAAGCCATAATGAAAAATAAAGTCCAGAATAACAAACTTTCAATGTCTTACCAAGTATAACAACAATAGTTTGTTATTTTATATATAAAGTCTGAACTGTCCCCTCCCCACCCCCCAACCTACTCCTTATTCCCACCTCCCCAAACTGCCAATCGCTCATAACAGATTTAGAAAGGGTCTGTACTCTTGTAGCTGCCTGTGGGATTCATAAAGGGCATTTAGCCAGGTAAATGGGCCTCTGAAAATTACCGCTGTTCAGTTCTATAAAAAGGCAGACCAACAGGTCTATGATTGAAGCTATGCAACAATCTAGACAGATTTCTTTGTAGAAGCTTATTTAGCACATAGATAGAATGGGGTGGGTAGAATGGGTTGGCCTCATCCATATTTTACCTTACAGAAACTAGAGAGCTTTGGGCTGGGACAAGAGATTGGTTTGTTTGGCCCTTCCAACCAAAATAATGTTCCGCAGCCCCTGATAACGCTACAGTCTATCTACACTTTTGAGTGTATCTGTCTTTCCTTTTGCTTTTTGGAAACTACATTTAGCAACCAACTGATCTGTGTTGCAGTGGCAGTTCTGCCTTTATATTGTTCAATGTTCTGTTTTCACCTTGGAGTATCAATCAATGGATGCTGGATCTATTGTACATAAGTTAGATTTGAATTTGTGTGCTTTGTAACTTGCATGAACTTTATTAATATTTTATCCCTTGAAAGCAAGTTTGCAATTTTTAAAACAGTGATTAAACACAATGAAACAAATATTTGGTTATGCTATAAAACCAGGAACTCTTGTTTGGTGCAGCCGAGCTGGAAAAATCTGTATCGGTCAGCCTGATGGGTTACTCAGTAAAGCTGGAAAGCACTCAGCAGGCTTTTCCCAGGACCCTTGTCACAGTCGCTTTATACTGCTGGATCGATTTACACATTTTCCAACAAGCAATGTATACAGACAATTGAATTTAGCAAACAAGTCAAATTTAAGGAAATATGTGAATTGGATTTTTTTTTTTTACTAAATTACTTCCCTTTTCCCAATCCAAGTTTGTTGTTTGTTTGTTTGTTACATTTGTATCCCACATTTTCCCAACTATTTGCAGGCTCAGTGTGGCTTACATTGTACAGTAGAGGCGATCGCCAATACCAGTATAAACAAATACAAAGTTAGGTTAATGGCAGTTAGGTTAATGGCAGGGTATGATCAAGTGTGAAAGGCACATTGGGGGTTATAAGGAGAAGGGTTAGGTTATGTCCAGTACGAACTTATATCTTGTTGTGTTGTGGGATTAAGGCATTTAGGTTGGATCGTTAGGGTATTCCTTTTCGAATAGGTAAGTCTTTAGGAGCTTCTGGAAGTTTATGTGAATTATCAGTAGGTACACAAGTTATTTCCCTGTGCAAGTGGATTTATGATCTAAGAGGTCCTTTTACAAAGCTGTGGTAAAAAAAAAACTGGCCTTATCTGATTTGTTTTAAATTTACTACACTGTAGTTTCATCGCATGCCCCCTAGTCCTAGTATTTTTGGAAAGCGTGAACAGACGCTTCACATCCACCTGTTCCACTCCTCATTATTTTATATACCTCTATCATGTCTCCCCTCAGCCGTCTCTTCTCCAAGCTGAAAAGCCCTAGCCTCCTTAGTCTTTCTTCATAGGGAAGTCGTCCCATCCCTGCTATCATTTTAGTCGCCCTTCGCTGCACTTTTTCCAATTCTACTATATCTTTCTTGAGATGCGGCGACCAGAATTGAACACAATACTCAAGGTGCGGTCGCACCATGGAGCGATACAACGGCATTATAACATCCTCACACCTGTTTTCCATACCTTTCCTAATAATACCCAACATTCTATTCGCTTTCCGAGCCGCAGCAGCACACTGAGCAGAAGGTTTCAGTGTATTATCGACGACAACACCCAGATCCCTTTCTTGGTCCGTAACTCCTAACCTGGAACCTTGCATGACGTAGCTATAATTCGGGTTCTTTTTTCCCACATGCATCACCTTGCACTTACTCACATTAAACGTCATCTGCCATCTAGCCACCCAGTCTCCCAGTCTCGTAATGTTATCTATGCTTAAAATGAGGCCGGAATCCCATAGTTTTTATTGATTTTGCATGATTTGGGGAGATATTTGGGCCTTGGTAAGTAGAGGTTTTTTTTTTCCCATAGTCACAGAATGGGGCAGTCCTTTCTGAATCATTTCCTTCATCTGTCTGTGCTCGTCACTGACTGAATAATGCTGCTATTGTTTTTCCTCCCCCATTTTTGCATTTTGGCTGCCCTCATACTTTGTACAAACTGCAAAAAAAAGTACCACAAGCCCTTCTAGGCTCAGGATGACTGCTTTTTTTATTCACTGGAGGCTGTAATTCTAAGCTATTATTTAAAAAATAAGTAAATATTACACATGTTTATTATAAATATGTTTCCTCTAACAACTCTTTCAGGCTTTGCTCCTGTAGTTTGTTCTGTTGCTGACAGACCAAAAATATGGACACTTGTCAAAAAAAATATTTTTAGATTCTGCAAGATCTGCAACTGTTTCATTTGTAATGGCGCCAGAGGACTTGGGAGGAAGTATCTTTGTTTTTTAACTTTTATTTATGTTTATAGCAGCTTTTAAACTAGAATCTGGGGGAAGGCCGACAGTCGTTCAAAAACGCATGGTTCGGATCAAGGTATCTTTCAAAGATATCTGCAAAACAGGGGAGATAGGGTATCCCGATAGCGAAGTTGCAAGACAGCAGGCTTATTTTCGAAAGAGAAAGACACCCATATTTCGACCCAAAGGGCGCCCAAATCGGTATAATCAAAAGCCGATTTTGGGCGCCTCCAACTACAGTCTGTCACGGGAACGGACAAAGTTGATGGGGACGTGTTGGGGGCGTGTCGGAGGCGGGACTGGGGCGTGTTTATCGGCTGAGGAGAGATGGGCACGCTCGGCCGATAATGGAAAAAACAAGGGCGCCAGAAGTGAGAATTTGGGTCACTTTTTCTGGACCCTTTTTTTCACGAACAAGTCCCCAAAAAGTGCCTCAACTGCCCAGATGACCACCAGAGGGAATCGGGGATGACCTTTCCTGACTCCCCCAGTGGTCACTAACCCCCTCCCACAAATAAAAAGAACTTTAAAAACTTTTTTTTCCAGCCTGTATGCCAGCCTCAAATGTCATATCCAGCTCCATCACAGCAGTATGCAAGTCCCTGGAGCAGTTGTTAGTGGGTGCAGTGGACTTCAGGCAGGTGGACCCAGGCCCATCCCCCACCTACCTGTTACACTTGTGCTGGTAAATGGGAGCCCTCCAAACCGCCCCCAAAACCCACTGTACCCACATCTAGGTGCCCCCCTTCAGCCATACGTGCAATGGTAATGGTGTAGAGTTCTGGGGAGTGGGTTTTGGGGGGATTTGGGGGGCCTCAGCACCCAAGGTAAGGGAGCTATGGACTTGGGAGGTATTTTAATTTTTTTTAATTGTTACAAGTGCCCCCTAGGGTGCCTGGTTGGTGTCCTGGCATGTGAGGGGGACCAGTGCACTATGAATCCTGGCCCCTCCCACGACCAAATGCTTTGGATTTGTTCGTTTTTGAGCTGGGCGGCTTCGGTTTCCATTATCGCTGAAAACCGATACCGCCTAGCTCATATCCGCCCAAATCCGATGCATTGGCCTGGCACCAACTGTATTATCGAAACAAAAGATGGACGCCCATCTTTTTCGAAAATACAGTCTGGCCCGCCCCTTCGCGGACCCGTCCTCGGAGATAGACACCCATGGAGATGGGCGTTCGCATTTGATTATGCCCCTTCACGTGTCCTTAAATAAAAATCAGACAAAAGATTGCAAATTAATACTGTCAGTTTGAAATGTCTATATGCGAATGCCAGAAGCTAAGAAATAAGATGGGAGAGTTAGAATATATTGTACTAAATGAAAAAATAGATATAACAGGCATCTCTGGTGGAAGGAGGATAACCAGTGGGACACTGTCATAGTAGGGTACAAATTATATCATAGTGATAGGGTGGATTGAATTGGTGAAGGGATAGCATTGTATGTTAAGGAGGGCCTTAAATCAAATAGATTGAAAATTCTGCATGAAACAAAACACATCTTGGAATCTCTATGGATTGAAATTCCATGTGTAAAGGAGAAAAAGATAGTGATAGGAGTGTACTATCATCCACCTGGCCAGGATGAACAGATGGATGTAGAAATGTTAAAGGAAATTAGGGACGCTAACAAACTGGGGAATGCAATAATAATGGGTGATTTTAATTGCCCCGATATTGACTGGGTAAATGTGTCAGGACATGATAGGGAGGTAAAATTCCTTGACAAAAAGGAGGAATGAATGACAGCCAGCATGGTTAAAAAGTGAGGTGAAGGAAGCTATTAGAGCTAAAAGAAAATCCTTCAGAAAATGGAAGAAGGCTCCAACTGAAAATAATAAGAAACAGCATAAGGAATGGCAAGTCAAATGCAAAGCGCTGATAAGGAAGGCAAAGAGGGACTTTCAAAAAAAGATTGTGTTGTAGGCAAAATCACATAGCAAGAAGCTGGCAAAAGAATTGATTGGATCGCTAGATGACCAAGGGGTAAAAGGGGCAGTCATTGAAAGCCATAGTGGAGAGATTAAATGAATTCTTTGCTTCGGTCTAGATTTGGGAGAGATGCCAGTGCCAGAAATGGTATTCAAAGCTGACGAGTCGGAGAAACTAAATGAAATCTTTATAAACCGGGAGTATGTAATGGTGCAGTTTGACAAATTGAAGAGTAGCAAATCTCCTGGACTGGATGGTGTTCATCCCTGAATACTGATAGAATTGAAAAATGAACTTGTGGAACTATTGTTAGTAATATGTAATTTATCTTTAAAATTAAGCATGATTGGAGGGTGGCCAATGTAACTCTGATTTTTAAAAAACATATAAAACATTACAATCTGTGAGATTGAGAAAACAAAGATTGCACCAACAGTGATGAATTTGTCCCAACTTCTTTAATACATCAAATAGCTGTCCTAACTTACCCAGATAATTCTCCAAGTACCAGCACTAGATATCAGCCATACCTGGATAAGCTCTGGAAGTCAGCTCATATCCAGATATTCAGTGCCAAATATCCTTGTATAACTTTAAACACCACAGTTAGCGCTTTAAAGTAATGCTGACCATAAAGTTTATTTATTGGGTGTATATATGTATCTCATAATACCATTATGACCCAATATGCCATCAAAGCAAAAAAGAATTGGGTATGGAATCACTAAAATCAATAACGATAAACTCCAAAGTGAGCCACTCGAAATCACAAATCATACAAAAAAGAAAGGAAAAGCCTCAAAGAGCTCCAAATCCAAAGATTTAGGGGTCCTTTTTATTAAAGTACGCTGAAAAATGGCCTGTGTTGGTGTAGACACGTGTATTGGATGCGTGCAAGTCTGTTTTTCAGTGCGCCTGCAAAAAAAGGCCCTTTTTTCGGCCGAAAATGGACGTGCGGCAAAACAAAAATTGGTGCACGTCTATTTTGGGCCTGAGACCTTACCGCCACCCATTGACCTATCAGTAAAGTCTCACGCATTAACAGGGTGGTAATGGTCTATGCACATACAATGCCGATTACTGCCCGGTTAGCACCGCGCGCCAGAAATTTTGAAATTACCGCCTGGGCCACGCGGTAGTTCAAAATTGGCATGCGTAGGACGCATGTATGCGCCTAAGCAGCTTAGTAAAAGGGCCCCTTATAGAACTAGTATGATCAAAACGATCTACTCTTCATCATTGGCAAAATCCTTCCTGTTGGACATATATTTTTCTTTTATCATTTTTCAAGCTTCAATGTCCATTTCTCTACAATAACAAAGTATACAGCAATCAGAAAAGGCATTTCTTTTACTACTACTACTGAGCAGAATTTGAATGTTATTGATTCAAACATCAAATGTACTTAACTTTGAAAAACAAATGTAGAGCCAACTTCTTCAAGCTTTCCTCAAACCCCCGGACCAATGGTGGCCAGCGTTCTGCTTAGCTGCTTCAGGGTCCAGAATAATGGGGCAATTCTAAAGAGAAATAAAAAAGAAGAATCAGAACTACTTCACAATGCTGCATACATAATCACAGTTCTCTCACATTATTTTCATAGCTGCCATCTCCATATGGACTTGTTATTACCACAAGGTCAGAGGGAGGAACTGAGCAGATTATAATCCATTCCATCTCTGTAGAATACTACTAAAAAGTTATTCAGCCATATGAGATGACAGTTGTAACTTGAGTATAATAGCAGATTATACTATTTGCAGTCAGAGTTTTCATTCTTTTAATTTGATATGTTTTTAAATATTTTGTTTATAGTTGTCTTTGTGTTTTGTAAACCACTTAGGTATAAGCAGTATAAAAGTTTGAAAAATAAAATAATAAATACATTCTAAAGCTTTGTGTGAAGAAGTTTTATGCTTGGTTGATTTATGCTGTAGATGTTCCAGAAAGCAGAAGGTTTTCTCATTAAAGTGTCAGCATTTGGATGGAAGGAGAGCCACACACTAGGGATAAGTTTCTATAGGTTGCCTAAAGCAGTGTTGTCTAGTCCTGGAGTATCCCCTTTCCAATCAGGTTTTCAGGATATTCACAATGAATATGCATGAACTTGATTTGCATACCCTGCCTCCATTATGGGCTAGATTCTATATATGGTGCCTGAAACTACCACGCGGAAAACATTTCTGCCTATACATATTTGATAACATTTCCATACATTTATAGAATACACTTATGCCCGTCCGCACGATTATATTTAGTCATGAGGAATTGCGCCAAGTAAAACGTGGTTTAAATACCGGCACCTAAGTTAGGCACAGAGCAGATATATTCTATTGCTATGCATGCAAATTTTCAGAATGCCCTTAGCACGTTCTAATTAATACCAATTAATGCTTATCATTGCTCATTAACATCCAATTAACAGCACTGATTGTCTTGTTAACCAATTAAGTTATGCACATTGTTCTGGAATATGGTTAGAATTTCTGTGAGGAAGCCTAGGCGTGATTTATAGAATCTGGGGGCATATGCAGATCTCTTTTATGCATATTCATTGTGGATATCCTGAAAATCTGACTGGCAAGAGGTACTCCAGGACCGTAATTGGGAAACACTGGCCTAAAGTTAGGCAGTGGGATGATGCTCACTAAACGCAAAATCTGTAACGGCAATTGGGTGCACAGTCATCATTATAAAATACCAGCCTAAGTCCACAGTTGCACACTCACGAGGCTCGAGCACCTACGCCAGCTCAAAAGCTGTAGACAGTTAGGGGTGTAGCTACTAGTATTCTGTAACCCACCCGCGGAAGTGCTAGGCACAACCCTGACCTGCTCATGCCCCTGCCAGGTGCACACTTCCTAGCAGTGCGATTGATTTTGTGTGCTCAATTTGCAGAATCCCGACTAAGAGCAGTTATGTTCGTAGCTGCCAATTAGCACCAATTCACACCAGTTATAGCAGCTAATTATTGTATTAAGCTACACATTCAACTGATGTTACTCTGTAACTAGCGTGCAAAACTTTGTATACTAAGGCGCTGGGGTGGTTCACCCCGAGTGCAGGCAGCAAGGGGTGGATGGAGTAGTCGTGCAGCTGTTGGCTCCGCCGGTTCCCTGCCCCCTCTGAGGTTACTTCCTGTTCTGGGGCAGGGGACCGGCGTAGCCGACAGCTGCGCAACTGTTACGTGCACCCCCAGGTGGTGAGTATGATACACTGGGGGGGGGGGTGCTGTACCGGGGGGGCATAGCGGTAACCCACCCTGGGTGGCAGCCAACCTAGGTACGCCACTGCTAGGGAGGGTCCAAACTCAGAATGTCAAATAGCGATTACCAAATAGGAAGGAAATGTCTAAGTCTAAAAAGAAGGACATCCTTAGACCTGATTCAGTCTTGTCTAGGGTTCAAAAAGGTGCTGCTGGCCACTGGAAGGATTAAGGCATAACACTTCCTTAAGTGGTTGCTTCCCCCCCCCCCCCCTTGAAAGTGAAACTGGAAAGGAATACCAGGTTGTGTGACAGCTTCAGTTATTATGGGCATTCTGAAAAGAGTTGCATGCAGATTTGAGGAATAGCCTAGTGGTTAGTGCAGTGGACTGTAACACAAGGGACCCAGGTTCAAATTGTGTGCTCTCCAGGAACAGAAAAATACCCACTGTACCTAAATTTATAAGCCATCTGCAAGCTTGTAGGCTATTGAAGTGGTGTACATTCGGTTACAGTAGGTGTTTTCTGTTCCTAGAAGGCTCGATTTGAACCTGGGTCCCTTGGTTTACAGTCCACTGCACTAACCGCTAGGCTACCCCTCTGTTCTTCATGGACATCTTTAAGGCCATTTCCTAAAAAATGCACCATACAGACATCCATGCTCCTTGTTTTCCCGCTGTTCATAATTTGGACATTCCAGTTTGCAACATGACTGTTCATGTTGGATGTCTCCAGTGCTAGGACATCCGTCTCGTGTAGTTTTGAACAGGAAATCTTGACATATTTTTGGTTTGAAACTACCTGTGAGAGGGATGTCCATTCGGGACATTCTGACTTGGACGTCCTGTCGAAAATGTAAAAATTGTAAAATGTAAAATTGTGTGCTCAAGTATATAGAATCACACAAAGTTTTAGAATTTATTATTTGAGTTTTCAAACTTTTATATTTACAGAATTACTTGTTATAAATAAGTTCTTTTAGTGAATCTAAGGTTGTTTTATAGGTTAGGTTTTGCTAAGAAATGGTTGGTGGATGACTTCTAACATTTTACAGTCAAAGATATATCAAATGGACAGCCAAGGCTCGGGATCCAAGATGGCCGCACCCTATTGAGACGCTGTGAGTCGCGTTCCTACTGCTGCTGCTACAATGCCTAAATGTAGGGGGAGAGTGATAGCCAGAGCTTCGCTACCAACTCCCTCTTTACCTGGTCCTATGGACCGCTTTGCTCGACCGCAGAGAGTTGCTTCAGAAAGCGGGACGCTGCCAGTCGGGATGTCCGGCGTGTTAGGAGAATCGGTCTTCCCTGAGTTAGATACCACTCTCAGCCCCGTTATGCGGACTCCACCTCCTCAACCGGTTGGAGCAAGCTCCTTTCTTGCTGACTCGACGGGGTCTCCCAGTGAAGGTGGTGTGGACCCGGAAGATCGTCGAGTGGAGGACTCGCTTTCATCGCAAGCGGGAGAGATGCTACCATCGTGGAATGCGGGGAGAGGTACCGAAGGACAGAGCGAGATCCCTGTGAAGGCGTCTGAGAGGTTTGAAATACCTAAGGAATTAGTTGTCAAACCAAAGGAGGTTACTCTAGACAAATTATGGGACTTAGTTTCTGCCTTGGGACATTCTTTCTTGAAACAGGCTAATGAAACTGTTCCAAAAGTGAATTTACTAGAGAAAGATTTAAGAAAGATGGAGGAAAAGACTAAAGATATGGATAGTAAAGCTGAAAAGGTTGACCAAAGGATTATGAAATTGGAAACACTACAACCTCTGATGACAAACGACTTGACTAATCTTAGGAAAAAAATGGAAATATTTGATAACTATACTAAAAGTCACAATTTAAGATTTGTAAATTTTCCCAAGATAAAGACTGTTCCTCCTCTTGATATGTTAAAGAGATACTTGCGAGATATTTTGAATATATCAAATCAGAACTTACCACCATTTACTTCTGCTTATTATGTCCCAGGAAAGGAACTGAATCAAATTCCTGAAACTCCAATAGATGTATCTCTTTTGCTTGAGACTTCTGATTCCGAATCAGCAACGGCAGCAACTTTGGTTGCTACCGTTGCATTGTTACCAGATAAAAATTGGATCTTCCGTCTTTTCTTTCGCAATAGAGAAAAACCCTTTTTGGGTTATAAGATATTATTATTTCCTGACGTCTCTAAGGAGACAAGGAGACGGAGGAAACAATTCTTGCTCCTTAAGTCTGAAATAATACAATTGGGGGGGCACCTTTTTTTTAAGATACCCCTGCAAATGTATAGTAAGACTTGATGGGAAGAAATATGTGTTTACAGAGCCTGCACATGTATCAGCCCTTATAACTTCGGCAAAAAAAAGGATAAGCGTTAAAGGAATAAGTAACTCATCTCAATAGAATCTGCATTAATTTAATTTAATTTCCTAAATTTGTTTTTTTCCATTCTCCTTGTATTCCTAAATCTTGGATTTCCAATTTATGGACTTGAATATCAATAGTTACCTAATAGATTGTTAATCTTCAATGATATATGTTTAATTTTTATGTTGCTTTTCCAACCAAGATGTTTTCTTGTAATTTTGATGAAACTGAATAAAAAAAAAAAAAAGATATATCAAATGGAAATGGTAAAGGACAAGAATATTGGGGCATCAACAAAAAATATATGATCCTTGGGATTCTTTTTTCTTTTCTTATTTTTTAAATTAGTTTATAGCCCAGCAGCTTCCTCTGGCTTCTTTATTTCCCATCTTAGTCAAAACTGGCCTCTATTGGGCTACGGTATTTTCTGTGCTCATACATATTCCCCATTTGATACTCAACCTGTCCCATTTAAGGCAGTAGTTCTTGATCTCGAGCCTTAAAACACTCTCCTTCTGGGACCTATTGAACCAAATTCACACTGAAGAATACATATCTTTGTTGATCTTTTAAAGGAATACCTTAGCTTCTGTAAGAGGCTACAAATCTTTCTTTTCCCAAAAATCACTTCATAACAAACCATTATTACGTCTGCCTCCTCTTATTTCCACCAGTCTTCCCGATTAAGTTCTTTTGTCTCATGCATACAGTCTAACAGATTTTAGCATTGTCATACCCATAATGTAAACCGTACTGAACCCTGAAAAAGAGGATATTTAGCGGTATATAAGATCTGATTTGATTTGTTTTCAGTGTCTTGCAATTTCCCTTCTGCTCCGTTGGGCTTCCAGGTCAGTTGGAACCATCCAGGGTGGGTGGGCCCAGATCCTGTCCTTTAAGCTTTCCCTTATTTTATATCTCCTCCCAGCTCAGCTAGCTTAGTCATTACAGCATCCGTCCTTGGCTGAGGGCTATGCACTAGGATCCTTCTAGAACCCTGCGATCCTGGGCCTTAAAACAAGTTATTAGGAGTTGATAACTGGGATTGTCTTTCTTCAGTGGCTGTGCCCTTCCCCATCCCAGCAGGCATAAGGAGTGAACAATTTGAGACACCAGGTTTGTCCTAGAACTAAAACATTTTGTGCAGAATACAGCTAGGCACCGGGATGATCCGCACTAAGCTAGTATTCTATAAAGGGTGATCTGTACCGAGTGCCCTTTATAGAATACTAGCTTAGTATGGATTCCACACCTAAACTTGGGCGTGAGCATTTATGCCTGTCAAAACCTGGTGTAAATGCTGACACCCAATTTATGGCAGTTGGGTGCTCAATTGATTGTATTCTATATCATTGTGCTTAACTTCTGGGAACACCCCTTGATCCGCCCATGCCCCTCCCATGACCATGCCCCTTTGGAGTTGCTCACTATGAAATTTAGGTGCACTTGTTGTAGAATAGGGTGTGGAGAAAATCTGCACCCAAAATCCTAATTAATGCCAATCAACGCCAATTATTGATTGCTATCTCCTCATAAACTAATTAGTTTAGGCGCGGATCTGGCATCTGCACCCAAAATAGTGCACCCATCTGTGGACAACCTATAGAGAATCCTGGAATTTGGGCCCAGTATTGAAAATGATTTAACCAGGCAGGAGAAGCTTCTGCCTGGTTAAATTGTGCTGGTCGGCCCAAACTTGACTATTCAGCATTACTTAATGGATAGTGCCACCGAACACCTGTATGGACCGCCATTCACTATCTGAGTACTCTTGTGGCAGTCTAGGAGTGGAGTCGGGGCAGTCCTCAAAGTTATCTGGGCACCTTTGATATTCAGTGCTGGTGCCTAGATAACTTTCTAGGCAAGTAGGACTGCATAAATGTTAATCCTAACTTACCCAGGTAGCTATCCGGGTACTGGCATTGAATAACTTCTGGGAGCTGGCGAATGCCTGAATATTCATTTTGAATAGGTGCTGGCACTGAATGTAGGCAGAAATCACCTTGAGGCTGTCAGCATTTATGAAAAACTGACTTCCCATCAGCTGAATATTGGGAGGGGGAGGCGAGGAATTATTGGTAAGTATTATCAGTGTACACAGACCTAAAAACAGTGGGTCCACCTGGTTAAATCCCACTGAGCACCAGGGGCGTAGCCAGACCTCGGCGGGAGGGGGGTCCAGAGCCCAAGGTGAGGGGCACATTTTAGCCTGTCTCCCCCTGCCACCGACCCTCCCCCACCACTTTCGACCCCCACCCGCCTATGACCCTCCCCTGCCACTTTTGATCCCCCGCTGGCACCGCAAGGTACCTTTGCTGGTGGGGGTCCCCAACCCCCCCCCCCCCCAGCCTTGGTCTTCTTCAGCGCCGGTCTCCGGTGTGTTCGCTCACTTTGCTGATCTGTGCTGTGAGTCCTGACGTCCTGCATGCTAGGACAGGCTGTTCTAACTGTATCCAAGCTGTTGTCCAAACAACGGTGTGAATATCGACTGGCACCTGGATAATAGCTGGTGGCCACTAATGAACCAGATATTCAATGCCGGTGTCTTGTTATGGCCTGACATTGAATATCCAGTCCAAATGTAGTCCTCTTCTGTCAGTAGCTTTACAGCTGTTGACCACTGCAGGCTGAATACTGGCCCGAATATCATTGACTAGGGAAAAGAATGATTTATTATTGCACAGAAATTGTGAGTAATTAGCTTTTTAGCTTACGTATGAAAGTCGTAGAAACTCCCTACCAACCTTAATTTGAGCAGATTAATGAGAAAGTCTCCTCAGAATACCATTGACATGATAATGAATCCTTCAGTGTTCATTTTTCCTAGTGTCTGCTTGGCCAGACAGATCATTGGAGCTGGAGTTCATAAAGCTGCCTGTGATTTTCCACCTTTCATTCCATTCTTTGACTGATAATGGTGCTATCGGAAGCGTCATGTGCTCAGCATTTTAACTGAACAACTGGCAGACCTCTTTGTCTAGAATATTAAAGTTCGCTCTAGCTGTGCAGTTATTCCATTGTCTCCTTTGCATTTCTGAAATGCTAAGTCTTGTAACACTGCAGGCATTTTCTGTGATTATGGAGGCAGCTTGAATTTAATGATAATGTGTATTCTAACTTTCCAGATGCTCTCTGAGTAGTGCTGTTTTCATTATGATAACTGCAGGGGAGTGTGCATCTGTTTCAAGGCCAGTATACTGTGTTACTTCTGTTACTACATCGCCAGCTGGATTTCCTTGTACTTTTCGCCATATTGTTTCCCCTATTAGTACAGGGCAATAGTGACTTCCTGTGGTTCAAAAACCTTTAGAGACAAATGTGACATGCATTCATTAGTGCGCATTCAGTACATAAATATGCCTTATAAAATGTGGGCATTGGGGGAGTAAGGGAGATCATACCTTAATTCCGCCAGTGGTCATCTCGTCGTCTAGGGCACCTTGTTGTGAATTAGGCGTGATCGAAACAGGTCTACATCCAAAACTTCTAACTTTTAGCCCTGGACATTTTCGCTTTGTTCCATTATGGTAGAAAAACGTCCAAGTTTTGGGAACACCCAAATCACACCCTAGTGTGCCCCCCCTCCCCAATATACTCCCTTGTGATCTGGATGCACTGCAGAGAAAAATGTCTCATCTGATTTTTGAAGATTGTGATTTGAGACATTTTTCTCTTTTGAAAATGAGCCCCTTTATCTAAACAACAACTTCTCAAGTTGTCCAGACTCAGTACATAATTTATATCAGGAAATATAACTAAACATTCACAGGGAATTTCAAAAAGAAACCACCACCTACAGAAGCTGTCCTAGCTTTCAATAAAAGAAATTCTTTCCTCTCTGCTTGTATAGCTCTGGCCACATAAGGAACTATCTGAACTTTCCTCCCACAAAATAAGAATTTTTTTCTTAAAAATACGATCTCAACACAGATAATTTATCCTTTTTCAGAAGAGAAAATTGCCAGGAGGATAGCTCTTAATGATATATCATCTTGACTAGTTTCTAAAAATTGAGTTCAATTAATAGACTCATTAAGATTACCCAACAATACATCACCAGCTGTCTGTTCCTGAGTTTCCTTCAAAACTCTAGAAGTTAAATAATAGTAATTAGAATTAACAATTGAGTCAGCGTTAGCTAACACCACCTCCTGAAAATACTTCATCAAGATCTCTGAGAAAAGTAGCTGACAAAGCAGGGAAATTACTTCAAAATTTTCTCTAGTTTGATTCTCCAAATATTCAAACTGCCTATAAAGAAACTGACTATCCTTAATTGCAGATGTTCCTGCAGCCTGCAGAGTCCCAGTCTGAGCTACCCTCAGATGGATCCCAAGCTAGGTTAGTTGTTTCCACTTCTTCTACCTTACTGTAAGACACAACATAGTTGGTATAGTGGCCCTTGGAACATTGGCTCAGTCTGCTTCATGAACTTCCAGATACCCAAGAGGGAAACTTCAGAAAGAAGATCTTCCTCAGCTCCAAAATCAATAGATGTAGAAATGGAAACCAGCTTAAACTAGATGTCATTTCAGTCCCTTGAGATGATATGAACTGAGGTCCATAGCCATATAGGAGAGGAACCATCATGGGAACCTCCTTTTAGAGGAGTTGAAGAGGTGTGAGATGGGTTGGGAGTAGGGCCTATCCTCTGAATTTAATGAGGCTCCAGAATCCAGTTTACACAAAAAGAGGTCTGCAGCTTAAATGAAAATGAGTCAAATGCCTATCCAGGAGACTGGAGGTCATCAGGGTACTAACCAGTTGTGCCTTAGATTTTATTTCACGCTTCCCCATTCATTGATAGTAGAAGAGAACAGTACCTGAATAAGGAATCTTCCAGAATATCATGGCCAGGATCTCTGGGCTTCTATGTTTTTATTATCTGTATCTTTTGTAGTTGAGGATGATGTTAATTATATGGTTAATTATATGGTTTCTTTTCAAATGACAGTTTACTTTTACCCCACAGCTTTAGCCATTGTCTCAGTTCCAGAACATGTAACTGTTCTGCATCAAATAAAATTAATAATTCAGCACACAGTGGCAGCCCTACCATTAGGCCACCTGAGGTGGGGGTCTCAGGCGGCATTCTTTCTGGAGCGGCATCTCTCCCTCCCTTCTCCCTCTTCCCTGAGTTTACCTTATTTGTCCATTTTCCAAAAGGCGGCAGTGATTCCCATTTGCTTCCCTGCTGCCGGCACCAGCCTCTTTTCTTTACTGTGGCTCGCCTCTCTGAAATAACTTCCTGTTTCCTGAGAGGGGGGCCGCAGTAGAAGAGAAGAGGCCGGTGCCGGTGGCAGGGCAGTGCATGGGAATCAGTGGCACTGGCACCTTTTGGAAAATGGGAAAAGAAGGCAAACTTGGGGAAGGGGGTGGAGGAAGGAATGGGGATGCCAGACCGCGGGATTGGGGAGTGGCGGCATCTCAGGCATCTTGTCTTAGGCTGCCCCTGTCAGCACAAGACATATCACCCTCTTTAATGGACACAAGCTTCCTTCTTGACAGAAGACCACTGATATTCTCAGGCTCATATCTCATTCACTAGATTGTCTATTTTATGGAAGCACAACGGCATCTCTTCTGTCTCAAGTATACTAGAACCATATGGGATATACTGGAAAATGGCAAAGGAAAACACATTTGGGCATCCATAACTTTCTGACTGTATTTCATTCATAAATCTTTTATAGTCCAAACTCTCACGAAGGCTTGTGCATATTTCCTGATCCATATCTATTAAATCCTCTTGCTGTCACAGCTAAATCTCTTGAAAAGGGGGCTGCCTTATGCAGTAGATAGATGTGAATGAACGGCATGCTGGAATGCGGACTTGGGGAATGCAGAAATGTGTTTGTGAAAGAATGTTCCTCCATGGTGTATACAAAGAGCTAAATGAGAGAGGTGAAGATTAAGAGTGCAGTGTATAGGAGGTCCTTTTGTGTTTTTGATTCCAACTTTAGCATACATGATGATCTTCCCTAAATTCTGTATAACAAGTTTTGTTACTTCTTTTTAAATTACAAAAGGGGTTTTCAGTATCACAAAAAAAAAAAGTTTATTTATTTATTTATTGCATTTGTATCCCATATTTTCCCACCTATTTGCAGGCTCAATGTGGCTTACAATACATCATGGGTAGTGGAAATATAATAGAAAATAGACATTTAGTGTTAGAGAAGATTTTTGGCAACATGATAATAAGACATGATAGTAGTATAACAAGCAGATATTATAAGACATTTGTAACTATGTGTGGAGGAGTTATGTATATTCACATTGATTGATCTTTGTGGTAAGCCTTGTTAAAGAGATGGGTCTTCAATAGTTTGCGGAAGTTCGTTAGTTCGTAGATCATTTTTAAGTTGCGCGGCAGTGCGTTCGATAACTGTGTGCTTAAGTAGGTGAAGTTTGACGCGTGCATTAATTTGTATTTTAGTCCTTTGCAGTTAGGGAAGTGCAGATCAAGGAATGTGCGGGATGATCTTTTGGCATTCCTGGGTGGTAAGTCTATCAGGTCTGACATGTGCATCTCCATGAATGATTTTGTGAACTAGGGAGCAAATTTTGAACGTGATGCGTTCTTTGAGTGGGAGCCAGTGTAGTTTTTCTCATAGAGGCTTAGCACTTTCATATTTTGTTTTGCCGAATATGAGTCTAGCTGCAGTGTTCCGGGCTGTCTGAAGTTTCTTGATTATTTGCTCTTTACAGCCGGCGTAGAGTGCGTTGCAGTAATCTAGATGACTGAGCACCATTGATTGTACCAGGTTACGGAAAACATTCCTTGGGAAGAAAGGTCTTACTCTTTTTAATTTCCACATTGAGTGGAACATCTTCTTGGTTGTGTTTTTCACATGGCTTTCGAGTGTTAGGTGTCGATCGATGGTAACTCCAAGAATTTTTAGGGTGTCCGAAATAGGAAGGTTCAGATTTGGTGTGTTAATGGCTGTGAATTTGTTCTTGTTATGTTGAGAGGTGAGTATTAGGCATTGGGTTTTTTCTGCATTAAGTTTCAATCGAAAAGCATCCGCCCATGAATGCATGATATGGAGACTTTGGTTGATGTCGTTGGAAATTTCCTTTAGATCTTGTTTAAATGGGATGTAGATCGTTACGTCGTCTGCGTATATGTATGGGTTAAGGTTTTGGTTTGATATTAGTTTGGCTAAGGGTATCATCATTAAGTTGAATAGGGTCAGCGAGAGGAGGGATCCCTGTGGGACTCCGTATTCAGGTATCCATGTGGGTGAAGTAGTCGAGTTAGATGTCACTTGGTATGCTCGTGTGGTTAGGAATCCCTTGAACCAATTGAGAACGTTACCTCCAATTCCGAAGTACTCAAGGATATGTAGTAGTATTCCATGATCAACCATGTCGAAAGCGCTTGACATGTCAAATTGTAGAAGTAGTATATTCTTTCCTGTTGCAATCATTTGTTTGAATTTAGTCATGAGGGTAACTAGTACTGTTTCAGTACTGTGGTTAGACCGAAATCCTGACTGGGAGTCGTGGAGTATTGAAAATTTGTTTAAATAGTTTGTGAGTTGTTTGGTCACCAACCCTTCCGTTAGTTTGGTTATTAGTAGAATGGATGCTACTGGCCTATAGTTGGTTAGTTCACTGGTGCTTTTCTTTGCGTCTTTGGGTATGGGGGTGAGTAGAATGTTTCCTTTCTCCTTCGGGAAGAGTCCATTTTGTAACATGTAGTTCAAGTGTTTCGTTATGTCTGTTATAAATTGTTAAGGAGCTGATGTCATAAGGTTGTTTGGACATATGTCTAGTTTGCAGTGAGATTTGGCAAATCTTTTGAGTGTTTGGGAGATGATATCCTCTGGTAGTGTCTCGAAGTTGGTCCAGGTTCTGTCTGCTGGGTAAATGCCAGGGTCTAGACAGTCAAGGAGTTCAACATAGTCGATAGTACTGACAGGTATCTTAAGTCGTAGTTGTACGATTTTCTCGTTGAAATATCTCGTGAGATAGTCTGCTCCTGGTGCATTTTTACTGTTGGATGTGATTGGTGTAATATCTATTAGTTTATTCACGAGTTGGAAGAGTTTATGTGTGTCCTTGAAATTTGGTCCAATTACAGTTTTGTAATATAATCTTTTAGTTTGTCTTATGGTATATTTGTATTTTCTTTGGAGTTGGTTCCAGGCATTAAGTGTGGGTTCATCTTTCTTTTTATTCCATGCACCTTCTAACTTGTGTTTTAAGTTTTTTCAGCTCTTCATTGAACCATGGTATTGAATTATTTCTATGTGAGATTCTGGTTTGAATTGGAGCTATATTGTCTAATATGGATCTGCATCTGTCGTCCCATTCTAAGAGGAATTGGATTGTATCTGCTTTTATTGTCCATTCGTTGTAGTAGATCTGTTGCCAGAATATTACCGGGTCTATTTTTCCTCTCGTGGTGTAGGTTTTCTGTTCTTGTTTATTCAGCGAGTCTTTCGTACGCCATTGGAGGGAGATGTTTGCTTTATAATGATCGGACCATGGTGCTGGTGTCCATTTTGTGTCTGTTAGTATAAGGTTTGAGTCTGGATCAAATTTGTGTGTGACAATGTCTAGTGTGTGTCCTTTGATGTGAGTTGGCTGCGTGTTTGTCCTGTGAAGATCCCATAGTTTATATTTCTAGTTTAACTTCTTCATCATATTATCCTTTGGAGCAGGGTGGCATAAGTGGTTTTGAGCATATTTAAATAAGAAGGTTTGGTGACTGAGTTGTGGGTAAACGTATTTTAACTCCTAGCCCTTAAAATCTGAGCTGGTTTAATGGCGGGAGAATGTGCAGTGAGCTTCCTCTGCCCTCATCCAGATGAGGAACATTTCTGTTGTAATAACAGTTGATTATATTTTACACAAAGCCAAGCTTAGGCTGGTCAAAGAACAGTGAAAACATGATTATTTGGTTTTCTGAAGATATACAGATCCAATGAGCCACACTATGGACCTGATTCTATATATGGTGCCTAAAATTAATGCATGTTAGGCAATCATGCCTAAGCATATTCTAAGTACCGCGTATCAGGGCTGCTGAGAGACTGAGCCTGGCCCCCCCCAATTGCTACTCAGGCCGCCGGCGCAGTAGTCCCCAGTCTCCACCCACCCACCCCCGGCCCCGCCGACAGCTCCCCTCCATCCGCCACCGGGCCCCCTGCATTCAAAATTCCACCCCCAGACATACCCTAGAGAGCCTATCCCAAAACTACCGCGGGATGCCTGAGTTTGCCCCATATTAGTTTTTTTTTTTACCCTGCGCTAATGTTAGTGCTCACCACAGCTTAGCAAAAGGGCCCCTTCGTAAATTATAAGTTACGATTAGTTTTATTTGACCAAAATGTAGTTTTCTGCCTACAATTATTCTAAATTTAAATTTGAGTGAATCAAGTGCAGGGTGAATAAGACTATGGAAAAGTTCTTTTTATTTTTGTAATCATGGGTTTCCAGAGGTTGTACATGGAACAAATTATTGTTTGGGGAATAATGTAATAAGTTTTCCTCCTGTTCATGCAGGTAGTTTCCTTCATTCTCTTCAGTAATCCTCATGTGATTTACAAGGAAGATTATCAGCTAAGTTTAGTAGAAACATGTGTGGCTTACTATGTAAAGATGAAAATCCAGTGGGAAATGTTACATGCTCTTTGTAGCCTGCTCTATACTATAATCACATTCCAGAGTCCTTTCCAGCTCCTTGAAATCTGGCATACTCTGCAGCACCAGAAGATAATATGTGTCTGCTCTAGATTTATTATAGTCCACATGATTTAAAGGAGAAAGAAAGATTCTTGATATACAGTGATTGACGCTCTTCCATATGCTGAGATTGCTGAAGCAATAACATCTTCCTTCAGTGGGAAGGTTTTTTAACACATTACTGAGTGTTACTGCTGTAAACCAGATTGAAAATAAGTAATTGAAAAGATTGTCTTTGAAAGAATTTTGGATAATGTATGATATGGCTAAAATCTCAGCTTTTTAAGTATGACCCAATATTCAAAGCAAATTATGCATTTGCTGGTGGGTGATGAATGCATAACTCGATTGTCCTTTGATTTTTGTTGCTTATGTGGATAAAACTGGCCTTTTTAGAGGGAGATCCAAGATGGTACTCTGAGGGCTTATTTGCTGTTTGACCCACGTTAAACATATTTGAAGACCATTTCAACACACAGCGTTTAGTCATACAGTTCATGATATATCCTGTTTCAGACTCTTGAGACAGGCACCTAGCTCCAAAACATAGTTCGTAGTCAAGTGTTGAAGGTGTATTTATTGACATAAACACTGTGATTGAAGATTTTTTTGACTCTGTCATATTATTGGAAGTGCCATTCCCTTACCCTATTCCATTCGACTGCTTCTGCTATGTTCATAGGGGCTTGTGTTCCTCCACCTCTTGTGGTTGATTCCCCAATCTGAGAGAGGACTCTTATGACAAAGCTCCTAAGTGGTAGCGGATTTTCCACCATGGTCTGAAAAAAGGAATGCAAGAATTGTAACTCATCCATCTGTGCAGGGCCAATTCAAGGGACTGTGGCAACCTGATCTAACTTTTGCATTGGTGCTCCCCCTCTCCATCAGAGACTCGGTAGCTTCCTCCTCTGTAAAGTTATTTTCTCCCCCCCACCCCACCCCCTGTGATTAAGGGTGCCAGAATCCCAAATCCTAGTCCAGCATCTCTCTCTATCCCCCCCCACTCAAACACACCTTCAGGGGGAAGGGAAAGGAAAAGGAGAGATGCTGGACTAAGAGGATTTTGATGCTCCTCATCACAGGTGCCCAGAGCCAGTGCTTCACCTGGTCCATAGGTTCAGCTGGCTCTGCTCTGTGCCTGGATCTTTACCAGCCTCTGGCCCAATGGATTCCTTTGTCTTGTAGATACCACCTGTTTCTAGGGATGGGTCACTGGAGAATGGCAGTGGGGTTATTTGTCTTTCTTTCTTTAGTTGGAGAATGGAGCTCACCCTTGAGGCTTGTTTCCCTTCCCCCACTGGATCCTGCTGCCTTGTGAGCTGGAGGAAGCAGCCTTAATTATGGATGCTGGAGAAATTATGTGAGCAGCAGGGAGCCCTGTGATGGATGGGCAACTGGTGATGGCAGGTAGGGAGAGCATTTGTTTCAGCAGGGCTGGTAGGAGTCAGTCATAAGTACATAAGTACATAAGTAGTGCCATACTGGGAAAGACCAAAGGTCCATCTAGCCCAGCATCCTGTCACCGACAGTGGCCAATCCAGGTCAAGGGCACCTGGCACGCTCCCCAAACGTAAAAACATTCCAGACAAGTTATACCTAAAAATGAGGAATTTTTCCAAGTCCATTTAATAGCGGTCTATGGACTTGTCCTTTAGGAATCTATCTAACCCCTTTTTAAACTCCGTCAAGCTAACCGCCCGTACCACGTTCTCCGGCAACGAATTCCAGAGTCTAATTACACGTTGGGTGAAGAAAAATTTTCTCCGATTCGTTTTAAATTTACCACACTGTAGCTTCAACTCATGCCCTCTAGTCCTAGTATTTTTGGATAGCGTGAACAGTCGCTTCACATCCACCCGATCCATTCCACTCATTATTTTATACACTTCTATCATATCTCCCCTCAGCCGTCTCTTCTCCAAGCTGAAAAGCCCTAGCCTTCTCAGCCTCTCTTCATAGGTGTCTAGGTGCTCACAGACTATCACCATGGAAGTTCTACATCAAACAAAGGGACAGGAGCAATGGTGGATATTTCAGCCCATGAAGCCTAAGACATTTTCTGTGGAAGAGGTTCGGAACATTGTAGTAAGCCTGGGGCAATCCTTATCATCTCAGCTAGCTCTCATCTTGCGTAAGAACTTGAGTTGAGGGAGAATTGGTAGCATGTAAATTCAGACAAAATAACTTTGACAACGGGGTAAGTGAAATTAAGACCAGAGTGGAAACTGTTTTGATCTCTTAAAGTGTAATGTCATCAACGCAGACAGGCGCTATGATACCCAAAAGTATAACCGCAGCACATCAGTACACACCAGAAGTGTCTTTACTATTTCTGAAATTTACTTTTATTGAATAAATTTAGCTAATTTACTCACAATTTGTAGATTCTCAGAAGTCATTACCCCAAGACAAGAGACTTTGTAGTTCTGAAAGCTGTACCAGTCAGAGGAGGTGGGAATTTGAAGAAAAAGTAGCTTTGTGGCAAAGGTGAGATGGTTGATAGGTAGAAAATGGGATGTGGAATGTGCAATATTGTGAGGTAAAAAGGCAAGTTCATTCCAGGGGAGCAGACACGTGCTTCCGAAACAAGATGGAAAATGACTGAGCTTGTGGGGACAGAGTGACCGAGAAGAACACCCACAAGGCCTGATGGTGAGGTGAAGGGACCGACCAATAGGGACAGGGCCTGAAATAGGGCCTGAAAACAGGTGGCAGAGGAGGTCACAGAAGGCATGCCTTGGTTGCAGAAAGAGGTTATATACCCTTGCTGACCCATCATAGCAAAGACAGTAGAGATAGACAGGAAATTACTGAAGGTAGACAAAGGATTCAAGCTCAGCTGAGAAGAAGTGGGGGGAACCTTGCAGGAGAATAGACCACTAGTAGTGAAACTTATACAAACAAGCAAGGGTGGCTGCAGTACATATCAGACTACACTACATACAATGCATTGCTCACATATCATGATAGCAAGTGACTGTAGCAGTAAACTCCTAAGACGTGAGAATAACATTAAAGGCATTGAACACATTTTAGAACTACACCATAAAAACTAGTATAAGGCTGCCGGGGGGGGGGGGGGGGGGGGGGGGGGGCAAACAGAAAAAGAGTGGAAAAAGTTGAAGAGTTCCAGGAAAGGATACTTTGTGATCATATTTCCTGGGGGTGGGGTGGGGAGATGGATTCATTGCTTACTATTATACAGTGGTGTGTTCAAGAGGTATCTTACTGAAACTCTCAGGGTTCCAACAGATTCAGTTCTGCCAGTCAGTTATAAGACGAAAGAAGTGACAGAAGGTGAAGATGGTGTGTCCCCTAGATTAACTGGCAGTTTGGATCTTAACTCTTCTTTTGAGACCTCTGAGAAGCTAGAGGGCTCAACACTGATTGGATCATGTTTTGGATACTGGCTGGGTCTGGCGCATGAAACTATTTTTCAGACACAGGGACTAATTATTTTTTGGTTTGAACATTTGTGTGTTTTCTGATGTGGCTAGGACCACACAGAATAGCTGTAAGCAATTTTTAATGTGTCCTTGGATTGTACCATTGTTTGCTTTACTCTTTTAAAAATTCCCTTGCAAGTGCCTGGTAAAATATCAAGGTATATCATTTGTTTTAACCATCCCCATTAAAGATGCTTTTGAGTTATAACTTGTGAATCAACTTTAGACTGTCAGTGCTGTGCCAGTAGAGGTGTCTTCTTGAGCGCTGTGAGTACTATGGGAGGTCTGTTTGCATCTCAGTGTTTTTGTTTGTTTTGTATTGGTTACTTCTTTGTTTTTATTTATTTATTTGTTTTAGTCTTGGATTCTCTAAATTGAGGGAGAAGATTATCCCTTCCTTATGCTTCCTCTTCTGTATTTTTCCTACCTAACTTGGAGCTTTTTCCTTTTCAGAGTATTCTTGAAATTATTTTGTACAAAGGATAGAAAAATATGACAGGACGCCCATCTGTTAGGCACACCCCAGTCCCGCCTTCACTACGCCTCCGACACATCCCTGGGAACTTTGGTCGTCCCCGCGACGGGAAGCAGTTGGGGACGCCCAAAATTGGCTTTCGATTATGCCGATTTGGGTGGCCCTGAGAGAAGGACGCCCATCTCCCAATTTGTGTCGAAAGATGGGCGCCCTTCTCTTTCGAAAATAAGCCTGATGGTGTTCCTGTGTACTAAGGCCATTTTTCCACAGCTGTAAAATGACTGATTTTCTATTTTTTTTGTATTAATGGCTTATTTTGCCATTAGCAGGTAGTCATTAAAAAATTGCCACCTAAGCACTTACCGTCACCCATTTTATAGGTAGTAAGGGTTCACATGGTATTACTGTGCTAACCAGATAACATGCACTAATGTAGTACATTATCTCACCGCCCCCTCAAAAAAATATTTTTTAGCGTGCGCTTAGGACACGCCTGAGCACCATTTTAAGCTGTCATAGACATGCATTAGTGCTTAATGAAACTTAGTAATAGGGCCACTAAGTTAATGAATGACAGCGTATTTTAAATGTGTGATTGAAATTTAGAGAGTAATCCTATAAGGGGGTATCTAACCATTAGGAAATAGCCTATTTCAAACAATTTCTATAGAGACAAATATGTGCCTGGTTTTCTTCAAAGCAGGGAAATATTGCTGGTGTAAATGCTTGTGTCTGGATTGCTAAAAAAAAATGTGTAAATTATATTATTCTGTAATTTACACATATAACTGTGGACCTGCCCACATTCCACCCAGACTCCGCCCATGTGTACTCCCACTTTCAAACTATGTGCCATCGCATTTAGGCACCAGCTCATAGTAAAGCATGTAGCCAGAATATTGGCATTTATGCGCATACGTGCTGGTATTCTGGTCATTTACATGTGTTCTTGATGCCTGAAATTAGGTGCCCTGCCATAGAATTACCCCCATAATACTTTCAACTGTTTTCATAAATGTAAAATATCAGTTTCTAGCCCAAGCTCCAGGTGGGAGGGCATTCTACAACATAGACCACTTCTATCAAGAAAGACTTGTTACGAGTCCCTTTCAGATGCAACTCCCTTTGAGGGTCTTTTACTAAGCCGATGTAGCATTTTTAGCTCTTGGTAGAAATCAGCTGGCAGTAAACACCAAGATGCTCATTATATTCGTATGGTCGTCTCGGTGTTTACCGCCAGCTGATTTCTAGTGAGCTAGAAAAACTAGTGCAACTTAGTAAAAGACTCTCCTTTATGAGGTACTGAAAGAATAGATTTCAAACAGCCAGCAAACAGCCCATGTGACCTTGAAAACCAGGCATATCACTGTAATAAAGAGACAGTGTAATGCCATAAAGGCTGGGGAAATTCAGTCATGGCAACCACACCAACAACAGTGCAAGCTGCTGCGGTTTAAACAATCTGCAAACTTTTAATTAGGCAGGCCTAGATAAATAGATTTGGAATAATTAAACATAGACATGGCTTGTATAACAGATGTAGAATCTTGGGGGAGCCAAAACAACCAGATTTTTAACAGCAGCAAGAATCTTCCAGGGTCTCAGGCTATTTTATTTCAGCATTGTCAACACAGGCATCTAATAGCAAGCTATACCACTGGAAAGAAGACTGATTAACTGTAGATCACTGGGATGATTTTTCAAGTGATTTAAACATTTAGAACACTGTTTTGCTCACACAAACAGGCTTTTTAAAAATTGCCCGAATTCATATGTGCATAAAAATAGGCACTCAGAAAACGTAGCATCTACTTTAATGTGACATGCCTGCTCCCCACTCAGGATTGGCACATGTGCCTCAGTGCAAGTGTAACGTTGTAGAGGAGCTTTTGGGGTGGCAATTTTATTAAAGCACTCTGAGGGAGTGAGTAGTATAGGGGCAAGAAACACTCCCTCACTGATGGGGTTCAGTCTCCTTTTGGCAGATGGCGCTAGTCTGCCAAGGTAGAGACTGAGGTTGTCTCAGTTCAGCCACATGGCAGCAGGTGGTGCTAGGCTGCAGAGACTGAGCCTGAGCCAGAGGGGCGGGACTCAGGCCAGGAGGGAGCTAAAAGCCCTCGGGCAGGGCAGTACAGATCAGAGCAGCCCCAATGCAGAGGCTCCAAGGAGAGAGAGAGAGAGAGAGAGAGAGAGAGAGAGCAGGAGGCCCTGATACAGAGGCCCCAAAGAGAGAGAGCAAGTGGGAGGCCCTGATTCAGTAGCTTCAGCTTCAGGTGCAGGAGCGAGAAGACAGCCCTGACAAAGAGGCCCAGAGAAGAGGGTAAAGAGGAAGAGTCCCTCAAGGGAATTATAGCGTGCCCAAGGTAGGAGAGTCACATTTTACAGTGTTGACTTAACCTGTGATAGCAGTATTTGGAGTACAGTCCATGTGGAAGATATACAGAATAAAAGTAGAGTATTGAAGTGAGCCTGCCAGGAGCAGTCCCTAGGAGTGCTAGCAAGTATGAGCTAATGGAATTGGACTTCAGGATGCCTAAAACAAAGGAAGTTTCTTTTTGTGTGAAATAAATGCCACTTGTATCTGTGACACCTCCCCTTATTTGCTGGTGAAAGTCCGGCTGGCTGTCTCTCCTGCCTCTTTAAAAAAAAAAAAAAAAATTGTACAGCCTCGAGGTAAGCAGAGTAATTCTGTGCTTTGGAAGGATTCCTCGTAGACCCGTGGTTCGGCGGGGAGTTGAGAGGGGAGGGAGTGAGAGGCTCTGTTGTGCCCTCGGAGGGTGCGAAGTGCTGCTCCCGGTGTGGGAACCGTCGGGGGAGTGCAAGGCATGTGTGTGTCGGGCAGTGCTCGAAGTGGAGCTCGTTTTAGCCTCTCCTGGGAAGTCCGACGGCAGGGCAGCGTCGGGGGCTGGTTTAATGGGTGGCTCCAGGGCTGGTTTTTTGCGCATGCAGGCGGGCACCATTTTTTCTGAGTTCCCACGCTCGGACAGTGTGGCGCTCGAAAATGCTGCAGCTCCCACTTCAGGCTGTGAGCAGCTGTTAGGAGTGTCGGAGATGGTCAGTGGCTCAGTTTCAGAGCTTTTTTCACCAGAATTTGTGGTGCTTATGCACAAGGCTTTTATGTTAAAGCGTGTTGGAAGGGCTTTAGGCTCTGCTTTGCCTTCTCAGATTGATCCCCCCTCCCTCCTTGCCTGCTTCTCAGTCTGGGTTGTCTAAGCGCCGTAAGATTGATTTGGATCTGGTGGATGTGTCGGATGAGGAGGAATTTGTTTACCCTGGGGGGTTCTCCTTCAGGATCCGCAGATTATTTGGAGGATGTGGAGCAGCACGAGGACGGGGATGACCCTACTGCGGCGCGTTTGTTCCACAGGGAGGAGTTGCCTAATTTGATTGTCCAGGCATTGGAAGTTTTGAATATCTCTGCTCCGGAGGCGTCAGCGGTACCTCCTCCCCCCCTCCTTCCATAATGTCGGGTACCAGTTGTCCTGCCAGGTCCTTTCATATTCACGAGGCCATGAAGGTTCTTATTTCAGCTCAGTTGGTTCTTCTGATGGGGGTGTTAAGGTAGCACGTGCCATGAGCCGACTTTATCCTCTGCTGCTGTCGGATTTAGAGGCCCTTAGGCTCCTGGCCGTGGATTCATTAATCACAGCGGTTACCAAGAAGACGACTCTGCTGGTAGAAGGAGGCACTGCCCTTAAAGATCCTCAAGATAAAAAATTAGAGGCTTCTCTAAAGTTGTCATTTGAGGTGGTGGTGCTTTGTTTGCAGGCATCGGTGTGTGGTTCATATGCGGTGCAGGCCTGTCTGTCATGGGTTCAGAAGGTGTCCTTGACAGATGAACTTCTTAGTTGTTTGCTAGCCATGGAGCCCGGCCTTGCTTATTTGGCGGACTTGCTTTATGACCTTCTCAGGGCTTCGGCTAAAGCGATTTCTCTTACTGTCACAGCTCGCCGGTGGATATGGCTGAGGCATTGGGTGGCGGACGTGGCGCCTAAATCCCGCCTCGTGAAATTGCCCTTTTGGGGCAAGTTGCTGTTCGGTGAGGAGTTAGCAAGGATTGTGAAGGAGCTAGGAGACTGCAAAGGTCAGCAGCTTCTGGAGGATAGACCTAGATCTTCGAGGGCTACTGTTCTAGGTCTCGTGTTTGGGACACTAGGAGTTATAGGCCAGGCTGAGTAGGGACATTCCAAAAGCCTTCTCTTTCTCCAAAGCCGCAGCCCTTTCGTGGAGACCAATGTCCTCCTGCCTCAGGATCTCAGGCTCATCCAGCAGCAAGGGCTTCCCAGTGATGGGGCCCTGGTCCATCCCTTTCTGGTTATAGGGGGCCGTTTATCCATTTTCCTGGGGGAGTGGGCCAGGGTAACTTCCGACGAATGGGTCTTGGAGGTCATCCGAGATGGTTAAAAGCTGGAATTTGCTCATTCTCTGTCAGATTTCTTTCTCAAGTCCCAGTGCAAATCGCCCGTCAAGGTGAAAGCCGTTCGGCAAACTTTGGAAAATTTGCTTCAGCTGGGGGTGGTCTGTTTGGTGCCACCGGCAGAGCTCGGACAGGGGTGTTATTCTATTTACTTCGTGGTTCCCAAAAAGGAAGGAGCCTTTCAACCGGTTTTGGATCTCAAAAGAGTAAACAAGGCACTCCGGGTGCATCATTTTTGCATGGAAAACCTACGGTCGGTTATAGCGGCGGTTCAGCTGGGAGAGTTTTTGACCGCTCTCAATCTCAAGGAGGCTTACCTTCATGTTCCCATTTGGCCTCCTCATCAGCGTTTCCTCTGCTTTGCAGTACTCGGTCAGCACTTTCAACTCAAGGCTGTGCCATTTGGGCTAACGACCGCTCTGCAAACTTTTTCCAAGGTGTTGGTGATCGTGGCGGTGTTCCTGTGGAAAGAGGGAATCCAAGTACATCCCTACCTAGACGATTGGCTTATTCGAGCTCCGTCTTTCTAGGAAAGCGTTTGAGCAATGGATAGGGTGATCAATCTTTTGCAATCCTTGGGTTGGGTCATCAATTTTCCCAAGTGTCATCTGCAGCCTGCTCAGTCACTGGAGTATCTGGGGGTCTTGTTCAATACCCGAGTGGGGACGGTGTCCCTCCCAGTGGCTCGCAGTCTGCGGATTCAGTCGCAGCTGCAAAATTTGTTCAGGAGCCCTGCTCCCAGGGCCTGGGATTATGTTCAGGTCCTGGGGTCTATGGCTGCTACCCTGGACTTGGTCCTCTGGACCAGAGGACACATGCGCCCTCTTCAGTGGCATCTGCTCAGTCGGTGGTCTCCCCTTTTGGAGGACTATTCAGTCTGCGTTCCGTGGTCGTCACGAATTCAGTCCGAAATGAGTTGGTGGTTGAGTCCGGAAAAGCTGCTAAGGGGCACGCCGTTGGCTGCTCTGGAGTGGATGGTAATTACTACAGATGCGTCCTTGGCAGGCTGGGGGGCGCACTGTTTAGGGTGCACGGCTCAGGGGAAGTGGTCACCGGAGGAGGCAGAATGGTCCATCAACAGGCTGGAACTCAGGGCTATTCGCTTGGCACTGAGGGAGTTTGTCTCCTTGATACGCGGTCGCCCGGTGAGGATTCTTTCCGATAATGCTTCTGCGGTGGCTTATGTGAACAGGCAAGGGGGCACCAGGAGTGCTCCATTGGCTCTGGAGGCAGCTCAGATCTGCCAGTGGGCAGAGGATCATGTGTATCTTCTCTCAGCAGCTCACATAGTGGGTTCGCATAATATTCAAGCAGACTTCCTACTACTACTACTACTTAACTACTAGGGTTACGCAGCACTGTACAGTTTAACAGAGAAGGACAGTGCCTGCTCAAAGGAGCTTACACAGCTGGCACAGCTTGGATCCGGGGGAGTGGGAGTTGTCTCCCCTGGCTGTCCAACAGATTGTGTCAAGATGGGAGCACCCGGTGCTGGATTTGATGGCGACTTGACGCAGCGCCAAGGTGCCCAGTTTCTTCAGCAGGGGCAGGGAGGCAGGCTCCAGCGGGATCGATGCGCTTCTTCAGCAGTGGCCGTTGGGCCTGCTGTATGTCTTTCCTCCCTGGCCCATGGTGGGGAGACTGGTAGCTTGGATAGCCAGACACCCTGGTCGCGTAATCTTGATCACTCCGGATTGGCGTTTTTAATTTCCATTATCGCTAAAAAAAACCCTGCCCATCTCAGAAGGGACCAAATCCATGGCATTTGGTCTGTCCAAACCGTATTTTCGAAACAAAAGATGGACGCCCATCTTTTTTGATAATATGGTCTGTCCCACCTCTTCACATACCCGTTTTCGGACATAGACGCCCATGGAGATGGGCGTTCGCGTTCGATTATGCACCTCTACGTCACCTCAAATGTAGGGTGCGAAGACAGAAAAAATGTTGTTACACTTCACTCACCATATTCTTTAAAATATTCTCTGAGTCTTATATGTATTGAAGAACTTGTTAGGAATTGATAAAGAAACAAAGTAAAAAGCAAAATACAAATCTTTCATGCTTGCTTTTTACCATTCTAAAGCTTCAGTCTCCATTTTATTCTTTCTAGGATATGATAACATGCCATACCAATTCAAAACTGAGTGAACAGAGCAATATATGAAGAAAAAAGTGGGGAGAGAGAGCCAGGGTGCTTATCTCCCTCACATAACACAGCTATCAGCCTTGAACATTTCATTAACTCCCCCCCCCCCCCCCCCCCCCCCCCCGTTTACTTAACCAAGCTAGTGGCCTGCCATAGCTGATGCTGATACAGCCCATTCACTTTGAATAGACTATGTTGTTATTGTCTCGCAGCTTAGTAAACAGAGGGGTAAGAGAACCACATACAGCCACACTGGACAGACACATGATAAACTAGTACCCCTATCCCTGCATGTCTAAACACACTTTCCACTTCAAGAAGATGAAGAAAATCTTGCGGGCAATATTTCTATTTTAAGTGATTATTTTCTATAAATGTTTTATGCTACTGTAAGGCAGTCATTTGGGCTGCTAGATGACAAAGGGGTAAAAGAAGGCTCAGAAAGGACAAGAAAATAGCAGGAAACTAAATTAATTTGCTGCTGTCTTTACTGGGAAGGATATTGGGGTCATACTCACAGTGGAATCCTTTTTGAACGATTTAGAGCAACTGTAAATGTAGAGGATCTAATGAAACAAATCGACAAACTAGAGAGTAACTAGTCACCAGGACCAGATGGCATTCACTTCAGGGTTTGAAAGAGCTCAAGCATGAAACTGCAAACCTGTTACTGGTAATGTGCAAGCTATAATTTTAAATTGCTAAAATACTTTAAGAACTAGGGGGTGATTAATATAATGCTGATTTTTAAAAAGAGCTCTCAGGTGTTCCCTGGAAACCATACAAAATATGGACAGGGAAGCAGAAAACAGACATTCTTGTGATATGGACATCTCTATGTTGTACAGTAGCAACATAAATGTTCATATTGCTGTCACCTGAACCCCCCACTCCATTATGTCCAATCCCCCTTTCAACCCCATGATTATATCTCATCCCCCCTCTGGCCCTCTCCCATCTCTCACACACTAGAGGCTAGATATATACCGTATTTTTCGGACTATAAGACGCACTGGACCATAAGACGCACCTAGGTTTTAGAGGAGGGAAATAGGAAAAAAAATTTCGGACTATAAGACGCACCTTTTTCCTTTTCTAAAACCTAGGTGCTCCGGTGCATCTTGTCCGAATCCCTCCCTCCGAGTTCGGGATCTCCCTCCTTCCCTCCCGCCCCGCCGAGTTCCGAGAACCCCTGCCCTCCCTCCCTCTAAGGTCTAAAAGTAATTTTACCTAGTCGGGGCTGCAGTGAAAAGCAAGCAGGCTCAGGATGTCACTCTTCCCTTCTGTCTCTCTCAGCTCTCTGGTCCCGCCCTCAAACAGGAAATGAAGGCGGGACCAAAGCTGAGAGAGACAGAAGGGAAGAGTGACGTTCTGAGCACCAACTGAAATGTGGTGCAAATCATTGTGCTTAGATTAGGTACATATCCCCATTATTTTATAACTACACATGTAAATTTTAGGAACACCCCTGTTGTGCCCCCATTCCACTCCTGACCCTCCCGTTTCTGCCCCTTCTTTTTGAACTTGCATGTAAAATTTAGGAGCGGATACCATACCTAAATTTATGCACGTATATTGCAATTAAATCAGTGACAATAATTGCTTGTTAACAAGCCAGTTATCAGGGTTAATTAAGTCACTATTCAATTGCACGTGCAAATTGGGCATGCACCCAAATTTGCACGCACTATTTTTAGCAATAAAATTTGGGGGCAAACCCATACTGGAACACAACAGTGTTGGTCCCCCAGAGCCCTACCTTTTCCAACTGCTCAACCCCTACACCCATTATGACCTACACAGGGTGTAGAAGGGCCATGTCAGCATTGCTGAGTGGCAACACCCCCTTTACTGCTGCCTGAGATGTCACCAGGATCCAAGACGGTGCCTCTGCCTTCTAACTCAGGATTAATGGTAAGTTCAGTCAGCCCTGCTAATGAAAAAGCCATGCCCCTTGTTTCTGCAAAACGTGTTTTCCGAATTGCAGAGAATGATAAATGTGTCCCGTCAGATTTCAGTGAACGAGAGGGGTTCTAAATCTTTAAAACTGAACTCAAATAAAAAAGAAACTCATTTTGCAAAGCTTTGCGAATTAATAACAGTACTTAGTTTATTTGAAATGATGAAATGGGTAGCCACCAATGGGTAGCCAATGTAGATCATGCAGGATTGGAGAAATTTGGTGCCAACTTGGCACACCTGTTAATAGTTTAGCAGCTGCATTTTGGACTAGTTGAGAGCTTTAATCCTACATTCAGCTAATCCCAGTAACAAAGAATAATCTAAGGGGTATGTTTACTAAGGCGCGTTAGCATTTTTAACGCGCCTTTAAAGTTAAGGCGTGTTAAATGCTAATGCGCCAATACATTCCTATAGACTTGTTAGCGTTTGACGTGTGTTTGTTTTTAACGTGTGTTAAAAATGCTGATGCATCTATAGTGTGCCTTTGTAAACACAGGTCTAATTTTGTCAGTATAAAGCTTTGCAAAATTGTTCTAAAATCAAATGCTTCTAATATTGGCTTGAGGTTCGCAAGGAAGTGGAGCCTAAAAATGTCAGCTGGATCAATGAGATAATATATGGTTTCATTGAGAGGCTAGAGACTAAAGTGAGTCAAAGACCCGAAATTTGAATAGAAATTTGATATTTGCCCCTCAAGACTGAAAGGAAATGAGCAAATTTATATTATAAACACGACTTAGAAAAGAATCTCAGACTTGGTCACATTCAAAATTAATCGATTGTTATTAATCATTCATTGTGAAGCAGCCAGAAAACATATAGCATCAGCAGTCATCTGAATATAAATGATTCTGTACACCTAAATTTAGAAAGAGCCGACAAATTAGGACCAATTGCAGGTTAAACAACAGAACTGAGAGGCAGATGCAGCAACCAAACGTAAAAAAATCTAAATTGTTAAAGTCCCTAACGATTTTAAAATAACGAAAAATGCACCAAAAAAAAAAGTCACACATGCTGAGATCGGTATTGAAACGTACAATGTATCAAAGAATCACAATACACATCGTTAATCGGCCCCCAAATCATGCGCAGAGCAGCCAAGCGTTATGTTAGCTGCTCTGCGCATGCCACAAACAGTCAAAACACAGTCAAATCACAAGCACATGGCTCCCAAATCAAAACAAAAATTAAAAAAAGGGTCGGGAGGGGGCAAGGGCGCTCATCAGGAGCGTCCTGTACGGACGGCCTTGCCCCCCCCGCTGCTCCCCACTTTCCGCCGCTCCCCCCACCCCGAAAAAGCAAAATTCGAGCAGCCCCTGCCCCCCTCCCTTCCTCACTACTCTCTCACCTCAGTTCCGCCTCCCGACATCCTCCGTCCTGTGCCCCGCCCCCTTTTGGGGTCGTCGCCGCCATTCCCCTCCTCCATCGGGCCCCCCTCCCTCTTACCGGGCCCGTGCAGCGCCTCTCTCCTCTGTCCGAAGGCGCTGCACGGGCAAGAAGAAAGCCTGATGCCTGCCTTCGCCCAGCTTCGATGGCGCGTCTTTCTCCTGCTGGGCCCGCCCCTGTCTGACGTCAGTAACCTACGTAGACAGGGGCGGGCCCAGCAGGAGAAAGACGCGCCATCGAAGCTGGGCGAAGGCAGCCATCAGGCTTTCTTCTTGCCCGTGCAGCGCCTTCGGACAGAGGAGAGAGGCGCTGCACGGGCCCGGTAAGAGGGAGGGGGGCCCGATGGAGGAGGGGAATGGCGGCGACGACCCCAAAAGGGGGCGGGGCACAGGACGGAGGATGTCGGGAGGCGGAACTGAGGTGAGAGAGTAGTGAGGAAGGGAGGGGGGCAGGGGCTGCTCGAATTTTGCTTTTTCGGGGTGGGGAGAGCGGCGGAAAGTGGGGAGCAGCGGGGGGGGGGGGGGGGCAAGGCCGTCCGTACAGGACGCTCCTGATGAGCGCCCTTGCCCCCTCCCGATCCTTTTTTATTTTATTTATTTATGTTTTTCTGACGTCCTTTGGACCAATCACAGCACTTTTAGCTCTGCTAATGCGCTGGGATTGGCTCAAAGTTTGTTTATTTTTTCACTTAATGATTTTTCCTGGCACAGAGCTGTCCTAACGAGTGGTCCAGACCTCTCGTTAGTTTTCCTGCCTTTTTCCTGCGTAAAGGCAATCGGAAAAGGTTAGTGCATGTCGTTTCAATGGGGTTTTCACACTAATTGCTCATCTCCATTCCGTTTTCGTTAGCTGCTGGCTTCCTCGGTAAAAGCCCTTTGATGCATGCAACGGATCAAATTTTCCTCGTTGGAGAGTCATTAAAGGCTCATTTAGCTTTAGTGCATCTGCCTCTGAGAGAGCTGACCCTTGAGGAATCCTGGTGTCAGCAAAATGTATTTGCAGGACGCGGAAGTAAGATAAGAGCCAAACCAGTCCAAAGTAGTTTCTGGAAAAGTAAATAATGCTAATCTATGCAACAGAATAGAAAAATGTAAAGTATCAAATGCAGATGATATATCTAGACAAAAGTGTAAACACTGCTCAAGTCTTCTGTCTAACATCTGCAGTATTTTTAACAATTATTTTTCAGCACTGTGGACCCTCCTGAAGACAAACTGGAAAGGGTCAAGAAGATGAATCTGTTCTTCAAAATTAGTCTGATGCAATATAGCACGCTTTATCAAATTTGATTAAATAGGCAATTGACCTATAGTTTCTTAAATCAGTAGAGTCTAGGCTTTCAAAATGTTCAGCATCCCACCTGGTTTTAACAAAATATCTTGACTATTTTATGTAGTTATGTTCGCCCCCATCTCAAAAAGGATAGAGGAAAACTAGAAAAAGGTTGAGAGAAGGGTGACAAAAATGATGGAGAAGATGGAGCAGATTCCTTAAGGATGAAAGTTAAACAGGTTTGGGCTCTATAGCTTGGAAAAGAGACTATCGAGAGATGATATGAAATAAGTTTGTAAAACCATGAATGAGATGGAACAATTAGAGAGTGATTATTTGACCTTTCATACAATACTAAGGGCCCTGTTTACTAAGGTACGCTAGTGTTTTTAGCGCATCAGAGGGAGAATAAGCCTAGGGGGATAATTTTATAAAGTGGCACTTAAATAGGTGCGACAAAGAAGCGCGTTTAGCGCTAGTTCCATAACAGCATTATATAATAGCGCAAATCTGCTTTGATGTGCTGAAACCAAAATGCAACAGCTTACGCCAGGTCAATAGCAGATATTTGGTACACCTTGTAATGAGTGCGTCTGATGCTGTTCTATAAGGTGTGAAGCACAAAGGACTCTCAAGAATGGAACAAGTACCCTTTATTGATGAGCTGCTATGGACCGTGTTTCGACTTATACTAACGCCTGCCTCAGAGTTCAGTTCAATCAAGTACCACTTAATATTTGTATGGTTGCTCACAATATGCATTTTCCAGGCATCCTGCACTGTAACAGGAATTTTTTCTGTCTTTAGAGCGGATTCTTATGGTGATGAGTTACTGTATTGTGAGCAACCACACAAAAAGTAAGTGGTGCTTGACTGAACTGAACCCTGAGGTAGGCGTTAGAATATGCCGAAACATGGCCTGGGTTGGGTCATCAATAAAGCGTACTTATTCCATTCGGAGAGCCCTTTGTGCTTCTTTCTGGATTATTAATTGTGTGTACTTTGACCCTCTCCATTGCATATTGTTCTATAAGGTGTACATATTGTTGGGAGGTATGCCCATGTCTGCCCACGAGTACAACACCATCCCCCTAATTTTGTAAAAGTCGTGAAAAATTGCAATTTAATTAAACAAGCTAATTAGTGCCAATAATTGGCTTTTTAACATGCAGTTATTGGCACTAATTAAATTTAATTGAACTCTGCGTGTAAATCTAGACATAGGATCTACGCCTAAATTTTACATGTGATTTGGAAAAGGGGGCATGGAAGGGGGAGGATCATGGGGATAACAGGGGCGTTCCTAAAATTAACGTTCGATGTTATAGAATAACAGGGATAAGCACCTAATGTAGGCATGTACATTTGTACCACATTTCAGTTGGTTCAAATGGCCAGGTGTAACTGCTGTTCTTTAAACCGCGCCTAACTATAAGCCTGACTTATAGAATAGCGCTTTTTTTGGCACCAGTTTTTTGGCACCATATATAGAATCTAGCCACATGAGACTAGTGCACCGGCTTTTTGGAAAAGTGTCTAGCAAATCTGCGTGTAATACCAATTTGTGACATCATTCGTGTGCATGAGTGCGCCTGTTCTATAAATCTGTGCATACAATTGGCATCTAAATGTATGCTCCCTTTATAGACTTACTTCACTCTTATTTATCCTTTACTCAACATGTCTCCACAATTCTAAAAAAGGTTTTTTTTCATATTGCGTCAGTTGTGTAACATTCAGAAGTTTATAGACAATGAACTTTTACACACACTTTACCATGCCCACCTGATCTCCCGTCTGGACTACTGTAATGTGGTCTATGCGAAGGTTTCACAGAACACTATTAAGCATTCACAATCTCTGCAGATAACAGCTGCTTGCTTTCTTTTGGTGAGCGAGGCGCAGAGATCATATGACCCCTCTTTGTTTTTGAAGCTGCACTGGCTCCCTGTTAAATTTCAGATCCAGTTTAAGATTCTTATGCAAGCCTTTCAGGCATTGCATGATGGAACACCAGATTATTTAGCCACTTTGACTGTCCTCTATGCTCCACCTTGGAGTTTGCGTTCTTTTAGGGCCCCTTTTACCAAAGTGTGGCAAAAGGGGGCCTGCGCTGGCATTGGTGTGTGTTTTTGACGCGCGCCAAGGCCCCCTTTTACCGCAGTGGGTAAAAGGTAGGTTTTTTTTTTTAAAAGAAATGGCCATGCGCATGGCCATTTTAGGGGAGCCCTTACAACCACCCAAGGGCTCCCGCGCTAACCCGGCGGTAACTGGACAGCATGCGGCACTGCCCGATTACCACTAGGTATTCACCAGTGTGCCGGATATGATGGCATGCTGGGGGTGGGAAGTAGCGCAGCAGCCTGGTGGTACTTCCTTTTTAGCAAGGGGGAAGCCCGCGTTGGCCTTACCGCTACTTTGTAAAAGGGGCACTTAATGACCATAGATTGGTCTTTCCTGGCCCCTCTAGACTCACTGGGAATCCACACACAATAGTGCTTTTGGTCCCTCATTTGTAGAGTAATATGCCTTTACAGATCTGGCAAGAATCATCCTTCCAAATGTTTAAGACTAAGTTAGGGGTCCTTTACTAAGCTGCAGCAAAAGGTGTTTTTGATGCACGTTGAGGCCCCCTTTTACTGCAGTGGGTAGAAGGCTGTTTTTTATTTTATTTTAAAGAAATGGCCGTGTTGCCATTTCAGGGGGGAGCACTTACTGCTACCCATTGAGGTGGCGGTAAGGGCTCCGGCGCTAACCCAGCAGTAACGATTACCGCTAGGTAAACACTGGTGCTACAAAAACGAAAATATATTTGTGTAGCACCAGAAATATGCACGCTGGGGGTGGGAACTAACATGGGGCTGCGGTGGTAGCCCGGCAGTACTTCCTGTTTAGCGAGCGGTGAGCCCACATTGGGTTTACCACCGCTTATTTAAAGACCTCCTTAAAGACCTGTTTATTTTTGGAGACCTTTGGAGTTCAGTGATGTGGGAGGCAGGGTTATAGGTGGCACTAACATGCTTTTATTAATCTTTGTTTTTGTTTTACTTTTGTATTGTCTGTGCGACTGATTTATGTTGTTTCCTTTCCTATATTTGAATGAAATTCCTTTTCTTTTATTGTTGAGATTGTACATAGCCTAGATTTGGCAGTGCCACAGATTGGCGTTTCATTAAATTTTGAAATAAACATAGACGTAAAACATAAGCATTGTGTGGAGCTCTGACAGCAACTGTTTTTTTTCTGTGGCTGTGTAAACCACGAGAATGTGCAGGATCACAGCTGTATATGATTGGGATCCAAAGTATTGGGATATAATAATAATTTAAAAATGGAAAGCCGCTACCCCATTGCATAGACTCAGTAAATATGACATTAACATCCTGAAAAAAAGCACAAGAGCTTAGAGAATCTTAGAGAACCAGACTGAGGGCTAGATGCACTAAACTCCACAGAAGAGCCCTTCCCTTACCGATCCCTTAGCGAATCGGTAAGGAAAGGGCATGCATGAAGGAAAACGCATGCAAATGAGCTGCTCGGGGGGGGGGGGGGGGGAGGACGTCCCTGATGAGCACTTGGATGATTTTCAGCTTTTGTGATGGGTGTCCTCTGCATGAGTCCCGCTCAGCAGCCCTAACAAGAGGTGCAGACCTCCTGTTAGGTTTTCCATGGTAAGGGGATCGGAAAACGATAGTGCATCGCGTACACATTATAATACTAATTTGCTCATCTGCATTCCTTTTTCGTTAGCTGCTACCGTGACAGGACAATGCCCTTTTGTGCATGTCCCAGTTTACTACTTACACGTTAAACTGGCTAGAACCAGTTTAAAACCCACGTTGCTGGCTCGTTTAGTGCATCTAGCCCTGAATGTTATGGAGGCACATAATCTTTACCAGTAAGAGGAATCATCAAGCAAAGTGTATATATCCAATTTCATCTTGCTCACAGACGCCAGGTCTAACATTAACAACAGAGGTTAGGCTGAAGGGTTAGCAGAAGTGCACTGTGTTCAGCCATCTTGCAGCTGCTGCGTGGACAGTGTAACAGCAGTAAGCTCAGAAACAGTTCTGGTTTCATATTTAGTAACTGTCCTTCATAGCTTCTACAAAATAGCAACTTCCTGGGTTGACAACAACAATTAAGGCAGGTTTTGTCATAGCCACTTATTTTTTTTTACATTCTCCAGGACTACAGTCCACTTCCTCTTAAACATGTAGGGAGGTGTAAGCAAAAACATGTTTATGTGGGAATATAGATTGCAGCTTTATTAGTCTCAGTGTTGAAAGAATTTTTATGTTTATTCCACGCTTGGTATACTGCCCTTCAGGGTCAAATCAAGGTGGTTTACAAATGACAAAATCCAAGATGAATAAAAGGAACCACAACATTTGACAAGACAGTGAAAGAAGAAAAGAGAAACTTAGAAATATAGCCAGGTAAAAGTTGGCTATGAACTGTGCCTCTGCCTGACCGCCATCACCTTAGCTTGGGCAGTAGCATAGCTACATGAGGCCACGGGGGCCTAGCCCCCTCCAAATTTGCTCTGGGCCCCAACCCTTGCCAGCTGAAGCCTTCATCCAGCGCTGGTCTCTGGTGACGCTGCATTGCCTGCTCTGCTGTCTCTTCTCCTCACATTCAGCACGCTCCTTTTAGTGAAACTGAGAATGCAATGCGGCGGTGCTGGAGACCAGCGCTGGACGAAGGCTTCAGCTGGCGTGGGTTGGGGACCTCTGCCAGACAAGGTATTTGTGGCGGTGGTGCTTCAGCTGGCAGGGATTGGGGACCCCACCAGCCAAGATATGTTAACAGTGGTGGCAGTGGATGGGGAGGAGCAGGGCGGCGAGGTGGGGGGGGGGGAGGTGGCAGTGAGGCGGCAGACCAAAATGTGCCCCCCACCTTGGGCTGTGGCCCCCTCCCACCTCGAGGTCTGGCTACGCCCCTGAGCTAGGGATGGCCAGGAAAAGCTAAGGAAAAGAGATTGGCTTTTAGGGAAGCTCAGCTTTAAGTTCCAGAGAGAAAGGCAGTGAAGAAAAGTGCAGAGTGCCTAGCTGATTCAAGTCTAGAGCAGTGGATAGAAGGGGCTAGCTGATTGATTGCTAGGGGTTCATTGAAACAATGAACTGAGCAAACTTAGAAACACAGAAAAATTACCACCAATTGCTAAGCACTTCAACCCCATCATCTACCTTAGATATTTGCCCCGTGTTTTCTTGAATTCAGATTCTGTCCTCATCCTCACTAGCAGTACTGGGGGCTGTTCCATGCATCCACTCTCCTTTCCATAAAAAAAATATTTTCTTAGATTACTCCCAAGTCTACCTTTTTTCACTCTGTGGCCCCTTGTTCCAGAGCTTCTTTTCAATTGAAATTACATCTTGGATACTTTTTAAAAATCTGTCACAGGGGTGGACAGCCACGCTCCTCAGTGGCCACAACCCATTTGGGTTTTCAAGATTTCTGCAATGAATATGTATGAGACCTATTTTCATATAATGGAAGCAATACATGCAAATCAATCTCATGTATATTCATTGTGGAAATCTTGAAAAATCAACTGGGTTGTGGCCCTGGAGGGTCATGGTTGCCCACCCCAAATCTATTGTAGCTCTTGCTTTTCTTCCAGAGTTATACAAATGTTGGTCTTTGGGTCTGCCTTCATCTCTCTTCCTTGAGAGTGTTGCAAGAATGCCCTTTGAAAGCACAGCAAGCTTTTATGATAGATAAAGGAAAGAGGAAAAGAAGGCTGCTGTGTTTCTTGAGCGTAGTAGCCAAAAAGGTAAGGGAAAGGAGGTTAGCCTTCATACATTATAAGATGACTCAGAAAGAAGAAGACAAGCAAGAATACCTGGATAAGCTAAGAGAAGCTGGAAAAGCTGTCGGGAAAGCGAAGAGGCAAACGGTAGAAAAGATAGCTAATACGGTAAAATTGGGGAATAAGACATTTTTCAGATGTAAGTGACAGGAGGAAGTTCCATAATAGCATTGTAAGGCTCAAAGCTGAGGGGGAGGAATATGTGGAAGCTGATAAGGATAAAGTTGAACTGCTGAACAACTATTTCTGTTCTGTGTTCATGGATGAAAGGCTGGGGGTAGGACCACAGAAAACAAATGCAAATGGGGATGGATGGATGGATGGTAGACCAAGACTCATTCTCAGAGTACTGTGTTCGTGAGGAGTTAGCTAAACTAAAACTAGACAAAGCGATAGGGCCTGATGGGATACATGCGAGGATGCTCAAGGAACTCGGAGAAGTTCTGGCGGTTCCACTTACTGACCTCTTCAATGCTTCCTTAGAGTCCAGAGTGGTGCCGGAGGACTGGAGAAGGGCAGATGTGTCCCTTTGCACAAGAGTGGAAGAAAGGAGGAGGGTGGGAATTACAGACCTGTCAGTCTGACCTTGGTGGTTGTACTGCTATGGATTTACAGCCTGTCTCACTGACACAAACTACTCAATAATTACTGTGGATTCTTTTGGATTTGTATTAGGTAAATGAGACCTTTATTAGAGGTGCTAAAATTTACAATGATTAAGATATATATACATACAATGATTAGCTATATACACACAATGATTAGCTATATAAACAATCATTATATCACTGGTCTCTACATCTAAGCAATACTAAGAGTTCTTAGACCAGGAAAAGAAGCAATAATACATTAGACCAGGAAAAGAAGCAATAATACACTATACATACAACATCACTGGTCAGGAATTTCAGGCCCTTATCTCATCAGCTGGGAGGCCCGTTGCAGCGAAAGCCCAAAGTCTCCTTATGACCAGGAACAAGTCCTCTGCGCAATATGTCTACCCACAGATGAGCCTCAAAACTCTGCTGCAACAAGCCCCCCTTTTTATAAGGCTTAGAACTCATATTCAGAGCTAAGGAAAATTACAGAATGCTTCTCTGTTTAGGTAAACAAGCCATACTGTGGGAACGTGGTCACGTGTTTTCCAAGTCCAGGTGGCCAGGCTGAACTCCGAAAACAAGCACCATCCTTCTCTTCACATACCAAATTAATTAGAGCTGTGTCTTATCTTCTGCATTCCAACTTATTTTCACACAATCAAAGTTAAACAATCATTTTTAAACAGAATTACTTCTAATCAACAATACAGACCCCGAGTGCACTGGTCGGTCAAGACAGAGTTGAAAAACAATCTTTAAAATTCACTTTTATTACAGTGGTAAGTAAATTAATGGAAATGCTTCTAAAGCAGAGGATTGTGAGGTTTCTCGAACTGAAAGGAATGCAGAACCTGAGGCAGCATGGCTTCACTAGAGGCAGGTGATGTCAGACAAATCTGATTGATTTCTTTGACTGAGTGATCAAACAGTTGGATGTGGAGGGGCACTAGATATTGTGTACTTAGATTTGAGCAAAGCCTTTGATATGGTTCCACACAGGCGACTGATAAATAATAAGCTGAGCACCCTTGGTATGGGACCTAGAGTAACTGAATGGGTTAAAAATTGGTTGAACAGAAGGAGACAGAGGGTGGTGGTGATAGGAATGTTATCAGTGGAGTGCCGCAGGGATTGGTCCTGGGGCTGGCTCTTTTTAACTTCTTTATGAGTGACATTGCGGAAGGGCTATCTGGTAAGGTTTGTCTCCTTGCAGATGATACCAAACTCTGCAACAGGGTGGACACCCTGGAACATGTGGATGACATGAGGAAGGACCTAGTAAAACTTGAGCAATGGTCCAATATTTGGCAACTAAGATTTAATGCTAAGGAACAGTACAATATAGGGGTTGAAGTGCTTCTGTGTACAAAGGAAGAGCAGGGCATGGCGGTGATTGTGTCTGACGACCTTAAAGTTTCCAAACAGATAGAAAAAGTGATGGTCATAGCCAGAAGGATGCTTGGGTGCATAAGGAGAGGGATGACCAGCAGGAACAAAGAGGTGATAGTGCCCTTGTATAAGTCTCTGGTGAGGCTCCATTTAAAGTACTGTGTGCAGTTCTGGAGACCACACCTATGGAAAGCTGTAAACAGGATGGAGTCAGTCCAGAGGGCAGCTACAAAACTGGTAAGTGGTCTTGGACATAAAATATATAGGGACAGGCTTATGAACCTCAACATGTATACGCTGGAAGAGAGGAAGGAGAGAGGAGATATGTTAGAGACATTTAAATATCTCAGGGGCATTAATGTACAGGAAGTGAGCCTTTTTCAAATGAAGGAAAACTCTGGAATGAGGGGGCATATGATGAAGTTAAGAGGAAATAGGCTTAGGAGGAATCTAAGAAAGTATTCATTCACGGAAAGGGTGGTGGAAATGTGGAATGGCCTCCCCATGGAGGTCATGGAGATGTGGACAGTCAGAATTTAAGAAAGCTTGGGACAAGCACCTAGGATCCCTTAGGAAAAGGAAGAGTTAGTGGTTACAGAGGATGGGCCATTTGGCCTTTATTTGCTGTTATGTTTCTTTTTGGATTTTGCTCACACCTTTTCAGTAGTGGCTCAAGGTGAGTTACATTCAGGTACACTGGGTATTTCCCTGTCCCTCAAGGGCTCACAATCTAATTTTGTACCTGTGGAGGGTTAAGTGACCATATTCAGGTACAGTGGAGGGTTAAGTGACCACATTCAGGTACAGTGGGTGTTTCCCTGTCCTTTGAGGGCTCACAATCTGTAGAGGGTTAAGTGACTTGCCTAAGATCACAAGGCAGGGGTGGACTGAGAGTAATCTGGGCACCCAGGCTCTGAGAGTACTCTGCCCCCCCCCCCACAGCTGCCCCTGCCCACACACCGCCGCTGCCCCCCCCCCCCCCCCCCCAGCCCTTACCTCGAAGGTGTGGTCTAGTGACTTGTTAGGGGGCAGAGACACCAAGGGTGGCCTGTCCCAATGCTGGAGATTTACCACCGCAATGCTGAAAATTGAAGGCCAAATGAGTGAGATTTTTCTCACGGGTCCCTACCAAGTCTTAACCAGTTCTAGCATTTGTACATTCTTAAAACTGATATATTCTAATTAATAGAAAATAATTGATTTTATTCAAAAATTTACTACACAGTACTTGAAAAGAAATTGACAAACAAACATCACAAAATCTACATCAAAGAGGAGAAAAAGAGAAATCCAAACATTAATCTAAGGAACACAACAACATAACCTCTCTCCAGTAGTAGGCATATTATGAATATATACAAAACCCTACAAAAGTCACTTGGGACCTGTATGACACAAATCTACCATTTTATACAAGTAAAAGCAAACCAGTTTCCCTAGAAAGGACTTAACAAGGATCTGGGGTTCCTAGCCCATTATAAATCATAAAGCTGTATGTCTCTGTTGATCACCCCACCCCTCACCTATCCATACCCATCCTGTTAGAATATCAATGGTATGCTTTGATGTCCCCATGCATACCTCCTACCCACCCCCATCCTCCCACCCTGTCAGACTGTCATAGTAATGCTTGAATGTTTTCACTTATATACACTGTCAGCTAGCACATTTGCTTATTTCCGATCTGACGAAGAAGGGCAACCTTCGAAAGCTAATCAAGAAATGTATTAAGTTATGTCCAATAAAAAAGGTATCATCTTATTTTCTTTTCCATGTTTTATTTTGTTTGATTTCTATTGATAACCTAGTCTTTATTAAATTAATGAACCCAGTGAACTCTCTTTTCTCTTAAACATTTTCCCTCACCCCCCTCAGTCAGAATAATAAAGGATTCCCTGAGGAAGGCACCCTGCCTTTTAGAATAGGTGTGAGGCGAGCTGAGCTGAACGAATATCATAATTCCTAAACTTTTTAAAACAATTTTCTTTTCTTTTTTTTTTTATTGGCAGGGCAGCCTAACACAGCAATTTCTGCTAAACTAAAGGGGAATCTTGATGATTTTGTTTTGTTCAGGCTTTTTAATGAAACCTGCCTGGTGTGGTGAGGTCCACTGACACCAGAACTTAACTTCCCTCTGCTGTGACCTGGCCTTGCTGAAGAAGGAAGTTACCTCTGAAGGGGGGGGGGGACCCACAGTACAGAGAAGTTCTGGCATTAGCCAGTGTAGCTAGCTGCTGGTGCAGGCTGCCTTTCTTGTGCAGAGGAAACTGGAGGGGGGGGGGGGGGGTCGAGGTTGGGGTTGGTGACAGGAGGTGGAGGAGCAGATGTAGAGAGAGAGAGAATGAATATTGGCAGTGTCATGGAAGGGGCAGGCTGGGGGTGACAGGAGCAGAGTGCCAAAGGGAGAGAGAGAATGAGCATATTGTCAGCATTGTCACGATTGGGTCAGCACAGGAGAGAAAGGCATTGCAAATCATGTGGGAGGTTAGCACCCACCGGGTCCCCCCACTGCCCTGGTCCCTCAGGCACTGCCTAGTTGCTTGAATAGTCAGTCCCTGTCACAAGGAGCAGCAGTAGGATTTGAACCAGCCACCTCTGGGTGTCAAGATCAGCATCCTAACCACTAGGACACTCCTGTACTCCACTTTCAGTGTCAGATCATCAACCTAGCTTTTCTCACAAAAATGGGTTCAGTTTGTTCCAGGCTGCAATAGGGAGGGATCCACTCTTCTTGTTCTTGGCAAAAGATTAAAAGCAGTCAGTGAACAAATGGCTTAAGAATAAAGGAAGCACAGTAATCAGAGGGGAAGAAAAGGCACTTTTAGTTTTTTTTATTTTAAAAGCTTTTCTTGATGGCTTTGCACAGATCTCACAACGGTAACAATGCAAGCAAAAATACAGAATTTGTCAACGTCCTTCTTTCATATTCTGCTTTAGTGATGCATGTGGGTAAGAGGAACCCGAATTATAGCTATGTCTTGCAAGGTTCCGCGTTAGGAGTTACGGATCAAGAAAGGGATCTGGGTGTCGTCGTCGATGATACGCTGAAACCTTCTGCTCAGTGTGCTGCTGCGGCTAGGAAAGCGAATAGAATGTTGGGTGTTATTAGGAAGGGTATGGAGTCCAGGTGTGCGGATGTTATAATGCCGTTGTATCGCTCCATGGTGCGACCGCACCTGGAGTATTGTGTTCAGTACTGGTCTCCGTATCTCAAAAAAGATATAGTAGAATTGGAAAAGGTACAGCGAAGGGCGACGAAAATGATAGTGGGGATGGACGACTTTCCTATGAAGAGAGGCTGAGAAGGCTAGGGCTTTTCAGCTTGGAGAAGAGACGGCTGAGGGGAGATATGATAGAAGTGTATAAAATAATGAGTGGAATGGATCGGGTGGATGTGAAGCGACTGTTCACGCTATCCAAAAATACTAGGACTAGAGGGCATGAGTTGAAGCTACAGTGTGGTAAATTTAAAACGAATCGGAGAAAATTTTTCTTCACCCAACGTGTAATTAGACTCTGGAATTCATTGCCGGAGAACGTGGTACGGGCGGTTAGCTTGACGGAGTTTAAAAAGGGGTTAGATAGATTCCTAAAGGACAAGTCCATAGACCGCTATTAAATGGACTGGAAAAATTCCTCATTTTTAGGTATAACTTGTCTGGAATGTTTTTACGTTTGGGGAGCGTGCCAGGTGCCCTTGACCTGGATTGGCCACTGTCGGTGACAGGATGCTGGGCTAGATGGACCTTTGGTCTTTCCCAGTATGGCACTACTTATGTACTTATGTACTTATGTACAGGGTTTTACCTCTGAACTGCTAAGAACACTTTGCTACGTTTGGTCCATTCTAACAGACTGAAAGAACAACTGATGCTAGCGTTACCATTTCAAAAGACAATTCAAAGTCAGAAGATTTTCAGCTCTCTATTCCCTGTATTGGAGTTAAAATATGGAATTCTCTACCAATCCATTGACTTCCTTCCTCCTGGTATCATCCATTATCCTTTCCTATAATGTTTTTGGTCTCATGCATTACACCAATGGTCTCTAATTGTTCTCATACCTCACACTAACATTATTGGCTTTTGTCTCACCTAGAATGTAAACTGCACTGAACCCTGGGAAGGCGATATTAGCAGTGTACAAGATTTGATATTTGGCAACATCCTTACCAGACACAAGTTGTGTTTGTGTGAAATCACCATGCAGACACTTTGCACACCTATTGTATCAGTGTTTCCACTTTGGTAAAGTAACATAGTAATAGTAGATGATGGCAGATAAAGACCTGCATGGTCCATCCAGTCTGCCCAACAAGATAAACTCATAGCATATGATATGATGCAACATTACATATGCATACTTGATCTTGATTTGGCCTTGCTATTTTCAGGGTACAGATCTTAGAAGTCTGCCTGGCACTGACCTTGTTCCCCAACTACTAGAGTTGCCATCAAAGCCCCACTCCTGCCCATTCAGATCTGTCTAGCTATGATCAGGACACAGACCGCAGAAGTCTGCCTGGAAGGGCTGACGAGTGGGGGGGGGGGGGGGGGGGGGCAAAATTCCCCGGCACCAGGGTCTCTCTCTTCTGCTTCTGATGGGATCCGGGTGATCACGTCCTGAAAGGAACAGGAGACAGAAAACTCTGGTGCCAGGCCCCCCTTGCAGGCTGGGGAGGACCTGGAAGAAAGGAACACAGCAGGACCTCTGGTTTGGCTGGGGGGGGGGGGGTGTCCCCCCCTCAGGCCCCGCAGCAGAAGAGGTCTTCCTCCAGCGCATGTGTGACGTGAGAGAAAAAGCAACTGTAGGGGCAGGCAATGTGGCAGAAGAAAGAGCAGTGCTGGAGGAGGACCTCTTGTGTTTGTGGGGTCTCAGGATCCCGTCAGCCAAGGTATTTGCAGCTCCTGCAGGTAGGTGGGTGGGGCGGCGGCCCTGCCCCAGGCCCGGCTCAGTCTCTTGGCGGCCCTGCTGCCTGGCCTGGCTTTATTTCCCAGTTACTGGAGTTGCCATCTAAGCACCTCTGTTTGTTTGGTTCCATTCTCTTTCCATGCAGGATTCCTTTGTATTTATCCCACGCGTTTTTGAATTCCATTACTGTTTTCACCTCACCACCTCCTGCGGGAGGGCATTTCAAGTATCTACCACCCTCGCTCTGAAAAAGTACTTCCTGACATTCCTGAGTCGGCACCCCATAACCTCAGTTAATGTCCTCTAGTTCTACCACCTTAACTTCTCAGGAAAAGGTTTGTATAATTAATACCTTTCAAATATTTGAGTGTCTGTATCATATCATTCCAATCCCTCCTTTCCTCTAGGGTATGCATCTTCAGGTCATCAAAGACAAAATTCTAGAAATAATGCTGGAAAAAATAACATGCTAAGTGCTATTCTAAAAATGGCGCTGAAAGTTAGGCGCTGTTTATAGAATATGCTTAGTGCTGGGTGTAAATTCTCGCATCTAAATTAAGCGCAGATCCCCCTTATTCTGTTACAGAGTGCATAAGTTGTACGAACTCTGCTGATCTGCCCATGACCCTCCCATGGCTGTGCCCCCTTTTTGGAGCCATGTGTAAAATTTACATGCAGATCTGCAGGACTAAAAATGCGTGCTTAAATTTCAATGCCAATTAGTTCCAATAATTGATTATTAGCACCCAATTATTGCCCCTAATTGGCTCGTTATTCAATTTAAATTTTGCATGGAAATTGGATGTACACCCAGAGTTGCACTTGCAATTTTAAGTGCCATATATAGAATTTTGGAGCACGTGTCTTCTCATAGTCTCGTGATGCAAACCTCATACCATTTTTGTCACTTTTCTCTGAACTGCTTGAAGTTTATTGGATGATTTGGTAGAGGAGTGGCATAATTCACTTGGTTTAGCAATGGACATAATTGCACTGCTGAAGGAAGTATGTTTTAAGAAGGGTTATAAGCCATGTCAGTGGAAGACTGAGGCAGTTTCAACATTTATTTATTTATTTATTTATTGCATTTCTACCCCACATTACCCCACCTATTTGCAGGCTCAATGTGGCTTACATAGATTTGATAACATTGTCATAACAGGATATCGGATACAATTAGTAATGTGTAGCGCTTAGGAAGGGGTGAGGGAAGGGGGAAGAGAGTTGTTAGGGTTATTATAGGAACATGTAACACCTGTGCTTTGTTCCTTACACTGGTTACCCATTCAATTTAGAGTTCTATTTAAAATTACATGCTTAATTCATCAGACATTATATGCAGTTTTTATTCCTTGGTATTTGAAAAATTCTGTTGTATGTAGGCTGTTGAGGGCCTTGAGGTCTGATCATGCGATGTTACTGGTATCTGGAGACTTACATTGTGTCAGATACCTTTGTACTTGGAATTCAATATTCTCACTTGCTGGTCCACAGATCTGGAATGCATTACCTGGAGTCCTTAGATTGCATAGTAATATGACATCTTTTCATAAACTACTGAAAACACACGTATGGAGCTAATGTGTTTAAACTCTTTGCCTTGACACAACAAAATGTTTTATTTGAAGTTGCTGAGACTATTTTTGTATGAATCATCATGGGGCTAATATTTTATATTTTTTATTTGTATGTTTTGATTTAAATTTTATTTGTTTTTATTCTGATTATGTATGTGATATTGTAATAAGCTTAGTTGTAGATGGAATAGAAGTGTTTAAATAAATAAAGGCTTTTTACGTCCTTAGTGAGATACAGCCTCCAAAAAACTGAACACAGTACTCCAAGTGAGGACTCACCAATGACATGTACAGGGACATCAACATCTCCTTTCTTCTGCTAGTTATATCCCTCTCAGTTCAGCCTAGCATCCTTCTCACCATGGCCACCGCCTTGTCAGAACCTTCTGGTCTTGTTTTAACCCTCTGCACACTGAAAATGAGCAATTTCCTTCCTTCCCCCTACCACCCTCAAAAACATTTTTTTAAAATATTTTTTTGCCAGCTTCAAATGTCATACCCAGCTCCATGACAGCAGTATGCAGGTCTCTGGAGCAGTTTTCGTGGGTGCAGTGCACTTCAGGCAGGCGGACCCAGGCCCACCCCCCCCCCCCCCCACCTGTTACACTTGTGGTGGTAAATGTGAGCCCTTCAAAACCCACCAGAAACCCACTGTACCCATATCTAGGTGCCCCCCTTCACCCGTAAGGGCTATGGTAGTGGTGTACAGTTGTGGGTAGTGGGTTTTGGTGGGCTCAGCACACAAGGTAAGGGAGCTATGTAGCTGGGAGCTTTTTCTGAAGCCCACTGCAGTACCCCCTAGGGTGCCAGGTTGGTGTCCTGGCATGTCAGGGGGACCAGTACTGAAACAGTTATAACCTTTTTTCTTAAGTGAGATACATGCTAGGCTAGAGCAGGGTTACGTTGCTTTAATGATTTCACTGGACCTATCAGCTGCTTTTGATCTCATAGATCATGATCTATTATTAAATCGGCTAAAAGAAATCGGTATTACAGGTACTGTTTATGACTGGTTTGCCTCTTTTCTTGCTAATCGGTCATTTAAAGTAGTACAATACTATTCCTCCTCAAAAATGTATCCTATTTCTTGTGGGGTTCCGCAAGGATCGGTTCTATCACCATTGTTGCTTAACATATACGCCAGCCCTCTTGCTCTACTTATTCAATCATTGGGTATCAGTTTTTATTCATATGCCGATGATTTTATCCTGATTCATTATGTAAAACCGCTAGATCCTGACCTTACACTAATTCAGAATGGCATTAAAAAAGTAGCTAGCTGGCTTAAAAGACATCTTTTAGTCTTGAATCCAGACAAGACCGTTACATCGTGGATTACAGGACGTGATACCGTTCCTGCTGTCATACCTATTCTATTTGATAAAGCGATACCAACAGTTCAATCTTTTAAATATCTTGGAGTCATTATTGACTCTGCGCTATCTTTTAATGAACAAATATCTATGGCAGTCAGAAATGCGTTTTATCATCTTCGAAGACTACGTTCAATTAGAAATTCAGTTGATAAAGCTTCACTATTTACGCTAACACATGCATATATCACAACACGCCTGGATTATTGTAATATCATCTATGCAGGGTTAACTAAGACAAACATAAAACATTTACAGATGATACAGAATACTGCAGCGCGTGTCATCTGCAGGGCTTCAAAATATGATAGAATTTTGGTTTTTTTTGTTACATTTGTACCCCACGCTTTCCCACTCATGGCAGGCTCAATGCGGCTTACATGGGGCAATGGAGGGTTAAGTGACTTGCCCAGAGTCACAAGGAGCTGCCTGTGCTTGAAGTGGGAATCAAACTCAGTTCCTCAGGACCAAAGTCCATCACCCTAACCACTAGGCCACTCCTCCACTTTATGCCACTTTTGTTCCAACTTCACTGGCTTCCAGTGGAAGCCAGAATAAAATTTAAAATCCTTACACTGACTCATAAAGCTCTATATTTACTAATTCCATCATATGTATCAAATCTTGTTTTGCCTTATTCACCTAGGCGAACACTTCGTTCCCTCACAGATAATAGATTGATTATCCCATCGCCACAGAAGGCCAGATGGGAGTCTACTAGAAATTCAGCTTTCTTTTTTCTAGTTCCTTCTCTTTGGAATTGTCTTCCAAAACACCTTAGATTGGAGGAGTCCTACATTCAATTTCGAAAATTATTGAAAACTTACTTATTTCAGGATACATTTGAAGATAATCTGCGATAAAAGGCATTATTTGGTAGGTTGTATTAAATATGCAGAATAATTGTATTTTATGTACTTGTTTATGAATGGCTGTTTAGTAAGAATTGGTTTTTAGCTTTTAAGAATGGTTGTTTTAGTTTTGCTTTCCTATCTATTCGATGGAGTTCTTTATGTGTGTTTTATCATATTATTTTAACATGTAAACCATTTTTGTTTTGTAACCACAATTTGAAACAGTATAGTAAAATGAATAAACGATAAACCAGTACACTATGAATGCTGGCTCCTCCCATGACCAAAGGGCTTTGATTTGGTCGTTTCTGAGATGGGCGTCCTTAGTTTCCATTATCGCCGAAAATCAGAAACGACCAAGTCTAAGGATGACCATCTCTAGGGATGACCTAAATTTCAAGATTTGGGTGTTCTCGACCGTATTATCGAAATGAAAGTTGGCCGCCCATCTTGTTTCGATAATACGGGTTTCCCCGCCCCTTCGCAGGGACGTCCTGCGAGGACTTCCTCAGGAAAACTTGGGTGCCCCTTTCAATTATGCCCCTCCGTACTCATATTTGATATCCATAACCCTGTATCCAGTGGGACTTTCATTATCCACTTCAAAATGCTAACAAAGAAATTAGAATAAATGTTTTGAAGTTTCTATCTACAGGAATTAGACTTTTTTTTCATACTTAGTACAGTTACAGGGGCATTTGGGAAAGAGAAGGGCACCCATCTTTCAACACCCATCCCCCCCCCCCCCACCTGTTACACTTGTGCTGGTAAATGTGAGCCCTTCAAAACCCAACCGAAACCCACTGTACCCACATGTGGATGCCCCCCTTCACCCCTTAGAGCTATGGTAGTGGTGTACAGTTGTGGGGAGTGGGTTGGGGGGGGGGGTTGGGGGGCTCAGCACGGAAGGTAAGGGAGCTATGCACCTGGGAGCAATTTGTGAAGTTCATTGCAGTGCCCCCTAGGGTGCCCGGTTGGTGTCCTGGCATGTGAGGGGGACCAGTGCACTACGAATGCTGGCTCCTCCCACGACCAAATGCCTTGGATTTGGTCATTTTGGAGATGGGGACAACCATCTCTAAGATCGACCATCTCAACATTTAGGTCGACCATCTCTAAGGTCAACCTAAATGTTGAGATTTGGGCGTCCCCGACCGTATTATCGAAACGAAAGATGGACGCCCATCTTGTTTCGATAATAGCGGTTTCCTCGCCCCTTCGCCAGGATGTCCTTAGAGATGGGCGCCCTTAGAGATGGTCATCCCCGTTCGATTATGCCCCTCTTAGTAACCCAAAAATTGAGACCTGTAGTTCTGAGATTTTATTTATTATAATATATTTGATTTATAAATAAGGCTTCGATGCTTGGGTGTTTATACATTGTAAATTTAGGGGATCTTTTACTAAAGCTTAACTCAAGTTATCTGCAGCAGGGGCCATTTTATTCCTATGGACCCTGCTGCAGATAACTCGAGCTAAGCTTTAGTAAAAGACCCTATTAGGTTTTTATTTTCCAACTAATTAGATGTTTTTTGAGAATATAAAATATTGGTATTTGTTAGTATTTTTGTATCACAGATACCATTGCTGGGAACATTTTCTGGTAGAATTAAATATACATATTTGTAGCACATGGTTTAAAAAAGGTTTGGACAAATTCCTGGAGGAAGAGTCCATAAACCATTATAAGGTAGACCTGGAGAAAGCCACTGCTTTTCCCTGGGGTCAGTAGCATGGAATTTTGCTACTTTCTGGGACTCCACCAGGTTCTTGTATCCTGGAGGGGCCACTGTTGGAAATAGGATACTGGGTTAGATGGACCTTTTGATCAGACCCAGTATAGCAATGCATAAGTTTTTGTGCCAGTGCAGAAAAGGCACAAAAACTGAGTGGAAGATATAAGATAAGCCAGAGGAGAAGTGAGAGAATATTAGGGGAAGTGGTATTTTTCCTATATCTCTCTATATAAAACGCACCTCCAACGTTCGAATGAAGCCTCTGTTAGCCAAAAGTGAAGGGGGTGAGATCGCATTGTGTCTGCCCCGCCCACGCGTCAAACGTGATGACGTTGAGGGCGGAGCAATGACACTCATCCAATCGCAACGCTCGGCAGCGAAGCGTCAGGGAAGGAGGCGGCGCTCTCAACGTCTAGCCTTCCCTTCGCTGTGTTCCGCCTTCTTCTGACGTCAAGGATGACGTCAAAAGAAGGCAGAACACAGCGAAGGGAAACCTAGACGTCGGGAGCACCGCCTCCTTCCCTGACGCTTCGCTGCCGGAACCACGGAGGTACATTTAAAAACAAGAAAAAAAAATAAAAACCATGTTGGGGGGAGCGAAGAGGGTGGCCACAAAAGAAAAACAATGGGAGCGGGAAGGCAGGGGAGAAACGACACCATGGATGCGAAGGGGGGGGGGGAAAGAAGAGGGCAGCCCAGGCTGGGACATGGGAGAGAGAGGAGCATGGATGCAAGGGGGGATCATGGAAGGGAGAGAGGGAACTTGCTGGAAAAGGATGAATGGAGGCGGCAGGGGACAGAGGAGCATGGATGGCCATGGATTGGGAGGGCAGGGCTCAGGGAGAGAGGGCAATTGCTGGAAAGGGATGAATGGAGGGGGCAGGGGACAGAGGAGCATGGATGGGCATGGATTGGGAGGGCAGGGCTCAGGGAGAGAGGGCAATTGCTGGAAAGGGATGAATGGAGGGGGCAGGGGACAGAGGAGCATGGATGGGCATGGATTGGGAGGGCAGGACTCAGGGAGAGAGGGAAATTGCTGGATAGGGATGAATAGAGGGGACAGATGGGCATGGATGGATATAGATTGCAGGGCAGGCCTCAGGGAGACAGGGCAATTGCTGGATAGGGAAAAATGGAGGGGCCAGGTGACAGATGAGCATGGATGGGCATGGATTGGAAGGGCAGGACTCAGGGAGACGGGAATTGCTGAATAGGGATGAATGGAGGGGACAGATGGCCATGGATGGATATGGATTGCAGGGAAGGCCTCAGGCAGAGAGGGGAAATGCTGGATAGGGAAAAATGGAGGGGCCAGGTGACAGATGAGCATGGATGGGCATGGATTGGAAGGGCAGGACTCAGGGAGAGGGGAATTGCTGGATAGGGATGAATGGAGGGCACAGATGGGCATGGATGCATATGGATTGCAGGGCAGGCCTCAGGCAGAGAGGGGAATTGCTGGATAGGGATGAATGGAGGGGCCAGGTGAAAGAGGAGCATGGATTGGAAGGGCAGGACTCAGGGAGAGGGGAATTGCTGGATAGGGATGAATGGAGGGGACAGATGGCCATGGATGGATATGGATTGCAGGGCAGGCCTCAGGCAGAGAGGGGAAATGCTGGATAGGGAAAAATGGAGGGGCCAGGTGACAAAGGAGCATGGATTGGAAGGGCAGGACTCATGGAGAGGGGAATTGCTGGATAGGGATGAATGGAAGGGACAGATGGCCATGGATGCATATGGATTGCAGGGCAGGCCTCAGGGAGACAGCGGAATTGCTGGATAGGGATGAATGGAGGGGCCAGGTGACAGAGGAGCATGGATTGGACTCACACTTTCACTCTGACTCTCAAACACTCACTCTCACATACACTCTCCCAAACACACACACTCCGAGGAAAACCTTGCTAGCGCCCGTTTCATTTGTGTCAGAAACGGGCCTTTTTTACTAGTTTATATAATAAACACTTATTTTAAGTTTTGCATCCGTGTTACTTTATTGGTGTTTATCGGTTAAAATCTAAAATCAGAAGCCCTAATTATAACCTACTTTTCTTGCTTTGTCAAAGCAGCTGACCTCAAAGTCCAAGACATGCAATACAAATGCGAATTGTGCAAAGTATAACTTCGGTATGTAATAAGATTTAATCAGTAAACATTCTGCCAACCTAACTTTACCTTCCCTGGCCAACCCCCCTCTCTCACCGAGGATTGGCACAGTCAGTGATCTTAATTCCCTGACATTCTTCCCTGCTTCCAGTTGTTCCTGAAAGGGCTCCCAAAGGGATCACCCTCTTTGGTTTAACCTTTCATTTGGCAACCTGCCACCAAAGCTGGGATGGCTCTTTGCCACACTCTGGGGCTGCAAGCAAGGCCTGGAGCTGTAGCCTAGCCTGGCGTTCTCACTGTAGTTGCTGATGGCAATTAAAGCTGTACTGAAGCTTAGTCTCTTTTTTCTGCTGTCACCTGCTACCTTACTGTATTACAATATGTGCTATGAAATGCTACTGCTAGAAATATTATTACTGACACCGTTTCTGCCAGACCCCTGGAGATCCCACCTGTCTTTGTCCTTCATAATTTCATATCAGTGACATTCCCACTTCTCCTGCTCGGCAAATTCCAAGGGGGCCTTCTTATTGATTTGAAATATGCTGGGTCACTCTTCTGTTGAAAAGTTTAGGATCCCTGTTCCGGAAATGATTGTAGTCATTAATGAAGGAGCAAAAAACATCTTTGGGAAGGGCAAGAGTGCTTTTCTAGCATGGGGAAGCAGCACAGGTTTTTAAAATTGTCTTTTGCATGAAAGATTTCAGGAATATGGATGAAGAAGAGGAAACGTTTTGAGGAAGAATAAAGGATGAAGGCTTTATTAAGCAAAGTTCCTTATTATTTCCCAAAGCTAGCAAAAGGTTTTAAAGCGTGAAAATGTGCTGTTTGACAAGAGTGAAGATTTATTGTGGCAGTTTTATAGCTTGTCACAATAAATCTAGAAGTACTCGTGTGCATTATTGGTACAGTAATACAGTGCAGCTCCTTCTGACTCTGGGCAGGTCACTTAGAGGCCCTTTTACTAAGCCGTGGTAGGCTTTGAGCACATGCAGCACGCGTCCAAATGAGAATACCACCAAGCCAGCGCACCCTCCTGGCGGTAATTTCAGATTTGGTGCGTGTCCATAACGCGTGGATGAATTATTTATTTCCTCCTACATGCACCGGTTTCAGCGGTAATCGGCACTTGGCGTGCGCTGAATAGTCACCACGTGTGTAGCGCATGAGCCTTTACCGCTAGATCAGTGGGTGGTGTTAAGGGCTCAGGATGGTTTAGGGCATGTGCTGGTTTCACTTTTACCGCAGGCCCTTTTCTTATCCCATTTTTAAAAAGCCCTTTTTTGTAGATGCGGTAAAAACTGGCCCGGCGTGGGCCCAATACACACACCTACACTACCGCAGGCCACTTTTTTCCGCGGCTTAGTAAAAGGGCCCCTTAACCCTCCGTTGCCCCAGGTACAAAATAAGTACCCGTATATAGTATGTAAACTGCTTTGATTGTAACCACAGAAAGGCGTTTTATGAAGTCCCATTCCCCCCTTATGCACTAGGCATCATTCTATAAGATAGTGCTTAAGTGCTGTGGAGGGGCATTTTCAAAAGTCAGAATTGGGATGCCCTGCTCATAACGTCCAAAAAAAAAAAAAAGTGCATCTCACAGCCATTTTTGGCCACCTTTAAATCTAGACTGAAAGCCCACCTCTTTAACATTGCTTTTGACTCGTAACCACTTGTAACCTCCTCTCCTTCTTCCTGTACACATTAATTGATTTGATTTGCTTACTTTATTTATTTTTTTGTCTATTAGATTGTAAGCTCTTTGAGCAGGGACTGTCTTTCTTCTATGTTTCTGCAGCGCTGCGTACACCTTGTAGCGCTATAGAAATGCTAAATAGTAGTAGTAGTAGTAGAAAAACATTGGAGTTTCCTGTTCAAGGACCTTTTGTTACCCTGGACATGATTGAAACAGGTCTAAATAAAAGCATCCTTCTTTTTAGATTGGAGGGCCTACAGGGGGTGGAGTCATGGTGGACTGGAAGAGAAGAGGAACAGATCAGGAATGGGAGACTTGGAGGGGGTGAGGGCACCTGTTTCCCCTCATGTGGGTCCCAGTTTATCTGCCTTCATGGCCCACATAAGTGTCATACGTGGGTCCCAGTTGAATGTCGGACATGGCCCGCTATTGAATATTGCGGCTTAATTCTGCCCATGGTGGTCACTGTTTTAAAAATACGCTGATTGCCATTGGCTGAATATTGACCAGTCTGTGTCTTTTCTGGCTTAAAGGGTAATATTGACTAAAATGTGCTACTAACATTTATACTCATTATTAGTAAACTAGTGGAACCATGCCCATTTCCTCAACAATGAAATGGGCCCTAGGAAGGCTGTCATATAAGCTTTTTATTTCTCTCTCCCCTGCCCTCCCCCTCCATGTCCAGCGATTCTTCCCTCCCCTCCCATGTCCAGCGATTCTACTGTTCCCTGCCCTCCCATCCATGTCCCGCGATTCTGTCCTCTACTGTCCTCCCATTCCATCCATGTCCATCAATTCTCCTCTGCCCTGCCCTCCCCTTCCCTTCTTCCCTCCCTCCCCTCGATGTCCCACGATTCTCTCCTCCCCTCGATTTGTACCTGAACGTTCTCTGGCTGGCTGGTGCTGGCTTCCGTTCCGTTTTTAACATCCCTCCTGATGTCAGCTCGCATCCAGCGTTCCCTTCCCTCTCACTGTTCCGCCGTCTGTAATTACGTCTTCACGCGAGGGCGGGACAGTGAGGGGGGGAATGGAACGCTGGAGGCTGGCTGACATCAGGAGATGTTACAAACCCAGGCAGCCAGACATGGAACGTTGGAGGTGCAAATTATTATATAGGATAGGCCACAAGGCATAAGATAGAACCTGCAGAAAATAATGCTTATTGGGGCCCTGGTCTGAGTTTTTCTCTGACAATGCGATGGGGGTGACAAGGTAGGACCTGCAGCTGTCCGTTGGCTGTGGCCTCCCTCATGAGTTTGGAGGAGAAACATTTTCTCTGCTTGATGGCAGCTTGCTTCGCTGGGTCCTTGAATGTGGAGGTGAACTTTCTCAGCAGGCACTCAGACCCAGGAGAACGGAACTATCCAGCCAGGGTTTTCAGCTGATAGTGGACTGATGGGGTTCTCCGCTTCTGGACTTGATGGCAAGAAAAAGGAATGCCAAAATGTTCAAGTTCTTCACCTGTTGGAAAGAACTGGGCTCAATGGGGATCAGTGCCCTACTGCAGGCCTACTGGAGATACATCTACTGTATGTCTTCCCTTCTTGGCCCTTGGATTTTGAACAGATTGAAGAGGAGAGAGATGGCTCAGTGGGAGACCTGTGAGAAGCAAGTTGCAGTAGTCTAAGCGGGAGGTGATAAGAGTGTGCATGAGGGTTCTGGTTGCATACTCAGAAAGGAAATGACGAATTTTGGTGATGTTATAGAGGAAGAAACGACAGGTTTTAGCAGTCTGTTGAATATGTGAAGCGAAGGAGAGGGAGGAGTCGAAGATGACCCCAAGGTTACGTGCTGATGAGACGGGAAGGATGAGCGTATTATCCACAGAAATAGAGAAAGGGGGGAGAGGAGAGGTCGGTTTAGGTGGAAAGATAAGAAGCTCAGTCTTGGTCATGTTTAGCTTCAGGTTTAGCTTTAAGGTGTTTATTCTTGTTCTGTGGATCAAATACAGTGGTACTAGGTATGTCTTTGGCTACATGTAATGGACTGTTTGGTGGAAGAAGGAGAGAAATTGAGCTATGAAAGTAGATGCATTTGTCAGGTGGTCTTCTGCATACAAATGTTTGGACATGACCACGGACCCTGTAGCGTTTAAAAAGTTAACTCCTTCCATGGAGTAGTCCATTTTCAGTCTGATTATTGAATGGGGTGCATTGAAAGAATCGTTGAAATGTTTTTTTTTTTTTATTTTTATTTGTATGAAGTCTTTATTAACAAGGTAAACATACAACAAAAGGAAGAAGAGAATGACACCAAGCCACTTTAGTTCAATCGACATTCAACGCAATTATTAAATACCTAACAGCAACAGTCCTGTTATTATTGTTCAACCTTTCATCTGAAAGCAAAAAAAACACACTCCAAAATTTATATAACGTTTTTTATGTACTTAACCAGACCCCCCCCTTCCCAATGCCCCTTCCCCCCCTCCCGGTTAGGTCCCCGCCTCCTCTATCAGTGTTTGTTCTCCCTCATGCCTCACTGACTCATGGCCAGGCTAGTGAAAGGGCCCCATATTGAGTGCCACCTTTGCTGTTGATTGCGCCTTTCTGCCAGAAGCCGTTCCATTTCGCAAACATACCTCAGTTTACTAAGCCATCTCGCTAATGGAGGAGTCAAGGGCTTCTTCCAAAAAGTTGCCACAATCACCCTAGCCGCACTTATAGCATGCCTCAGCAAAGTCTGGCGAGCCTGCGGGAGACCCGCCACCTTCGCAGAGAAAAGAAAAATAGTTGGATTCCACGGAATTGCGCAACCCAGCCAGTGCTGCAGCCTACTGTGTACTGATTTCCAATAGGCCTGTACTTTCCTACAGGTCCACCAGATGTGTCCCATCGTGCCCCTAACCCCGCAGCCCCTCCAACACAAACCCGTTGATGCGGGGTAGATGCGCTGAAGGCGCTCAGGCGTTAAATACCACCGGAACATTACCTTCACTGCATTCTCCCTGAAAGGAACATGTGAAGACACCCTCGCCGTAGCTCTCTCCAACCTCTCCCATTCCGCCTCCTCCAAAGTTATACCCAATTCCTTCTGCCAACTCCTCCTATGAAGAGTATAATTAGGCTCCCTCAAGTTAATGATGCTATATAAACGCGATATTAAGCCACTGGTCGTGGCGGGCCCCTCACAAATTTCCTCCAAGGTGGTTTTATCCCTGGTTACCACCTCTCTAACAGCTCGTGTTTTGAGGAAGTGTGACAGTTGGCGATAAGCAAAATCGTCACCCTTCAAATTTGGAAAAGTCCCCACCACAGCACTGAACGGCAATAACAGGTCTCCTTCAAACAATTGACCCCACATTTTTAAGCCTTCTTGGTGCCACCGCGTGAATACCCCCTTCTCTGTCCCAGGGTAAAATAATGGGTTGAAAGCTATAGGAGATAGGCGTGACAACGCACACTTCCTTTTGGGAAACAGGCTGTCCCAGTAGTGCAAGGTAACCTGGATAGAGGGACAGAACTCCTCCCCAAGTGCCCGAAACTGGTTAGGGAGCCACATCACTGCTCCCAAAGGCCTCTGACCTATAGAGTGTTGCTCCAGGTGTACCCACTGTCTATCGGGATAGTCCTGAAACCATTCAATGGCTGCACGTGCTTGAGCTGCTCTGTAGTACCAACTCAAGTTGGGAACCCCCAGACCTCCACTTCTCCTAGACTGATACAAGTACGATCGCGACAAGCGCGGTCTTTTCCCCGCCCAAATAAATCGAACGATACGATCCTGTAAAGCTGAGAGGTATTTTTTAGGCATCTTGATTGGGAGGGCCTGGAATAAGTAGAGCAGCCGGGGCAAAACGTTCATTTTAACAACAGCTATTCTGCCGAACCATGATAGTCCCAGGTCACCCCACCCTTCTAGATCTGCCGTGATAACCTGTGCCAGACCCTTATAATTTGCTGTAAAGAGGGCACCTAACTTTGCTGTCAAGTTTACACCCAGATACCTAATCTGCTTAGGTGCCCATCTGAAGGCAAAGGAGGATTTTAATGACTGCATCAGCTCATCAGGGAGAGATATATTCAGGGCCTCCGACTTTGTCATATTCACTTTAAAGCCGGACACTGCCGAATATTTGTCAATCGCCTCCAACAAACTAGGGAATGTAACCTGGGGTCGAGTAACGAACAGAAGCACATCGTCTGCAAAAAGTGCCATTTTGTGCTCTCTTCCCGCTACTGTAACTCCAGTAATATTTGGATCCGCCCGTATTGTGGAAGCGAAAGGCTCCATAGCCATAGCGAATAGCAAGGGGGATAATGGGCACCCCTGACGGGTTCCTCTGTACAAGGTAAACATAGCTGAATTTGCCCCGTTAACTCTCACACATGCTTTGGGTGAGTCATAAAAAGATTGGATCCAGTTTCGAAACTGGGGGCCCATCCCAAATGCCTCCAACACTTTATACATATATGGCCACTGAACCCTATCAAAGGCCTTTTCAGCGTCTAAACTAAGGAAACACATTGGTCTCTTCACACTCCCAGCCAGATGCATTAGGTCAACTACCCTTCGGGTATTATCCATAGCCTTCCTATATGGCACAAAGCCTACTTGATCAGGATGGATAATCGCCGGAAGCAACGGAGCCAATCGGTTAGACAACACTTTAGCCAATATTTTTACGTCAGCATTCAGAACTGATATTGGACGATAAGAGCCACATTCCGTATGGTCCTTATCCGGCTTGGGTAGGATGGCAATCCACGCTTCCAGCATGGTAGGTGGCAATACCTCACCCCCTCCAATCTGGTTAAACAGGTCTGCCAACAGGGGCGCCAATTCCAAAGCAAATTTCTTATAAAATTCGTTAGGGAAGCCGTCCAACCCCGGAGATTTGCTGGACGGCAAATGCTGGATAGCTTTTTGTATCTCTAATGGCGTGACCGGTTTTTCCAGCTCAGCTCTTTGTTGAAGTGTCAGAGATGCGAGATCACTCTCAGCCAAATACTCATCAATAGCCTCAGGGGAAGGATCTCCCCCTTGTGCGTACAAAGCTTGGTAATATTCCCCAAACCTCTTACGTATGTTCTCAGATGTTGTGAGTATATTACCCTTACTATCCCTCACCCTGATTACTGTACGATCTATTTTTTGTCTGCGTAATTTCATGGCAAGTCTGCGCCCTGCTTTATTGGTAAACTCATAAGTGCTACTTTTAATTCTAGATTGTAACAGACTTAAGTGCTCTGAGTAAATGGAGTCCAACTTAAGTCTCTCGCCCCTCAGTTCTTCTAATACTGCTGATGATCTCCCAACCTTATGTTGTGCTTCTAGGTGCTGTATCTTCCCCAGACAACTTGCCACTTGTGCTCTACGGATTTTCGCTCTCTTACTTGCTAATTGTAGAAAATAACCTCTCGTGACTGCTTTCATTGCGTCCCATACAGTACTAAGGGGAGGCCCCGATTCCATGTTGAGCTCTAAATAGTCCTTCAAAACTCTCCTGCAGCCCTCCACCACCTCTACCTCTTGGAGCATACTCGTGTTGAGCGTCCACCTGTTTTCCTTGACCTCTGTCCTGATAGCGGACAAAGTCACCCAAACTGGGGCATGGTCAGACAAAGTCATATTACCTATCCCTGCTGTAGGGCCTCTTTCTACCAACCCAATGTCCAGAAAGATACAGTCAATACGTGAGTAGGAGTCATGAACAGATGAATAACATGTATAGTCCCGCTCCCCCCCCGTGACTCACCCTCCACACATCCAATACACCCAAAGAGTATGCCAGTGCTCCTAATGCTATTGACTCCCTACTATCCCCAGAGCGGCTGACCCCTGACCTATCCAGTGCTGGGTCCATTACAGCATTAAAATCTCCACCAAGAATTAGGGACCCCTGTACAAAAGTGGCAAGTATATTTTTCACCTTATTGAAAAAGGCCCCTTGTTGTTCGTTTGGGGCGTACACAGAGGCCAGGGTTAGGTCTACTTGGTCAAGCACTATGTGCACAAACAAGAACCTTCCCCCGGGATCTCGTTTAATCTGCTTTATCTGCGCCGCCACCGATGCATGTAGCATCACCGCCACCCCTCTCTTTGACCCTTCAGCAGAGGAAGCAAAAAGAATGAGTGGATAATTGGGGTGTGAGAGGAGCTTTTCGTGCTTACGGCGAAGGTGCGTTTCCTGTAATAAAACTATTTGCGGCTTTAGGTGCAGCAGCTCCTTAAAAATTTTTTGCCTTTTCTGAGGCATATTCAGGCCCCTGACATTGTAGGACATAACCTTTAGATCAGTACCCATATGTAGTTAATATCAAGGTCCACCGCATTTCCTGCCAGTGAATCCAGCCCACATCATAATGGCAGAACACAGTTTCAAAGCAATAGGCTGGACCTAACCTTCCCACCCATCCCCCCCCCCAATACCCCTCCCTCCCACCCCTTATCTCCCTTGACCCCCGCTGAAACACCAACCAGAGGACACATTTCCCCTGAGTGGGAATGGAGAAAGCAACCCATCAATTCCTGACAGCCCAGCCCTCATCCCGCCCCCGCTCCCCCAACCCCACCCCCTATAACTCCCCAGACCATAACATAGCACCTCACTGCTCAGTACATTCGGCCCCAAGTCGCTCTCATCTACATTCCCTCCCTCCCCCCACCCTCTGTTCCCTCCCCTCCAGACATTCCCCAGAGCCTTCTTACAACCCCATTACTCGTACCCCAAGGCCCAGGCTTCAGGCAAGGCCTAACCCATCACAACAAAACAGTCAAAACTCCCCGGTAGAATTCCAGGTCCCTTGTTACTGTCCAAGAAACTCACAAAATCTCAACTCAAGCTTGACCCCTGAATTAACAGTTCCTTCAAACCTTCCTTGAGGTAGATCAGGTCTCCTCTGCTCTTCCACGTCTGTTCGAGTTGCGCCTGTCAGCAGAACCGGGGACCCGCTTCCATCCTTGCAGCTTTGCCTTTGTGGCTGGCGCCACTGTCCCCTGCGGCACGCTCGATGGAACCAGGCCCGCTTCATAAAGGGTCCACCATACTTCTTTCAGCGACTGAGCTCTATGCTTAGCTCCTTGCAGTGTGTATAAGAGCGAGAAGGGAAACCCCCACCTATAGGGGATGTGCTCTTTGGATAATATTTCCAGGGCCGGCTTCATCAGACGTCTTTGTTGCAACGTGAATTGTGAAAGATCCTGGTAAACTGATATTTTAGCTCCAGCATATTCAAAGTCCTGCGCCTTCCGCGCTAGATTAAAGATCTTCTCTTTCACCTCGTACTTATGAAATCTTGTGATGATATCCCGCACTTTATTGTCCTGCCTTTTGCCAAGTGCTCTATGTGCCCTATCCAGAACAATCTCCACTGCTCCATCCTCTGGGCCCAGTAGTGTCGCACACAGGGTTCTCACGATCTGCGGAACATCCTCGATCTCACCGCTCTCCGGCACCCCTCGAAACCTCAGATTGTTTCTCCTGCTTCTGTTTTCTAGGTCATCAATTTTATATTCAAGCTCAGCGTTTTTCCTTTCCAAGTCTTGAAAATGTGTCTCATGGGCATTCAGGGTTTCGGCATGCTCATCCATTCTTATTTCAACGTCCTCTACCCTGCCCCCTAGCTCGCGCAAGTCCGTGCTTAGCGCTTCCATGCGGTCAAGGATCTCGTCCTTCGATCCCTTGATATCATCTTGTATTTTTGACAAGAGTTGGCGAAGCTCAACTGAAACGCCTTTTTTTTTACTAGGGGGCTGCCGCGATTCGGCCAGGGATAGCGCCGAGTCCGAGTCAGACGGAGACACGTGCGCCGCAGGTTCATGGCGCTTAGACGCCCGGCTAGGCCCACCTCCCGTTAGCCGCTCTACTTCTTTATTTCGCACCGCCGCTGATTTACTCATTGTTGCTGGCGCTTTGTTGGTCTCGTCTCTCGTTTTCCGGTCAAGTGCAGACCCGGGGACCGCCTGTAAGTGCTTTTTGAAGTTCGGGGAGCGAGGAGCTCAAGAACTAGGCTGCCATTCTGTAGGATGACGTCACTTCCTCCTCGTTGAAATGTTTTAAGGTTCTTTTCTCCTTCAGTCCAAATTATGAAGATACTGTTGATGTATTGGTAATGTCTGAAAGACTTGTTGTGGAACTCATCAGGAATTTTTCTTCCAGTTTTGACATAAAAAGGCTGGCATAATGTGATGCATTCCTGTGTTCACATCAATCTCCATAATCTGTAAATAGATGTCATTATTGAAATTGAGGAAGTTGTATGTCAAAATGAGTTAGTTTTTCAGCAGTTTCTGGTGTGCATTTGTGGTCCAGGGCAGTTATCCTTAGGAATTTGTAACATGCGGCTATATATAGATTGTCAGATGGAGAGGGGACTCGATTAGATGTACTTTGCAGCCTGTTCAGAGTGACAGTCCATGTACAGCACTATCATAGTATTTTAAGCTTTGATCGGTGTGCCCTGCATGGGCAGTATGTGGTGAGCCGCTTAGAAAGAATAATTTGGTTTGGAAAAATAAAGTTCAGAGTCTCTTTTGAAGTTTCTCTAAGGATGGAAAACCTCTTAGCTTCCGAGTAACATAGTGGTTTGTTTGAGAGCTGCTCTGTCTGCCAAAAAAATTCTTCTTTATGGCAGTATAAATATCTGAGGCCGTCTGCGTAGACTAAAAAATCCTAAGCTAAGCCTCAGTTAAACTATGTCTTTGCAGATCTTTGGAATTAGTTTCTCCTCCAACTATGGATTCATGCACACACACCTCCCATTGAGAACATCACTTTGCAGAAGCCTGAGACTAATGCTTTTGGAATATTGACCTGAGATATATGTGACCGTCTCTTGGAAAAATGTCAAAAAGTCACCAGAGATGATCACGTATATGTAGGACACATATTAACATGCATTATAAATTTGAGAAAATCTTTTTGGAGAGAATAAAAAGGCTATGGCCTGTATTTTAGAAGCTCTATTTCTGATTTCCACAAAAATTATAGCAACTACAAATGTATATATAGCATATACATGTAAGTGTTAATATCAGGAAGCCACTATTTAATTTAATTCAATTCAATTTAGGTCTTACATACTGCTAATATGTGCAATTCTGGTCACCACATTTCAAAAAAGATATAGTGGAACTGGAAACGGTACAGAGAAGGGCGATGAAAATGATAAAGGGGATGGGACGATTTCCCTATGAGGAAAGGCTTAAACGGCTTGGGCTGTTCAGCTTGGAGAAGATATGATAGAAGTATATAAAATACTGAGTGGAATGGAATGGGTAGATGTGAATCACTTGTTTACTCTTTCCAAAAATACTAGAACTAGGGGAAACGCAATGAAGCTACAAAGTAGTAAATTTAAAACGAATCAGAGAAAATATTTCTTCACTCAATGTATAATTAAACTCTGGAACTCGTTGCCAGAGAATATGGTAAAAGCAGTTAGCTTAGCGGGGTTTAAAAAAGTTTTGGATAGCTTCCTAAAAGAAAAATCCATAAGTCATTATTAAAATGGACTTGTGAAAATCCACTGCTTATTTCTGGGATAAGCAGCATAAAATGTATTGTACTACTCAGGGGGTGTTGGGAGTTGTAGTTTTTCCCTTTCCTGCATTCTTCAGGGGAAAAGAACCCTCTCTCTTTCTCTCTCCAGCCCCCTCCTTCCCCCTTGCGCTTTCATTCTCCCTCTCCTCCTCATATTCCTTACATTATAGTGTTATAAAACGATATATGGTATGGTTATAGTCTGTGTTAAATGTTCCAAAGTTCATTAGGGGATCAGTGATCGGTGAGTATTATATGCAGTCTTTGGGAAGAAGAAGGTTTTTAGCTTTTTCTGGAAGCAGAGGTAATTATTCTCTACACTGATAATCAGAGGGAGTGAGTTCCATAGTTCCTGCCACTGAGAAAGATCTTCTGAGATCATATTCCCTTGTGAAATGGTGGGGCTAGGATCAATCTCTCTTTTATGGGATGATGATCAGAAGCAAATGCAGGTGCTAGAGGCCTGTTTATATCTGTTTGGAGGTGCAGTCTCCATAACTGTACACGTGGAGGGGCATAATCGAACGGAAACGCCTATCTCCATGGGCGTTTATCTCCGAGAACGGGTCCATGAAGGGGCAGGCTGAACCGTATTTTCAAAAAAAAATGGACGTTTTTGAGCTGGGCGTTTGGTTTTTTTTAGCGATAATGGAAACTAAAAATGCCCAGCTCAAAAACGTCCTAATCTGAGCCATTTGGTCGTGGGAGGGGCCACGATTCGTAGTACACTCACCCCACTGATATGCCAGGACACCAACTGGGCACCCTACATCAGAAAAAGCTCCCACATGCATAGCTTCCTTACCAAGGGTGCTGAACACCCAACCCCCCTCCCCCAAAACCCACAAATGTACAACACTACCATAGCTCTTAGGGGTGAAGGGGGCACCTACATGCGGGTACAGTGGGTTTTGGAGGCCTCCCATTTACCAGCACAAGTGTTGCAGGTGGGGGGGGGGGATGGACCTGAGGCCACCTGGCTGAAGTGCACTGCGGTACCCACTAAAAGTGCTCCAGGGACCTGCATACACGCAGGCCTCTAGGACTGGTTGCTGCTATATAACCCTGGCACACCAGTTGACACCTGAAGACTAATCTCTACGAAAACGTCCTTTATTGGAATAACCGCCTTTACTCACAGTTAACTGCAGATCAGAGGTTGTGCCCCACTGGCAATGAGTCTCCCTGGTACTGAGATGAGCAGTAGGTCAGAACTGGCAGAATGCTGTACAATGCCCTCATTCAACCACATTCAAGGGAAGAACTAAGTTGTCTAACATGGCTAACACAGGAAAGGGAACTAAAACTGGCTTACAAAAATGGCCACTACCGCATGGACTACAACAGGAAACACAACAGGGCACACTCTGACCTAGTAGGCAGGGGGAAAAGCACCATGGGAGAAGAGCCTACCAACTACCAACATTGTGAGACTGTAACACAAGCTAATGAAATCACGGAGCCCAATACCCTACACCCACCACAATGCAATGCTGATGTGACCCTGTACTGCACCCGAGAGCTACATCTGACCCAGGGAAAGGCTGTGACAGGATCGAACACATTCTGCTGTCATGGAGGTAGGTACGGCATTTGAGGCTGGCATACAGGCTGGGAAAAAAGTTTTAAAAGTGGTTTTTTTTTGGTGGGAGGGGGTTAGTGACCACTGGGGGAGTCCGGGGAGGTCATCCCCGATTCCCTGCAGTGGTCATCTAGGCAGTTGGGGCACTTTTTTGGGACTTGCTCGTGAAAAAAAAGGGTCCAAGAAAAGTGACCCAAAATCACGGTAAAAACGCCTTTTTTTTTCGATTATCAGCTAAAGACGCCCATCTCTCCTCGGCTGATTACCACGCCCCAGTTCCGCCTCCGACACGCCCCCGTCAACTTTATTCGTTTCCGCGATGGAGTGCAGTTGGAAACGCCCAAAATCGGCTTTCGATTATATAGATTTGGGCGCCTTTGCGAGACAAACATCTATCTCCCGATTTAGGTTGCACTATAGGCGTTTTTCTCTTTCGAAAATAAGCTGGATAGTAAATGACGGCAGATAAAGACCTGTATGGTCCATCCAGTCTGCCCAACAAGATAAACTCATTTTACATGGTATGTGATTTTGATTTACCCTTGCCGTTCTCAGGGCATAGACCGTAGAAGTCTGCCCAGCTCTGTTCTTGTACTAAACGTTCTGAAGCTAATGTCGAAGCCCCTTAAAATTTACACTTCAGCCCTTCCATATCCATTCAGTCATGAACAGGGCGTACACTGTACTGGAGCTGTACACGTTCCATATCGGTTCTGATTTCTGTGTTCTGTCTGAAATGACCTTCATTTCTCCAGTGTTCTCTCATTCAGAATTCGGTATAGTTGCTTTCTTCTACTAAATGCAAAAATCTGGCTGTAGGGCAGTCTGGGCCGATATTGAGTCATATCACCAAACACCTGAGCAGAATAAAAAACACAGGGCCTTATGTCTTTATCTTTTGATGCTGTATGAAAAATTGGTGGTGGTTTTATAACTGTGTATCTCCACTAAACAGAATAATGCTGAGCTTAAAGGAATAGCACTTTGAACAATTTTTTTAAAGAAATATTCACACAGCAATTCTTCCTGCTTTATGTAATAGTTCCTGAAGATGTTAAATAGTTTTTAAATTCTATTTTTATTCAATTTAAACATTTATCAAGACAATTACTGTATGTTCTTGAACAGAAATTTTCCAAATTACAGGTAAGAACAAAGAGAGAGAGAGAGAAAAAAAAGAAACAATAATAGCACTTATTCTAAGGATCATAATTGGAAATCTTAGACCACAAATGAGAGGATCCAAGAATAGATGTCTCAGAGAACAGATTCTAAAAAGGAAAACTATCTTGTCAAAATATATATATAAAAAAAAGAACAGCCACAGCTGGGTATCTTATTTAAATCCTAATTTAGGGGGTCTTTTAAAAAGGCACAGTAGCATTATTAGCATGTGGTAATGATTAAAGCACGCTAAATGCTAGGGATGCCCATAGGACTCTATGGGCGTCTCTACCATTTAGCGCATATTTATTTTTAGCGCATTCTAAAAACGCTAGCGTGGCTTTGTAAAAGGGGCCCCTAGGTAGAAAAACTGCATAATTCCTAGCTAAAGTGTTCATTTTTAAATTATTTGAAGCTTCCACTTTTTTTTAAGTTGCCCCCCCCCCTTTATTTACAAAAATCCCTAAGTAAATTGAGAAGGTATTGCTGTTCTTATTTCTCAGCGGGACCCCTGCAGATGTCACACTGACACAAAGGCGGCAATGAATACACACCTTGGGGTGGGGGTGGATGTGATCATAATAATGCTTTTCCTGCATGTAAAACATTCTTTACATCCAGAAAAAAAAAACTTGTACAAAATTTTGCTTGGGCATACATGTGTCAAGGGAAGCCACTGCTTGCCCTAGGATTGGTAGCATGGAATGTTGCTACTATGTGGGCAGTGGTAGCCCTGCCATTAGGCCAGCTGAGGTGGGGGCCTCAGGCAGCGCTCTTCATGGAGTGGCATCTCACTCTTTTCCACCCCTCACACCGGCCGTGTTCTGGTGTCTCCCCCTTCCTTTCTCAACCCCTTTCCCTGAGTCTGCCTTCTTATTTTTGTTTTCCAAAAGTTGTCGTTGGCAGCGATTCCCATACGCTGCCCTGCTGCCACATCAGCTTTTTCTATGTACTGCAGCCCACCTCTGAGGAAACAGGAAGTTATGTAAGAGAGGTGGGCCACAGTAGAGAGATGAAGCCAGTGCTCACGGCAGGACAGCATATGGAAATTGCTGCCGCCGCCAACTTTAGTAAAACAAAAAAGGAAGGTAGATTTGGGGAAGGGGGTTGAGGAAGGGAGGGAGATGACAGACTGTGGTGGGGGGGAGGGAGAGTGTGTGAAGGGAGAGATATTGGACTTGGGGGACGGGCAGGGTGCTGGAGGGGGGGGGGGGGCTGGGGGCACCATCTCATCCTTCGCCTTAGGCAGCAAATTGCCTTGGGCCACCCCTGTATTTGGGTTTCTGTCAGGTACTTGTGACCTGGATTGGCCACTGTTAAAAGCAGGATACTGGGTTAGATTGGACCAGTATGGCTATTCTTATGTTCTTAACATCAAGCTCAAATTATTGAAAAATGAACTCAGGAGAAAAGTGCTTTAAAAACAGTTGGTATGCTTATAGAATTACCCTCTACACTATTTACCATGGGTCCCATTTTTTGCATTAGAATTTACGTATAATTCTCATTATTAACAAAAAAGTTGCAGACATTACAACGGCATTAATTGCTCTTGGGTACAAAAGGAATGACACACATATGAAGGTCTAAAAGGAAGGGCCGAATTTCGGCACTACACTATCTGCCTGTCAGTTATCACAAAGTTTCAAAACTTTAAACTTTCCTCTCCCCCCAAAGTAAAGGCCACTAGTCAAATTAATTCAAGCAAAAATATAACATGTTGTGAGATGCATTATGCAGTGTCCAACAATCTGGTGCTTGCTGCCCAAGCAAGCGTCAACGAAAACTGCTCCCAGGTCCTTAGAAAAGACTGTCCTTTTGCAGATGCCTAATCTTGGATTCCACACCGCTCCATTTATAACAAGGTTCTCATTTGAGTATGCCACATGTGGGTGCCTCTCTGCTTAATAAGAAAAATACAAAAGAATGGAGGAAAACCAATCAGATTCCAACACGAGCAAACGTTTATTTGAAATATAAAATGGATTTGACGCAGTCCTGCATTTCAGGAGTCAAACAGTTCAATTCAGGGGACAAACCCAGGATAAAACTCAACAGTCCAGAGAATGAGTGCCGATATAACACAATCAAAGAATTCCAATATTGAAAATACACGCAAAGGTTATGGCAGCAAAGACACAAAAGTCGCTGGCAGCAAAGTCAGAAAAGATGCTGACAGTGACTTTTGTTTCTTTGCTGCCATAATTGTAGCATGTGGTTTCAATATTGGAATCATTCTTTGGACTATTGATTTTCATCCTGGGTTTGTCCACTGAATTGAATTGTTTGGCTCCTGAAGCAGGCACCTCCACACCGAGACGCAGGACTGCATCGAGCCTATTTTATGTTTTAAATAAATGTTTGTCCTTGTGTTGGAATCTGATCATTCTTACCCCTTTATTTTGTATTTTTCTTGTTTGGCTGGTGTGTTTGGGGGCTCTTTTGCTCTTTTGTTCACAATTGTTGCATCCTCTTATCTCTGTAAGTAAAATAGGTTTTTTTGGGGGGGCAGCACTATTGATCAGGGAAGGGAATGTTAAAACAATCAAATGAGGCCTGCTGTAATTGTAATCCTCCTTACCCATTGATCAGAAATAAAAGACGTCATTTGCTGCCAAAATCCGTGTGAGCATTGCAAAAACATATGGCTCAGTGTTGCCCAGTGGGAGTCATATTTCAAGCAATTGTCCATCGGTTGTAGTTTCGCTCCGTATGCTCGAGCAGGTGAAATATAGAGATGCATAATAAATTTATACTGCAATTCCCAAAGAGCTGCATTGTCTGTAATGAGCTGCACATGTTGCAAGCAAGATTTCAATTGTCCATCTCCAATTTCAACACCAAGCGGCAGTGGAACTTTTACTAAGCTGCGTAGGCGCGTACCTGCGCCAATTTGGAGTTACCGCCCGGCTATCGCGTGTCCCTTGTGGTAATTTCATTCTTGACACGTGTCTGCTACGTGCTTCGGAAAATAATTTTTATTTTCTGGTGCATGGCAGAAACCGGGCAGTCATCGTCATTCTACGTGCGTAGATGATTACCGCACAGTTACCGCGTGAGACCTTACCGCTAAGTCAATGGCTAAGGTCTCAGACCCAAAATGGATGCGCACCAATTTTTATTTTGCCGCACGTCCATTTTCGGCAAAAATCTAAAGAAAGGCCCTTTTTACAGGTGCGCTGAAAAATGGATCTGCACCTGCCCAAAACATGCACCTACACTAGCACAGCCCATTTTTCAGCGCCCCCTAGTAAAAGGACCCTTTATTTACTAATGGGTGCTAAACATGGTAGTGGTAGTGTACCTTATTAAAACTAACCTGTCGAATGGTAAGCAATTTCCGAAGTAAGGGGTGGCTATATGTTGTTTACATAGTTAGTCAAATTTCTTTTGGGATATATATAAGTCATTGATTAATTATATATAACAGTTTGGTTGGCACATAGACTCAAGTGGCAAACTCCTTCTGATGTGCTTGAAACCAGAGTTACACAATGACAGACCTTGGCAAGATATTTTTAGCTGAAACCAGTACAAAGAATGAATGCCTTTATAAATGACTGGCTGCATTCAGATCTTGCCGGATGTTGCTTTTCTCCTGCATACAAGTACCTTTGTATTGAGCAAACGCTTCAGATTTTGGCATGATTCCAGTACGTAGGAGATACGAACTGGCCTGAAAGGTTTCAAATGAAGTGTTGAAGCTGAGCAGACAAGTAGGAGTTGGCACTCTTTTTCTCTCTGCCCTCAAAGAGCCCAAAAGCTGTTCAATTTTGTTAACCACAAACCCAGAAACGTAAAATAGAACTTATGTCAATATTCAGTTGCAGTGATGGCCGCATGTTTTAAACGCTGGTCATGGCACTTAAAAAAATATACGTATTCAGTGCCACTATGGGGGCAATTCTGTAAAGGTGGGCAAAAGTTAGATGCCAAGATGCAGCACACCAAGGGCCTGATTCTATATATGGTGTGTAAAATTAACAAGTGGTAGGCAATCACGCCCAAGTGTATTCTAAATACTGCGTGTACATCCACGTGCGGTATTTAGAATACACTTAGGTATATTTCATGCGACTAAATCTATGCACATCCATTTACGCCAACAAAAAGCTGGTGTACATCCCTGCGCGTAGATTTACGTGCACTGGCCATATTTTGTAACAATTTGTGTAGATTTTGGAATGCCCATGAAACACCCATTCACATGCCCCCTAACCATGCCCTTTTTTGCCTGTGTGCATTAGAATTTAGGCACAGTATATTATTTATTTATAACATTTATACCCACATTTTCCCACCCGTTGGCAGGCTCAATGTGGCTAACATCAGTCCGTAAAGGCAATCGCCAATCCGGTAAACAAACAAATGAACTATAGTAAGGTGAATAGGAAGGATAGTAATTACAAGGGATGAGGGAAAAGAGGGGAAGGGTAATACAGTCCATCAGGTCCATAACTTAGTTGTATTCCAGGAATTATGGATTTAAGACGGGTCCATTAGGGTAAGCCTTTCCAAATAAGCTGGTCTTAAGAGATTTTCTGAAATTCAGATGATCATGAATAGTTTTCACAGATTTAGGTAATGCATTCCATAGTCGAGTGCTAATAAAGGAAAAGGTGGAAGCGTAAGTGGACTTATATTTGAGACCATTACAGGTACGATGATGGAGGTTTAAATATGAACAGGATGATCTGCAAGAATTCCTAGATGGCAGATTGATAAGGGTATCCATGTAACCTGGGGCTTCACCATAAAGAATTTTATAGACCAGGGTGCAAATTTTAAAAGTAATTCGTTCCTTTACTGGAAGCCAGTGTAGTTTCTCACAAAGTGGTCTAGAACTCTTAAATTTTGATTTTCCATAGCTTAGCAATGCACACGTGTAAATTCTAATTTTTGCCAATTAGTGCTCATTATTGCTTGTTAACAGCTGTTAACGCTTAACAGCTTGTTAAAACAATTAATCTACACGCATAGTTATAGAATACGCCTAGATTTACATGCTTAACCGTGCGTAACTCTGGGCATGCTATATAGAATATGGGGGTAAGGGTAAGGAGCAATTTATAGAATATGCACACACATCGTTCTTGAAAATAAAATGTAGGCGCACCCTTTTAGGCCACCTAAAACCATGCCTAAATAAGCGCAGATTGAGTGTATTCCATAATAGCACGTATAATTTTTTTGAAACACTCACAACCCACCCATTCCACGCCCATGGTCACACCCCTCTTTTCGGCTGCACACATTACGCGCACCACATTGTAGAATACATCTAGAAAGTTATGTGCATAAATTCTAATTAAAGCCAATTAGTACTGATAATTGGTTAAGTACTAATTACTGGCGCTGATTGGCTTGTTAATCAATTAAGTTGTGCATGTGCCATGTGGCCAAATTAGCATGCACAGCTTAAGATTCAGTTTATAGAGTTTGGGGGTAAGCGTTAGTTTTATAATGGCATCTGGGTGTCCAGATTCTATTATAGAATAGTAGCACAAGTCAGCATTTTGGGGGAGATTCTATATATGGCGATTGGAAAATCCACGCAGAAATCATTTTCACCTAAGCGTATTCTATAAAATTTCTGCGCAGTTTATAGAATACACTGATGGCCATCCGCAGCACTATATTTAGTCTAGAGGAATTATGTCAGATAGAACCTGGTATAAATCCTGATGGTTAAATTAAGAGCAGTGCAGGTATATTCTATAACACTGCATGTAAACTGTTGGAACGCCCACAACCCGCCCGTGACCATGCCTCCTTTTTGACAACGTGCATTACAATTTATGCGCACCACACTATAGAATGCGCTTAGGGAGTTCTGTTTGCAAGTTCTAATTAATGCTCCTAATTGATTGTTAACATCCAATTAACAGTGCTAATTGGCCTGTTAACCAATTAAGTTATGCGCACTGTTATGGAATATGCTTGGATTTCCGTGCGACTGTAGAATCTGGGGGTTTATATGCAAACATTTAGGTGCCCATTTACACTGTGCGTCAACAGCAGGCATAAATGTGTGCGCCTAAATGTGCCACCTTAGTGCGTAACTTACAGCATTCTTTAAGTTACACCCATAAATCTGGGACCAGTGTTCCCTTTAAGCCATCTGCATGCGTGTGCGCACACGGCTCAACTTTATGCGGTTACTTCGCCGGTTAGCAGACTGAATAGTGTTGCTAACCGGTTAAGTTTCTGCTCTGCCGTACCTCCGCCCCTAACCTAGCTGGTTAGGGGATTATTGGTTAGCAGTGATATCCAGTGGCACTACCCTGTTAATTATTAGCGGCCGGCATTGTTACCTCTAATTTTTGCTGGCCCATGTGCGCATGAATAACATCTCGGGCCGGATTGAGTAAATGGTGCTCAAAAATCAACGCTGGAAAAAATTGACGTTCGGCCCTATTCTATAAAAGGTTGCTCTGGGCTGAATGCTCTTTATAGAATGGTGTGTAGTACTGATTCCCACATCCAAATTTGGGCGTGCAAATTTTCAGAATGCCCCAGACCTGCCCATGCCTCTCACTTGGCCCTTCCTCCTTTTGGGTGCTCAGTGTTATAGAATAGCGCGCAACTAGATGCACACGTAAATCCTAAGTAGTACCAATTAACATCAACCATTGATTGATAATGCCCAATTATTGAATTTTGTAAAAGTCACTAAACATTCTGTGCAGAAATTTGGGCGCCTGCACAATTTAATTGAATAACGAACCAATTAGCACCGATAATTGAGATATTAAGCAGTTATCAGTGCTAATTGGATGTAATTAAAGTAAATTTTATGTGTGAGTCCAAAAAGGGTGTGTAGCCATGGGAGGGTCATCATGGGCGGATCAGGGTGTTCCTTTTAATTTATGCACATTGTTATAGAAAAAATGTAGAAAAGGCGACAGTCAAAGTCAGAAGGATGCTCGGGTGCATAGGGAGAGGAATGACCAGTAGGAAAAAAGAAGTGTTAGTGCCCTCGTATGTCTCTGGTGAGGCTCCATTTAGAATACTGTATGCAATTCTAGAGACTGCACCTATGAAAAGATACAAACAGGATGGAGTTGGTCCAGAGGGTGGCTACAAAATTGGTCAGTGATCTCTTTCATAAAGCGTATGGGGACAGACTTAAGGCTCTTAATATGTATACCTTGGAAGGAAGGCGGGAGAGAGGGGATATGATAGAGATGTTTAAATACCTCTGTGGCATTAATGTGAGCCTCTTTCAAATGAAGGAAAACTCTGGAATGGGAGGGCATAGGATGAAGTTAAGAGGTTATAGGCTCAGGAGTAATCTAAGGAAATACTTTTTCAATGCACAGGGTGGTGGACGCGTGGAATCGCCTCGCGGTGGAGGTGGTGGAGACAAGGACTGTGTCTGAATTTAAGAAAGAGTGGGACAGACATCTGGGATCTCTTAGGGAAAGGAGGAGATAGTGGTTGCAGTAGGTGGGCAGGCTGGTTGGGCCATTGGCTGTTATCTGCCATCATGTTTCTATGTTTCTTAAAGGGGATCTGCTGCACTAACCATTAGACTACTCCTCCATCCTCAACATGTGGAGGAGTAGCGTAATGGTTAGTACAGCGGCTTGAGAACCTGGAGAACCAGGTCTGATTCCCACTGCAGCTCCTTGTGACTCTGGGCAAGTCACTTAACCCTCCATTGCCACAGGTACAAAATAATTTCCTGTACATATGTAAACTGCTTTGATTGTAACCACAGAAAGGCAGTTTATCAAACCCCATTCCCCTTTCCATTTAGTCACCTTTTCCCAGAGATGGTCACACATATATGGAGATGTGTAAATCCTTTGGGGTAATTTTCAAAGAGGAGGTATGCAGATATTTTTGGGACACGTACAGAGGATCTCTGAGGCAGAGGAAGGTTTGTCAAGCTTAGTCGTCTGCATTATGGATGGACAGACTGGATAGGGCCTTTATCTGTGGTCATTATCTTTGTTTTTCTATTTTCTCCTTTGCTCTAGCTTAATTCTTTATACAGCAGCTTCTGAGGGAAAACAACAGAACTAACAAACTGCAGAAGTGTGTGACAAAAATAGCTTAGAAACAGAGCGGTTAACTTGTGCATCAGAGATTCAGCTAAGTGCTTTGCTTATAAATCTGAGCCGGACATGTAGAAGCATGAAACCAGCCAGATGCTTTGTATATATATATTTTTTGCCTATAGAAGCAGAGTGCCTCTTCTGCCAGAATCCAAAGAGCTAAAATTCCAGTCTGAGTGGATGTGGGGGGTGTTTTAGTTTCTTGTTACTTAGTCCTTGGGTAGAAATTTAGGCCTGGGCTGCTGATATTTGGAGCACTCTTTTTACCATGTAAACTATTGTGCAAGATGATAACTGTATTACTTGCAGTCACAACAGGGCCGCCGAGAGGACGGGGGCAGGGGGGACAAAATTCCCCAGGCGCTAGCATGGTTCTCCTACTTCTGTGCACCGCAGAGCAGAATTATCGAGCTATCACGTTAACGCTGCTCTGCCAGCCACTGGTCCTTCTTCGTGCTGCATCCTGCCTCCCGTGTGAAGTACTTCCTGTTTGGATACAGCAGGAAAAAAAACATATGCAGTCCAGCAGAGCGGAGCAGGAGAGGAGACAAATAAGCAGGCTCAGAAGGGGGGGGCGCAGTCCTGGAGAGGGGGACCTGGAGGGTGCTTGCCCCGGGCCGGCTTTGTCTCTCTGCGGCACTGAGTTACAATACAAAAAAAAAAAAAGAATATAAAGAGTAGCTCCCCTCCCGCACCGGACTACCTCATGGTCTAGCAGTGTAGGCAGGGAAGGAGCGATGACTCAGTCATGGCAGCCATTTTGAAAGCAGAGCCAGAATAGGCAGGAGTAACTGGGGATCACTCCTGCCCCAACTACATCCCTAGACCACCAGGGATTGTAAGATAGGCTCAGAGGGGCCTAAGGGTGGAGGGAGGGAGAGAGGGAGACAAATGGGACAAAGCACAAATTTTCAGCTTCCACCGAAAACACATGGTAATTTTTGGCTGAAACTGAAAATATGGCTGAAAATTAAAATAACCTTTCTGCTGAAACTGAAACCAGGCAGAAAAAGATTTGGGGCCATTTTCAGCGCCGTTAGCAAAACTGAAACTGAAATTTGTGGTTGGCCTCTAAGAAGAAGACTTATATCACTCATATCCTCAATTGGCCCCTGTTGTAATATACTTTTGCATAAAGTAGCAGCAAATACAAGTGGAGGTTGCATAATTGGCACTGGCGCTTTCATGTGTAGAGTCCCGAGAGATGCTGCTCTTTCTTTTAGAGTATAGGTCTGTGAAATGCATTGTATGTGCCAGCAAATTCACCTATATTTTCTGGCATCCTTACATGTATTTTACAAAAAGCTCCACATTCAGCAGAGCCTTTTGTGACTATCCCAACCTGGGTGTCCCAATTCCTGTGCAAAAAGGGGTCTTCATATCTTATCCAATGAACTGGGAACTAGAACAGCTTCTGGACCTGTATGGCCAAATCCTTCTCATCCATGTGGCCTCCTCGTGACTGCATACAAGGTACTTTATTGTATTTCCTTCTCTCTATTCACCCTCTTTCCTTTGGAAGCCACCACATAGATCATGCATCAAAGCTGATGGTAAAATTCCATCTTGTAGGATGTTGTCTCCATCATCCTGAAGTGAACAAAATTATAACCTTGTCCTTGGAGATCCCACAGTCTGGTGGAATTTTGCCATATACACGATAAATATGTATGAGAAAAATTTGCATATGGTGGGTCACGAATGTATGCACATGTGCGGGGTCCTTGGGATAAGTTTGAGAAGCCCTGCACTGCAGTCATATTTGGATGACAGGCATGTTATAAATGTAGCTTATTATGCTTTTCTTTTTTTTTAAACAAACATTCATAGTATTAGTTTGCTTTTCAAGGCACTTGTTTCATATTTCACGTTAGGGGATTGTTATTTTATATATGAACTTGCTGACTGGCTGCCTAGAAAAGCAAATTCAAAATAATAGCAGAACATCTGTGGTGCTGCATACCACTTCAAAGAAGGATTTATGTTTATTCTGAACCCTGTGTGTGTACGTTTTTAGTTCATAAGAGACAAGCCGGGCTGTCAGGATCATTCTTCAGCTACTGCCCTGCTGTCCCAGAATTGAAGGGTAGGCAGCTGGCTGCTGTAAGGCAACTTTTGAGTAAGCTAGTGAGGGGTACAAGCATTCCTGTTCAGAGCAGCACAGCTGGATACAGAGGAGGCATTTAGTCATGCAAGAGCAAGGATGGAAGCTGTAGGCCTTGAGGGCTTGGAACAGGCCTGCTTCTTGCATAGTCAAAAAACATGAATTAGCAATGTTCGTATTTAAAATAGAATCTTGATTTGAAAGCATACCTAATTATTCATTGTGCACAGTAATTTATTTTCTAAAAAAATAAATAAAATGCTACCAAGATGGGGCCAAGTTTTGTGCAGGTGGCCACAGTAGAGGCCAGTGACAGATTGAGAAACAGCAGCGCTGGTCAAAAAGGGTCTGTAGCAGTGATTTAACATGACCTGGCAGGAAATCAACACTGATTCTCGGAGGCCTGAAAACCAGAGCTGGTTGCAACTGTTGTTGACCACCCCTTGATCTGTGCAGTACTCAAGATGCTGGTTCTACCTTGATCTGTTTATTTTTTTGTTTGTATTATTTTGTTTCTTGCTTATTTAATCAACGCTTCCTACCAAAAGTAGTTTCCATTGCAGTAAAGAAATTATTTACAGTACTGTAAGAGTTACAAAGGATTGCAAACTTTGAATAGATTGTAAACTCTGTCCAGAAAGGATTATCTGATACCTTTTTGTACAGTGCAGTGTATATCTATTGGTGCTCTAGAACTGATAAATAGTTATAGGACCACAGCCTTGCCCCGGGCCCGACCCAGTCTCTCGGCGGCCCTGAGAGAAGCCACTCATAGGAATACACTAGGCTGTGCCACACAGCACTCAAGGGAAAAGGGAAGCCAACTATAAGAATACACTCTCAGCTGTACCATACAGCACTCAAGGGTAAAGGGAATCCACTCATAGGAACACTCTAGGCTGTACCATACAGCACGCAGGGTAAAGAGAATCCACTCATAAGGATACACAAGGCTGACCAGACAGGACTCAAAAGTAAAGGGAAACTACTTATAAGAATACACAAGGTTGTGCCACACAGCACTCAAGGGTAAGGGGAAGCCACTCATGAGAATGCACAAGGCTGGCCACACAGGACTCAAAAGTAAAGGGAAACCACTCATAAGAATACACAAGGCTGTGCCACACAGCACTCAAGGGTAAAGGGAAGCTACTCATAAGAATACACAAGGCTGTTCCACAGAATCAAATAACAGACACCAGAGACACGGGAAAAGTAAGCAAAGAGGGAAATCTGCCTTTACATATACAGATCAGATAAGGAGCAATGCTCACCAGAATCAGGAGACAGACACAGCAGACAAAGAGTTAAAGCAGGCTAAAGGGAAGGGCTGCTTCTAAAACACATCAGAAAGAAGCAGGGCATACGCTGCAGTCAAAGGTTGAAGGCAAACAAAGGGATAAATAAATAATGTTCTTACCAGAACTCAGCCAGGAAAGGAAAGGCAGGCAGAGAGAGTACACCCAGCTGCAGGGAGCAAGGTAATCACGGACAGCTGCTAAGCTGTGGAAGCAAAGTGATCAAGAAAAGCAGCTGGACTGGCAACAACTGGCTCTCTGAACAGTGAAAGGTAACAAGGGAAACCACACAAGGAAACAAAACAGGACTTTGCTTGGAAGCAAAGTTAACAGGCTAGTAATCCATACAGGTTTAAAGCAGAACAACACACACAAAGAAACAGAAGAGGGCTTTAAGCAGAACAATCCACACACACAGGGCACAGGGCTGTGCCCAGAGACACAGACTGACAAGAAGGCCAGTTCCCTCAGAATCAAACAACAGTACAACAAGAAAAAGGAAAATAGACCTGTTCAAAAGTCAACGCAGGAAATCTCCCTGGGTCCTTATAAAGGAGTAGGCTGATGGGTGTCACAAGTAGGAAATGAAGCAGAAGCAGGGAGACCAAAGCGAGGCTTGGTTTCAGGGACACCAAAGCAAGGCTTGGCTAACAAGAAGAACAACAACAACAGGGAAAAAGGCAGACTGGAGAGTTCACAGAGCTAGATACAGAGAAACAGTAGGTCTGAACATAAGGGCACGGCCACAACCGTGACATGCGCCAAGCATAATATCTTAAATTTTATTAAAAAATAAATAGGAAGCGAATGTGGGTGTCAGCATTTAATATCAGCCAGCACCCGCATAACTTTGGATCACTGCCTGACCCTGGATATTCAATGCTGGTGATTGGACATGGCCTGGTATTGAATATCCAAGCGTAATTCTGCCTCCGGCTGTCAGTGGCTTAAAAACTGCTGACCGTCACAAGCTGAATATCAGCTCCATACATTTGGAGCATTATAAAATGTACCTATAGGGGAAGATTCTATATATGGCGCCTAAAAAATCGACACTGATTTCGGCACCTAGATATAGGTGTCGATTATAGAATAAGCTTAATTGATATCTCAATGCCTAAAACTACGCGCATCCATTTACACCAGTGAAAACATGGCGTAAATCCCGGCACGTAGATTTAAGCACACTGGGCCATATTCTATAACTACATGTGTAAATTTTGGAACGCCCATGAAATGCCTATTTCTCCACCTATAACCATGCCCATTTTGCCTGCGCGCATAGAAGTTTGGAGCACTTTGTTACAGAATACGCTTAGCGAGTTGTGTGCTTAAATTCTAATCAGTGCCAGTTAGTGCTTATTATTGCTTGTTAAGTGCTGTTATCAGTGCTCATTAGATTGTTAAGCTTGTTAAGTTATGCATATTTTTATAGAATCCGCGCCGATCTCTAGGCGCACTATGTAGAATCTGGGGGATAGTGGGTTATGAAGTAGATAATCAGGGCTTCCAAAACCTGTCCTGGGAGCCCCACAGCCAGTTGGGTTTTCAGAATCTCCACACTGATTTTCCAGTGCATGTACATTGATCCCTTGCATATTCATTATGGAGATCTTGAAAACCCGACTGGCTGTGGGGTCCCCAGCACACATTTGGGATCTCTGATGTAATTCAAAAAATACTTCTCCCTCTCAGTGCACACTGTACTACATCGTCAATTCATTTACATGAACTAGTAACCCACAGTGATATGGCAACCAAAAGCATGGCTTTTAAATAAAGACACTTAACATGTGTTCTGCTTGGCCAGTCTGTTTTTATTGCCTCTTAAAACCTCATCTAGCTGGGAGAAAATGCTGAGTATATATATCATAATGCTTGTTAAATGTGTAATATGATGTAATGATGCCTGTGGCAGTTAATAAGAGGATAGGAGCCAATATGTAGAGGCTGAGTAACTACAGCTTTGAGCAAATCCTTCAGTGTCTTTTACCTAATTGGTTTCACATCTGTGCAATTAAGTTATTAACCCGAATTCACATGCTGTGGTTTAAGCAGGAGACATGAGTTTAGAATATAAAGAAACTTGAGAGGCAGCATTGCACCATAAGGCCTTATTTCCCTCTGAGGTTCTGCAAGACCAGGCTTGTCCCAACCTTTTTTTTTATATTGGGGGGCCACATGTTTTTGTAACATTTAGTGGGTCAAGAGTCAAGACACATGTCTTTGTATATACACATTCAGGTTCTTTTTCTCTGTCTCCTATGTGCCCCCACCCCAGCCTTCACCCAAACTCTTTCTTTTCCATGTACCCCCCACCCCTACAGTCTTTATCCAGTTTTTCCCCTCCCCTGGATTCTGCAAAAGAAGAAACTGTGGGATTACTGCTTCCCCACTGCGACTCAGCTCCCTTAAAGCTTGAGCCATGCGGTGCCAGAACTTCAGGTTAGTCTCATGGTTTCAAGTCTTGCGAGACCAACCTGAACTTCAGGTACCACGCGACTGAAACTTTCAGAGAGCTCAGCCGCAGTGGTGAAGATTCAGGGAATTGCCGAGCTTCTGCAGGCAAGGAAGAATCACTTGGTGGGCCGGGTTCTGGTCTGCGGGCCATAGGTTGAACAAATCTGTGCTAGACAGAACTTGAGGCTGCAGCTCCCTCAGAGGTTCTGCTAGACAGACCGGCATGATAATGAAATTGAAATGAATTTTTGAAACATAAGCGACGTTCTGAACGGAATTGTAGCTTTGTGAACGGCAGCATTTTACCATTTTTTTTTTTTTGCTGGATCTTAAGACACTGATCAATGTATTTTGACTCATTCTTATCTAATGGAGCTACACATAGAATATTCTAATTAAGAAAATTAAACATGCTAATACTGATGCTTTTGGTAGCAGTAGTGCGTCATGCTTAGCAGAGTACCATACTTAAATTCAGTTTTACATTTACCTAAATGTAGAGACTAGTTTGACCTGTGATATTCTTTACATAAATGCAAAGGCAACATGCACTGATAAAGACAGAAATCTTAAACTATGTGTTGCAGTGAATGGTGAATTCATGATATAACTATCCAAGTGCTTGCTATTCATTGATCATTTTTACTGGCACTCAAGAGAGTGTAGATGAGTGACATCCTTGACATCCTGTTGACCTTGAAATCAGTGAACTCTTCTACATTTTTGTTTCATGATAGTGCTCCATCTCATTTGATGTGCTCCAAAAACTGTGCAGTATTACAAAACTCAAAAGAGCACAAGCGAGGAAAGTGTGTGTGTGGGGAGGGGCATATCTGTGTCTTCTGTTTATCTGTTTTTGTGTGTATCTTTGTGGGCTGCAATGTCTGTGCATGCTCCAGTGGCATAGTCACTGGGGGAGGGGGGCTAACCCCCCCTCACTGCAGAACTGGAGCACTAGTTGAATGGCTGGCAAGGATGCCCAAGCCTTCCAGCCGCTGAGATCTGCATTTGGTCGTTTCTGAGATGGGCGTCCTTGGTTTCCATTATTGCCGAAAATCAGGAACAACCAAGTCTAGGGACAACCATCTCTAAGGACGACCTAAATTTCAGGATTTGGGCGTCCCCGACTGTATTATCGAAACGAAAGATGGACGTCCATCTTGTTTCGATAAAACGGGTTTCCCTGCCCCTCCATTGGGACGTTTTGCAAGGACATCCTTAGCAAAACTTGGGCATCCCTTTCGATTATGCCCCTCTATATCAACCAACTCATCTTTATAGATACATTTATTCACACCTTCAAAGAAATGAAGCAAATTGGTGAAGACCTCCCTTGTCTGAATCCATGCTGAATCTGTCCAATTAAACCATGTTCGTCTTTGTGTTCTGTAAATTTTATTCTTTATAATAGTTTCCACTGTTTTGCTTGGCACTGAAGATACAAGGGTATGTTCATAAAAGACTGGCCTGAATATATTTTAAATTTGTAATCTCAGCATATTACTGAAAGATGTGAGTAGTGTCGGGGCCATCCCAAGGGTCTCTGATGCCTTAGGAAAACCTTCAGTGATGTCCCCTTCCCACCGCCAGGGGTAGTTCATGGCCCTATCCTCCTCCCACCCCAATAATCCAGTATCTCCTCTTACCCCTCCCCGTCCGAATCATAGTTATCTGATGCTACGGTCCACTTTAAGTGTCAGCATGCAAGGAAAGATGTAGTTGTCATTGTAGACAATATACCGAAATCTTCTGCTCAGTGTGCAGCGGCAGCCAAAAAAGCAAACAGTGTGCTAGGAATTATTAGGAGAGGGATTCAAAATCAGACCAAGAATAATATAATGCCTATGGTTCGCTCCATGATGTGAACTCACCTTGAGTATTGTGTTCAATTCTGATTGCTGTATCTCAAAAAAGGTATAGCGGAATTAGAAAAGGTTCAAAGAAGAGCGAGCAAAATGATAGAGGGAATGGAACTTCTCCCATATGAGGAAAGGCTAAAGAGGTTACGGCTTCACCTTGGAAAAGAGATGGCTGAGGGGGGATATGATTGAGGTCTACAAAATCCTGAGTGGTGTGGAACGGGGGGAGGTGAATCGATTTTTCACTCATTCAAAAAGTACAAAGACACTCAATGAAATTGCATGGGAATACTTTTAAAACAAATAGGAGGAAATATTTTTTTCACTCAAAGAATAGTTAAGCTCTAGAACTCATTGCTGGAAGATGTGCTAATGGTGGTTAGCGTATCTGGGTTTAAAAAAGGTTTGGACAAGTTCCTGGAGAAAAAGTCCATAGTCTGTTATTGAGGTAGACATGGGGGAAGTCATTGCTTGCCCTGGGATTGGTAGCATGGAATGTTGCTACTATTTGGGTTTCTGCCAGGTTCTTGTGACATGGTTTGACCACTGCTGGAAGCAGGATGCTGAGCTAGATAGATCCATTGGTCTGACCCAGTATGGCTATTCTTATGTTCTTATCTGTCCAGGAAATGTAAGAGACAGCATTACCAGCAATGAATACAAGGTGTCAGTAGTGTCTACTGGAATAATAGAATACTGCCACCTTCTGTCACTGCTGTTGTGAACCTTTGCAGATAGATAACATGACTCTATATTTCATACTGTGTATGTATTTTATTGTACCCCACCTAGATAATAAGCGAGTTAAAATGTTTAATTAAGTAAATAACCTCTATGATTATTATTATTCTACAATATTTTGTAGTTTGTTGTTCTGCTTTTCCTATTAAAATAATAGGGCTCCCCTCCGAAGGGACACCACCTTGTAAGTGGTGGAGGGGCTTCCGTGTTTCAATGACTCAGAGGGCTATGCTGAAGGGTTACCCATATCAGACAGGCCTCTGAGGAGAAACCAGACAAAGAGTGTCCCAAATTAGGGAGAGGGGAATTATGGTGACCTGAAGCTCGTACACTCAACGGCCCAGCTGTCCTCTGAAGTTCAGTTTTTGTTCACTTGAAATTTCCTCTCTGCATTGCAGTTGCCTTAACAGAGGAAGGGGACAATGGGGGGTCAGCCGCCGATGACCAGCGTTTTGTCCCCTGTGCAGCAAGTGTGGGACCGCTGTGTGACGAGCTGCCCATAGATGACTGGGTTGATGAGTCCTTTGATTAGCGCCGACAAAGAAGCGTCGATGCTCTTGGACCTGGAAACAACTTCATCGCTCAAAAACCATTTAACCACCATGCCCAAAGGAGTGGAAGAGTGAGTCAGGAGTGTATGCTGAAACGGAAGTCGTTTACAGCTGAACCCGTGTCGGCGGTGCTACTCCTAAACCCTTAAGAGTTATTAGCTTGGAGTTTTTGGCTCCCGTGGAGGTTGCATTGAATGTCATCTGGAGGGTGCGCCAGGACCTGACGGTGGTAGAGAATGACTTTGCTTCAGATATAGTCTTGTTAATGAGCCACATGGATAATCTAATCGAATCCTTTGAGAATATACAGCAAATGAAGTTCTACTGAAGTAGGAAATGGTTAAGATTTGAAAATGATAAAAGACCAGAAAAAATTTGAACAAAATGAATATTGTTGCAGATGATTAATATCGAGATTGTTGTTTTCCCAGAGTTCCGGGTATGACTCCTAATGTTTTTTTTTTCCTCTGAAATGATTCCTCTTAATATATTAATTCAAAAGGAGTGAAGCCTGTGAAACTGGGATTACTTTAATCAGCGGAAATTGGATTGGAGATTCAAGGGTTTGTATTGTTAAACAATTTCTGGTTTTAAAAAGGAAAAAAAATGAAATCAGGTGTATTACTTTCACTAATATTGGACAATAAGTATATTTCCAATGAAATTGATGGACTGTGCACCGTTATGGTCTTGAAGAAACCAACCAGATGATCAATGTGGAATAATGATTTAGATAAATAATAACTGGGGATAATCGGGTTAATACCACGTTTTCTTTGTTTGCTGTTGCTTAAATTGATCTCCTTGTCTTGTTTCACTCTCCCTATTTATTTTGTGGTCTAAGAAAGAGAAAGATTGTATAAAATCTATTTATCTTGTTGAGATTGTTTTCTTCTAATATTGTTTTAATGTACAATCATCTCTGTTTTACTGTTTTGCAAGTGATCCTTGTAAAATGAAAAAATTATAAATAAATGATTAAAAAAAAAAAATAAAAAAATAATAGGGCTATAAACTTTCATTTCTCCAGAATGCTATTCAGTGCGTTAAAGAATAAGTAGTGTTTATTATTTCCTTTATTGTGACAGATGGGTATGTAGCTAATTAATTAACTGCATTTCAATATGTGTTTCAGAAGGGAAGAAAAAAAAACAACATTTGGAATATGATTTGGAGCACATTCACTGTATCCAAAGTCATAATGCTGAATGTTATGCACTTAAATATTAAAGAATAAATTGTAAACATGAAAAAAGGACTAAAGAAGTGTCCTGTATTCACAGAGTGATTTTCTCTTAAGTAAATGCATGGCATGGTGGTGTCCTGTGCATCACTACATGTGAGAAATCTTATTTATTAAAGGACATGAATTGAGGTTGCAGGGGGGGCCAACTCAGAAATAATATCAGTAAGTACTTTTTCATGGAGAGGGTGGTAGAAACATGGAATGCCCTCCCACAGGAGGTGGTGGAGATGAAAACAGTAACAGAATTAAAAAATGAGTGGGATAAACATAAAGGAATCCTGTATAGAAGACATGGAACCAAACAAGCTTAGTGGTAATTAGATGGCAACACCAATAATTGGGAAGCAAAGCCAGTGCTGGGCAGACTTCTACGGTCTATGCCTTGATTGTGGCTGGACAGATTCAGCTTCAGTAACTGGAGAACAAGACCAGTGTGGGGCAGATTTCTACTGCCTGTGCCCTGAAAATGACAAGGACAAATCAGATCAAGTATAGGTATGTAGTATCTCATCATACCTTATACTATGAGTTTATCATGTTGGGCAGACTGGATGGACCATATAGATCTTTATCTGCCGTCATCTACTATGTTACCATCATGGCAGTTTACATGATCTGTGAGGAGGCTGGACAGGTGGAAATTCTGAGAGTTGTCCCTGAATCACTTGAGCTTCTTACTACTGTTCCCTCTAAGCTGAGTGGGAGTCCTCTGGAGTCCTGCAGAGCTTGCCTGTCCCTCACTACTGAAAATGTAATAGTGAAACAGCACCCCCTACTGGCAGGGCTGTAGGTGTATGGGTTCCCAGTGTTATGAGTTCTGAGCTGTTGGCTTTACCACAGGAGTTCTGAGCATCAGCCCATAGGTGCCTAACTTTGTCACAGGTTAACAATTTAACACACTAATAAACCAGGTGCTAAGTTTGTGCCTGAGGCAATGGAAAGTGAACTGAATTGTCCAGATCACATGGACCATCAGAAGGATTTGAAATCTGGCATCCTCAGTTCCCAGCCTGCTACTTTATCCACAAGGCTACCCCTCCGTGGCCATTAATCTGCAAACTGGCTTCGTAGTGTCATTTAGGGTTGTGTAGTTTGGTAACTATAGCTGTTTGGCTAAGATACATGAGTAGAGTCTGAGCTATGGCAATGGTCATGTCTTTGTCGTTTTGACCATTTCGCAGAGATTGCAAAACTGTGAAATATGACCCTACTGACACCACTAGGACACCAGGACTGGCTCTGCCACTGGGCAGAGTTGTCATCTGCCTAAGGTGCACAATTTAATACTGCTTCAGCACAGCAGCGAATCTTTCAGTACAGGCCTATACTCAAGTGCTGCTGCGTCCCACTTCCTCTGACAGGAAGTCTGCATCGGAGAGGGTGGGATGCAATAGCGCGTGAGCACAGGCCTGCACTGAAAGGCTCGCTGCTATGCAGTGTCTCATTGCAGCTTTGGGCCTAGAGGAGTTGGAGTGGTGGCGGCAGCAGACCAAGTAGGGAGAAGGGAAGAGGAGATGCTGGACACTTTGGTGAGGGTTGGGGGCTGAGGAAGGGAAGAAGAAATGCTGGACATGGAAGGACAGAGAAGTCAAATGGAGATGCTGGTCACGGAGGTGGTGAGGGAGGGTAGGGAAGGATAAAGGAGATAGTGGACTATGTGGGGGGGGGGGGGGGGGGGGGGATCTTGAGCTGTTCCCCGGGGGAAGATGGGGGTGAATGGCTGAAGGTTCACCTAGGGCAGGGGTGGGCAACCTCAGTCGTTCAGAGCCACAATCTAGTCAGGGTTTCAGGATTTCCCTAGTGAATATGCATGAGATCTATTTGCATAAAATGGAGGCAGTAAATACAAATAGATCTTATGAATATTCATTGAGGAAATCCTGGAAACCTGAGTGGGTTGCGGCCCTAAAGGAGTGAGGTTGCCCACCCCTGACCTAGACCATCACATACCCTTGAGTCAGCCCTGAGGAATCCAATTACATTAAGACTATTGCCAAAGCAGTAAGGTTAGACAAATTGTTAGACATTTCCTTTACAATAAAGGATCTCCAGATTTAGAAAAACTAGAGCCAGCAGTGTCAAATACTGTAGTGGAGCTTTACTTACTAGACAGGTTACACTTTGTCTTCATGCAAGGACACTTTGTTGTTCCCCTTGGGCTCAGGGAGGGGTTAGTGTTTCCAGTAGGTTCTCTTCAAGTGTGAACAAAGCCCTTTATGTTGGGAGGCTAGGCAGTCTATACAGCTGTGTGTCCCTCTAGGATTGGGTTTCCTGGGGTTTGATTAAGAGGAAGAGACAAGAACAAAGAGACTAGGGTTGAGGCAGCATAAAATACAAATAACAAATGATTGAACAAAATCTGTGACTGCATTCAGACTCCAAGTGCTGTTCATAGGCAGAAATTTGTAGCCAGGATTCTGCAAAGTTAAGTAACACATTATCCCCTTGATTCTATAAAGGTCACCAAAAATTGTGCTTGCAAATTTAGATGTGCTCCCGATTTGTGCATGCAGATTAATTGAATAACAAATAACAAACCAATTAGTGCCAATAATTGAGTTTATAACAATTGATACTAATTAGATTTAATTGGAACCAACACACACAAAATTTATATACAGTCCAAAAGGTGTGGAAATAGGAGGGTCATGGGCATTTCAGGGTGGAATGGGGTCGTGGCTTTGAGTTACGCATACTAATATTAAGAAGTGAAGAGATTGAATATGTATAAATCAAAAATGAATCAAAAATAATAAAACTAAACCTAAATATATATTAAATAAACCTCTATATATGTGAATGCAATTTAAATGTGGTGCTCAGTAGCCAATAGTGGTTTCAGCTGGAACAACTCCAAGAGCTAAAATAGCTAATAACATTGGATCTTGAGGGGGAGGGGGAGGGGGATGGAGATTGATTGAAGGGAGGAGGAGGAGGAGGAGGAGGAGAAATTCATAGTAACATAGTAAATGATGACAAATAAAGACCTGTACGGTCCATCCAGTCTGCCCAACAAGATAAACTCATTTTACATGGTATGTGATACTTTATATGTATACCCGAGTTTGATTTATCCTTCCCTTTCTCAGGGCACAGACCGTAGAAGTCTGCCCAGTACTGTTCTTGTACTAAGTTCTGAAGCTAACATCGAAGCCCCTGAAAATTTACACTCCAGCCCATCCCTATCTAGTCAGTGACGATCAGGGCGTAGACCGTAGAAGTCTGCCCAGCTCCCGTTTTGTTTCCAGTTACCGGTGTCGCCACCCAATCTCCGCTAAGATTCCACGGAACCATTCCTACTAAACAGGATTCCTTTGTGTTTATCCCACGCATGTTTGAATTCCATTACCATTTTCATCTCCACCACCTCCCGCGGGAGGGCATTCCACATATCCACCACCCTCTCCGATTGGCTATGCTGTCTGGACTTAAAGGACTGGATGCTTTCACACATATCTCGATACTTCTAGCTCACAGGAAGTTTCTTCGATTTCGGCTGGGAACACAGCACTTTCAGTACTTGTATACTGCCCTTTGGTCTAGCGTCCGCGCCCAGGGTGTTCACAAAGTGCCTTATATTTTGAAGAATGCCTCGAAAGCAGGCGCTCAGCAGTCCATACGAATGACTATTCAGGTGCTAGAACTACTGGGGTTCGTGATCAACTATTCCAAGTCGATCTCACCCCGGTTCAAAATTTGGAATTCATTGGAACTCTGTTGAACACAAAGACAACTCATGCTTTTCTTCCTGAGGCAAGGGCGGACAACCTCCTGTCCCTAGTGTCCTTAGTACGAGCGTCTCAACAGATCACAGCACGGCAGATGTTGAGACTTCTGGGGCACATGGCCTCCACAGTTCTTGTGACTCCTATGGCAAGGCTACACATGAGATCAGCTCAATGGACCCTAGCTTCCCTGTGGTATCAAGCTGCTTGGAGTCTAGAGGATGTAATCCAACTGTCCACCGACTTCCGGAATTCTCTGCAGTGGTGGACGATTCGATCCAATTTGACCTTGGGTCGTCCATTCCAAATTCCTCAGCCACAAAAAGTGCTGACCATGGATTCATCCCTCCTGGGGTGAGGTGGGGGGGCTCATGTAGATGGGCTTCACACTCAAGGAGCTTAGTCCTTTCAGGAAAAAGGTCTTCAGATCAACCTCCTGGAATTGCGAGCGATCTGGAACGCTCTAAAGGCCTTCAGAGATCGGCTGTCCAACCAAATAATTTTGATTCAGACAGACAATCAGGTTGCCATGTATTACACCAACAAGCAGGGGGGGCACCGGATCTCACCCTCTGTGTCAGGAAGCCGTCCAGATGTGGCTTTGGGCACGCAGTCACGGCATGTTTCTCCAAGCCACTTATCTGGCGAAGAACCATGGAGATTGGAATGCATTCCAACCCTCATCACCCAGAACGAGGGGTTGCTTCTGCATCCCAACCTCCAGTCTCTGGCTCTCACAGCCTGGATGTTGAGAGTTAGAATTCGCCTCCTTGGGTCTTTCAGAGGGTGTCTCCCGAGTCTTGCTTGCTTCCAGGAAAGATTCCTCAAAGAGGTGTTACTCTTTCAAATGGAGGAGGTTTGCCGTCTGGTGTGACAGCAAGGCCCTAGATCCTCTTTTTTGTCCTACACATACCCTGCTTGAATACCTTCTACACTTATCAGAGTCTGGCCTTAAAACCAACTCAGTAAGGGTTCATCTTAGTGCGATTAATGCCTTTCATCGCCGTGTAGAGGGTAAGCCTATCTCTGGACAGCCTTTAGTTGTTCGCTTCATGAGAGGTTTGCTTTTGTCAAAGCCCCCGATCAAACCTCCACCAGTGTCATAGAATCTCAACGCCGTTCTCACCCAGCTGATGTAAGCTCCTTTTGAGCCACTGAATTCCTGCCATCTGAAGTACTTGACCTGGAAGGTCGTTTGCTTGGTGGCTGTTACTTCAGCTCGTAGGGTCAGTGAGCTTCAGGCCTTGGTAGTACATGCACCTTATATCAAATTTCATCATAACAGAGTAGTCCTCTGCACGCACCCTAAGTTCCTACCGAAGGAGGTGCCGGAGTTCCATCTGAACCAGTCAGTTGTCTTGCCAACATTCTTTCCCCGTCCTCATACCCGCCCTGGCGAAAGCAGTTTGCATACCTTGGACTGCAAGAGAGCATTGGCCTTTTACGTGGAGCGGACAAAGCCCTTTAGACAGTCTGCCCAGTTGTTTGTTTCTTTCGAGGGGGGTCGCCATTGGAAAACGCACAGTCTCCAATTGGCTAGCAGATTGCATTTCCTTCACTTATGCCCAAGCTGGGCTGTCTTTAGAGGGCCATGTCACGGCTCATAATGTTAGAGCCATGGTTGCGCCATTGGCTCACAAAGTCAGCCTCCATTGAGGATATTTGCAAGGCTGCAACATGGTCATCAGTCCACACATTCACATCTCACTACTGCCTTCAGCAGGATAGCCAACACGACAGTCGGTTTGGGCAGTCGGTGCTGCAGAATCTGTTCGGGGTTTAGAATCCAACTCCAGCCCCCTAGACCCAATTTTGTTCTGTTCCAGGCTGCACTCTCAGTTAGTTGTTTATGGTCAAGCTATGTTATGTCCTCGCTGTTGCGAGGCCCAATTGACCAATGTTCATTGTTATGAGTGAGCCTGTTTGCTAGGGATACCCCACATGTGAGAACAAGCAGCCTGCTTGTCCTCGGAGAAAGTGAAGATACTTACCTATAGCAGGTATTCTCCGAGGACAGCAGGCTGATTGTTCTCACAAACCCGCCCACCTCCCCTTTGGAGTTGTTGTTTATTTGAATTTATACTTTTTGATTAAACTGAGGAGGCATGCTCACGCGACGGGCGGGTAGTTGTCTGTGCATGCGAGGTGCACGCTGTTCGCACACCAAAAGACTCTGGCAAAACTTTACTTTTTTGCTTGCAAAAATTTGCCGATTCCTGGGCCGACGCAGACGTCGATCCACATGTGAGAACAATCAGCCTGCTGTCCTCGGAGAATACCTGCTACAGGTAAGTATCTTCGCTTTATCTGATATTTTATTGTAACTTCTATGTACTCTTTGCATGTAAGCCGCCCAGACATGTATTTGATGGGTGGGATAGAAAATAATTAATAAACTTGAAATACTGCCTTTCTGTGGTTTCAGTCAAAGCAGTTTGTGTGTCATATTACAGGTATTTGTTTTGTACGTGGGGCAATGGAGGGTTAAGTGACTTGCTTAGACAGGGAGCTGCAGTGGGAATCAAACCCAGCTCTCCTGATTGCTGTACTAAAAGCCCAATAGAAGGTGTCTGTATCTTTTTTACCCTTTCCATCTCCATAAGGTTTGTACCCTTAAACACTTAAAAGTAGGGTGCGCTTTTTTCCAAATGTGTACCCTTTATTTTAGAGAACTACAGAACGTGTTATTTTACAGGTTTTAAAAAAAGTGTTTGCTCTTTCGCTGGTGCTGCTGTTAGGAATTAAAGGTTTGCATTGATTTTTCATTTGTAATGAATATCAGTTGAAATGGCACAGGGCTGGTAGTAATAGAGACCTGTAATTTATCTGGAGCAAATGTTAGATCTTACATTTCAGGATTTTTGCTTCTTGTGGCTGTTCTTCCCCTTAGTAAATTAAAGAGGGGATATTTGTTTCTTTCAAATGTAAGGACCAATCATCATGATGAACTTATTCTGGATTTTTTTCTTGATGAATTTGCATACAATAATTAATATAAATTGTGGAAAATTAAAAGTTAACGTTTTGATTAATTAAAATAGTTTTGAACTAGTTCACTTCTTCTGTAATGTAGACAGAACATTCCTGGTTCATGCTTTCTATTCTCCAGTCATTACCTGTAGCTGTGATATTTGTGACTTACAAGCCTGTGTACTGACAGGTCTCACCTCAGTACTACTCCTGAAGGCATATTATGGAAAACCTTTAAAATTTCCCACAGTAAAATTTTGCTAATTCTGAAAAGTTGTAAAGGTACTCAGCTGAATTCTGTCTGAGATTTTCAGTTTTATAAAAACACTTGGAGGGACATTTCATAATGTCCAAAATGGACGTCCATCTCACATACACTTTCCAACAGGAAATACATCAGGATTTCCAGTTTGAAAATACGTGAGATGGAAATCTTGAAAACCTGACTGGGTTGTGACCCTCGAGGACCGTGGTGCCCACTCCTGCGCTAAGATATTGCTCTGTCTTCTTAAAGACTCCTTCTTCTGCTATTCAAAAAGACACATCATAACATCCCTACCTATTCTTTATTCAAAATTATTTGCATTTCTTCTACTCTTTCCAAAAGGATATAAAAATTAAAAAAAAAATGTGCACAGAATTTCTAGTTCTTCCACATTTTCTTCAATATTAATTCATAAGAGGCATTTTCTGTGTTTTCTAGACCAGGGGTGGGCAGTCACGGTCCTCGAGGCCCACAACCCAGTCAGGTTTTCAAGATTCCCACAATGAATATGCATGGATCTATTTGCATACAATCGAAGCAGTACATGCAAATCAATCTCATGTTTATTCTGGGTTGTGGCTCTCGAGGACTGTGGTTGCACACCCCTGATCTAGACGCAGCTTTTTCCTGTCATTTCTTGTATGGATCAGGGCTGCATAAGTGGTTGAGAAGATATATGGAATCAGCCAAATGAAGGGAATCAAGTATTTTTTGCTTCTTGTACTGAGTTTGCTCTGTCATATTTTAAACATGCCTCATCTGCCCTATTCCAAGCACTGTTAACACCAGGAGAACAACTTTGCTTCTTGAAAAAGGAATGCTAAACTTTGCATATATTATAATGAAGCCAAAAATATAGTGTGTACTGGAGAGGCTTAAAGGGTGTTATTTGTTTTGAGTTGCCAAGATGGATGGAACTCTTAGCAAGATTTTTCAAACATCAAGGATATGATAAATGTATTTGCTCTCATGGGAAAATGAAAATAATGTCAGACATACTTCTATGCCCCAAGCATGAGCAAATAAACACCATTATCATTCTTGTACCCGATTGAATGAAAACTACGCTATGCAAAATATTGGAGTTCCCAAGTATTCCTGGTTTTGTAATTCAATACTTGAACTGCATAAGTGGAAAATCAGTGCCAAAATGTTCAGTGGCAAAGAAAATTGATGGTTATAAGAAAATAAAAACTTGATTTGTTATGCTGCGTGTTTGGAATGACATTTTGTTGCATTTGGGCTTTTCCTTTTTTCATGCAGCACTGCCTCACAACTTCTAGCATACACGGCCGATAATGCCATGTGTAAGTGTGTGTTGAAAGGATACAGTTATGTTGGGAGACTCAATGGATTTATAATCCAGAAGGTATATTTCTGTTTCCAGACCTTGAATATCTAATCACACCCTTTTCATAACATTTGTACTAGTTTATTTGTCGCTGTGTGAATAAGGAAATATGAAAAAGGTTAATTATTGTTGAGATAAAAGCTTGTATGTTCCTAGCTCATTGTTCCGAGTGTCATTTGGTATTCCTAAAGCATTGCTTCCAACAGAAAGGCATAGTCTGTTTGTGTTTTGGCAGCCCTCAATTTTATATTCCTTGAAGCATGCTGAGAGTATGATTCATGCAGTTCTGCTCTTGAAACTTTGCAATTATAGGACTATATAAATAGGCTTGTTGAACTGAAAAGAAGAGCCACTGATTTCAGGGTGCATATTAACACTCTCACTGTGTAGAATGTGAATCCTTTTATGTTTCAGCCCAGCACCTCTTTTTCTGGTTTTTTTTGTGTGTGTATTTTATTTTATTTTTTTGTTTGTTATTTTTTACCAGCAACAGAGCAGTAGCACCGTCTCCTTTTTTATATCAAGAGGGCAAGGTACAGAGGGATGGCTGATTTACAACGCGGGCAGTCGACACATACTCATACATACTTCTTATCCACTAATCACATATCCTGGAGTCCATTTCAGATATCATTTGGAGTTTATTTGGCCGCAGCCAGGTACATTAACATTTACAATCTTAATCTAACACATAACACATATCATTTCTAATACTTAACATTATAACTAGTAACATTTCATATACAGGTATGTATGGGTACACAGCTTCCTTTGTCCGACAGGTCGTGCCGTTAGAGCAGCCTGTTCTCTCGCTGCAGCTGTTTCACTTAACATTATCACATTTCTTATCGTTTGTCTGTCCGTCGGCTATGTACCCGTCGCTGTACCCGTATCACTGCTGTAACTTTACGCCTGCCTAGCTGCGACAGCTACCCCCATGTTGGGTGGGTGGGTTGGGTGTGCTGGCTGGATGAAAGGGGGCTGCCTGTTCCATCGCTGTTACTTTTATACCTTTTCACACCCCTCCTCTTCGTCCCTGTCCCTCACCTCCTTAACCCTTTCCTTCCTTTTACCTGCCCTCTTGCTTAACTCTCTCTCCCTCTATCCCTTCTTTCTTCTGCCCCTCCCCCCTTCATTCTTCTGCCCTCCTGGCCTTCCGCCTGTTTGTGTACGGCATTCCCTTAAGGGGGTCTGCCTTCTCTGATCAAATGAATTCATGAACAATAATAAACGCAATGGGAGCAATGTTGAAGATGCCTGTATCTGTTCTAAACTTGTGGGTGCTTTTTACCCGTGAATTTGGATCACTGTTCAAAGGGAAAGTACACATCAGCTTTCAGTTTAAAAATTGCTGTATATACAAAGTACACATTTTTTTATGCAGATAGAATTTTGTTGGAGAAGTATGTACAAATGGAATACACATGTAATTTTTTTCTCCATCCATCTTAAACATGGCCCCGGATAAAATTGCTACATCCATTGCAGGAGTAGCCTTATGGTTAGAGCAGCATACTAAGACCCTGGGGACCCTGGTTCAAATCCCACTGCAACCATTTGTGATTTTTTTTTTAATTGTGAACCCTCCTGGGAGAGAAAGATAACTACTGTAGCTGAATGTACACTGCTTCAATAGCTTATTACTACTACTACTACTACTTATCATTTCTATAGCACTACTAGACAGAAATGATTTGTAGTAGTAGTAGTAGTAGTAGACGACGTACACAGTCTGTACACTGAACGTGTAAGAGACAGAGCTGCTTGGCAGAGCTTACAATCTAATCAAGACAGACAAATAGGACAAATAATGGATCTTTCTGTGCCTACCTCCCTAAGCTCATTTCCTTCTGAACCCAATTCCTCCTATGTTTAACTTACTTTCCGTAAACCCCATTAGCTTTTGCGTTTACCACAAACTGTATATTCTTCTTATGACTCTGTAATTATTTACATTGTTACTATGTAAGCCGCATTGAGCCTGCCATGTGTGGGAAAGTGCGGGATACAAATGTAATAAATAATAATAATAAATAATAAGGGCATTACTTAAGGTGGGAATAATAAAACAGACATGGATACTGAACAAGTGGAGTTAGGAGTTAAAAGCAGCCTCAAAAAGGTGGGCTTTTAGCCTGGATTTGAAGACGGCCAGAGCTGGAGCTTGACTTACTGATTCCGGAAGGCTATTCCAGGCATATGGTGTAGCAAGATAAAAGGAATGGAGTCTGGAGTTGGCAGTGGAGGAGAAGGGTACAGATAAGAGAGGTTTACCTGATGAACGGAGTTACTGGGGAGGAGTGTAGGGAGAGATAAGAGTGGAGAGGTACTGAGGAGCTGCAGAGTGAATGCACGTTGTAAGTCAATAAGAGGAGTTTGAATTGTATGGAGAAATGGATAAGGAGCCAATGAATTGACTTGAGGAGAAGGCTAATATGTGCATAGCGACACTGGCAGAATATAAGTCACGCAGCAGAAATTTGAACAGATTGAAGGGGAGAAAATGGCTTAGCGCCTGTGAGAATCAAGTTGCAGTAGTCTAAGCTAGAGGTGATGAGTGTGGATAAGAGATTTGGTAGTGTGCTCAGAAAGGAAGAGGTGAATTTTGGTGATATAGAGCACCTCTCTGTAATCTGCACATTCTGAGTACCAAGTCTAAATACCAATGTCCATCTTTATGAACATAGACTTCCCTTCTCCTTCTGAAATCGGTGTTGGAGGTCCATATTTTGGCCCTTCTGTAGTCCCACCCAGGCAACACCCCCTTGGTATAGGGACATACTTCAGTTTTAGATGTCCATACCATATCTTGGCTTTATATAATCACAATCTACTAAAATGGGTACCTAAATTCCAGTATAATTACACTTACATTCATGTATTAGCCACAAGTAATTATTCCTTTAATACCATATCCTTTATTCTTTATCAGTCTCTTAAATCATTTTATAAAATCTATTGCCTAACACATCATTATCATTCATCCCAGCTACCTAAACCATTCACTCCACTTATCTCATACATCCACAATGCCTCTATAAAGCTGTGCACTTATTTCAATGAATCTCTGTTACCACAATTTTTATACATACAACAATTCTCCATTACTTCCAAAACATTTCTACTTTCCTATACCAATTCTAGCACATTAATATCAGCTGATTGCTGTCCTTATAGTGCACAGGTTGTTTTACCACTTTAAATAATCTTATATTCAGAGTGGTGAACCTGTCCAAAATCCATCAAGAAAGATCTTTCCTTGAAATCTCCTTAGATCTGAACCAGTTTTTGATCCCTTGTAAAAGTACCTGCTATTATAGACATATCGATTCACATCTCTCTCTTCTGTACTTCGAATCCTCCAAAGAATCAATCACAGTATTACATAAAATCCTCTTGTAATTCATATACCACCTGCTCCTTTTTCTTATTGTCTGTAAACTTTAATGCCACATAAACTCTTCACTTGTACATAACCCAACACAGTCCGTGTTTCGCTCAGGGCATCTTCAGGGGTTATACTGCAATAACATATTAACATAAAAAGGGATATATGAAACAATTGGGCTCATTTTCGAAAGAGAATGACATCCATCTTTCGACATAAATCGAAAGATGGACATCCTTCTCCCAGGGACGTCCAAATCAGTATAATCGAAAGCCGATTTTGGACATCCCCAACTGCACTCCGTCACAGGGACGGCCAAAGTTCAAGGCAGGGCCGCCGAGAGGGGGGGACAGGGGGGGAAAAAGTCCCCGGGCCTCTGGAGGGGGCCCAGCGCAACCAAAGTCAGGCCCGCCCGCCATCACTCCCGAACTAACTAACCTTAAAAGCCTCCTTCCTTTCCTTTCACCACCTTCGCGGCAAGCAGCAGCAGGGTAGGCCACTGCTTCCTTCCGTGTCCCGCCCTCGCCTGACGTAAAATCCGCGAGGGCGGAGCACGGAAGGAAGGAGAGGTCTGCCCTGCTGCTGCTTGCCGCGAAGGTGGTGAAAGGAAAGGAAGGAGGCGTTTAAGGTTAGTTCAGGGCCCGGCGACCTCGGGTGCGGGGGCCTGGCGGCGACGATGACCTCGGGTGGGGTGGTTGAGTGGGGGGCCCGGGGCGGCCTTGTCCTGGGCCCGGCGGCCCTGGTTCAAGGGGGCTTGTCAGAGGCGTAGCAAAGGCAGGATTTGAGCATACCTAACACTTGGACGTCCTTGACCCATAATGGAAAAAAAAAGAACGTCCCTGATGAACTCTTGGATGTTTTCACCCAGACCTGTTTTTATTATGACTAAGGCACAAAAAGGTGCCCGAACTGACCAGATGACCACCGGAGCGAATCGGGGATGACCTCCCATTACTACTACTGCTACTACTTAACATTTCTAAAGCGCTACTCGGGTTATGCAGCGCTGTACAGTTTTACAAATAAGGATAGTCCCTGCTCAAAGGAGCTTACAATCTAAAGGACGAAATGTCAAGTTGGGGCAGTCTAGATTTCTTGAATAGAGGTATAATGGTTAGGTGCCGAATGCGACATTGAAGAGGTGGGTTTTGAGTAGGGATTTGAAGATGGGTAGGGAGGGGGCTTGGCATATGGGCTCAGGGAGTTTATTCCAAGCATATGGAGAGGCGAGGCAGAAAGGGCTGAGCCTGGAGTTGGGCTCAGGGAGTTTATTCCAAGCATATGGAGAGGCGAGGCAGAAAGGGCTGAGCCTGGAGTTGGCGGTGGTGGAGAAAGGTACTGAGAGGAGGGATTTGTCCTGTGAGCGGTGGTTTCAGGTAGGAACATAAGGGGAGATGAGGGTAGAGAGGTAATGAGGGGCTGCAGATCGAGTGCATTTGTAGGTCAGTACGAGAAGCTTGAACTGTATGCGGTACCTGATCGGAAGCCAGTGAAGTGATTTGAGGAGAGGGGTGATATGAGTATAACAGTCCAGACGGAAGATAAGACGCACAGCAGAGTTCTGAACAGATTGAAGGGGGGATAGATGGCTAAGTGGGAGGCCAGTGAGGAGTAGGTTACAGTAGTCAAGGCGAGAGGTAATGAGGCAGTGGATGAGAGTTCGGGTGGTGTGCTCAGAGAGGAAGGGGCGAATTTTGTTGTGTTATAAAGAAAGAAGCGGCAGGTCTTGGCTGTCTGGTGGATATGCGCAGAGAAGGAGAGGGAGGAGTCGAAGATGACTCTGAGGTTGCGGGCAGATGAGACGGGGAGGATTAGGGTGTTATCAACTGAGATAGAGAGTGGAGGGAGAGGAGAAGTGGGTTTGGGTGGAAAGACAATGAGCTCGGTCTTGGCCATGTTCAGTTTCAGGTGGCAGTTGGACATCCAGGCAGCAATGTCAGATAAGCAGGCTGATACTTTGGTCTGGGTTTCCGCAGTGATGTCTGGTGTGGAGAGATAAAGCTGGGTGTCATCAGCATAGAGATGATATTGGAAACCATGAGATGAGATCAGGGAGCCCAGGGGTGTAGATTGAGAAGAGAAGGGGTCCAAGGACAGACCCTTGAGGAACTCCAACAGAGAGCGGGATGGGGGTAGAGGAAGATCCATGAGAGTGTACTCTGAAGGTACGGTGGGAGAGATAAGAGGAGAACCAGGAGAGGACAGAGCCCTGGAATCCAAATGAGGATAGTGTGGTAAGGAGTAAATTGTGATTGACAGTGTCAAAAGCGGCGGACAGGTCGAGGAGGATGAGGATGGAGTAGTGACCTTTGGATTTGGCAAGGAACAGGTCATTACAGACTTTAGTGAATGCCGTTTCTGTCGAGTGTAGAGGGCGAAAACCGGATTGAAGCGGATCGAGGATGGCATGAGAGGAGAGAAAATCAAGGCAACGGCTGTGGACAGCGCATTCAAGTATCTTGGAGAGGAAGGGAAGGAGGGAGATGGGGCGGTAGTTGGAAGGACAGATAGGGTCTAGTAATGGTTTTTTGAGAAGTGGTGTGACTACAGCATGTTTGAAGGTGTTGGGGACGGTTGCAGTGGAGAGAGAGAGATTGAGGATATGACAGATGGGGGGTGACATTAGGAGAGATGGTGTTTAGTAAATTGGTGGGGATGGGATCAGAGGGACAGGTGGTGCATTTCGAGGAGGAAAGAAGATGGGCGGTTTCCTCCTCGGTAATATCAGGAAAAGAGGAGAAGGAGGCCTGGGTTGCTTGGTTGAGGGAGTGAAGAGGAGGAGGTGGCTTGGTAGTAAATTCAAGGTTGATCTTCTGTACCTTGTCGCGGAAATAGTCAGCCAGTGATTGAGGAGAGAGTGGGGGGTGGGGGGGGGGTGGGAGCGGAGGGCACTTTAAGGAGGGAGTTAAGGGTGGTGAAGAGGCAACAAGGGTTGGAGGCGAGAGAATTAGTCAATTCACCCGGACCTATTTTATTACGACTAAGGTACAAAAAGGTGCCCGAACTGACCAGATGACCACCGGAGAGAATCGGGGATGACCTCCCATTACTCCACCAGTGGTCACTAAAACCCTCCCACCCTCAAAAAACATCTTTCAAAATATGTCTTGCCAGCCTCTATGCCAGCCTCAGATGTCATATTCAGGTCTGTGACAGCAGTATGCAGGTCCCTGGAGCAGTTTTAGTGGGTGAGTGCACTTCAGACAGGCGGACTCAGCACCATCCCCCCCCCCCCCACCTGTTACATTTGTGGAGGAAACAGTGAGCCCTCCAAAACCCACTGTACCCATCTAGGTCCCCCACTTAACCCGTAAGGACTATGGTAGTGGTGTACAGTGGTGGGTAGTGGGTTTTGGGGGGCTCAGCACACACGGTAAGGGAGCTATGTACCTGGGAGCAATTTATGAAGTCCACTGCAGTGCCCCGGGACCAGTGCACTACAAATCCTGACTCCTCCCACAACCAAATGGCTTGCATTTGGTCATTTCTGACATAGATGTCTTTGATTTTGAAAATTGCTGAAAATCATAAATGTCCATGTCTAGCGACGTCCATCTCTAAGGACGACCAAATTTAAGGATTTGGACATTCCTGACAGTATTTTCGAAACGAAAGATGGACATCCATCTTGTTTCGAAAATACGGGTTTCCCCGCCCCTGGATCGGGACGTTTTGCAAGGACATCAAAACGTGGACGTCCCTTTCGAAATGCCCCTCCACGTGTATATTCCCATTTTCAACCTACTAGTCATTTACTTAACCTACCTTCAACTTCTTATATTGAACTCGTGGATGCAAATCCAGGGTCTGACTCAACACAGACATGAAGAATGGTGCTGGTCTAACCCGAATGCTAGCATTTCTGCACTTCTTAAGCCCCATACCACACTCTAATTGGTGGAACACTGCCACGCCCCCTAAATTGCGGAAAATTCTACCTCTTTATTCAAGTCTGTAGACGTTGCCATCTTCCATTCAAATATTAATCTCTGCTCCCTCCACTGTAATTTTTATGAAATTTCCCCTCCTTTAGTAATATCAAATTGAATTAGCACCAGAAACCTCAAGTCTTCCACCACATGGGCAACGCTATCCCAATGTTCCACTAAAGAAGCATCCATTCATTTCAGTCTCATATTACTCAAATATTGAGCCATCCAGTTCTTCACCTTCCTTACTGTCTGACCAATATACCAAAGCCCACTGGACACCTTCCCATAAATCATATGTGATATGATTTATGGGAAAGTGTCCTGGATTGCAACACAAACAAAAGTGTCCTGGATTGCAGCATAAACAGTTTCTCCTTCTGGGCATTAGGAATTGGAACAGAATCTACCTCCAATACATATAAACAATAACTACAACCTCCACGTTTTTTATGTCCAGCATCACTATCTCTTCTACCTATTTTCCTATTCACTGATAATGTTTCACCTAGATTTTGGCCCCTGGTGTATGCAAACGGAGGTAACTCCTTTAAATTCCAAATGTAACATCAGGATAGACCAATGTTCACTTATAATCTGTTTGACTTTAGCCACTGGATGTGTATAAGGTAATACACCCAGTCCGCACATAATTTAGACTTTGGGATTTACAACCAAATTTTACTTGATGTAATTGCCCATGACTAAATTTAGTCGCATGGAGCAGTTCTCGGCGTATTGTATTTACCACGTAGAAGTTTAGGCTTATTAGAGAAAGTATTCCTAAATTAAGCTTAGGCGAATTTCATTTCGGCACTGATTTTTTTTAGGTGTGATATAGAGAATCTAGTCCTTAACAATCCTTAAGTGCAAATCTTAGAGATGCCCATATACTTCTATGAGTGTCTCTGGTGTTTAGCATGTGCAAAATACGCTAGTGCACCTTTGTAAAAGACCCCTTACTGCACAGGGCAAAATCTTACCACATAGCACCTTTTAAACTTGGCACTCCTTATAAAATGGGGGTCTGCAATACATTATCACTTTCATTTCAGTAAGTCTGTTATGGAGCAAGTTTATTTTGTGATGGTAGATAATTGCCACCTGTTTTTGCAGCATGAATCGCTAACTGAAAGAATGTAAAAATTAAATTGTAAATCATTTAAATCCACAAAGAGTGTTGAGGTGGTCGTTTTCACTAAGTATCATGGATTACTTCCATTATTTCTCACAGCTTCTTCCCTTTGTTCTGATTTTATGTTTGATTGTTGTACCTACCAATCTCTTACTTTGGCCACCGAAAAATAGTCATGCATAGTATGCGTGCTATATCATACTTGGCTAGTATATTACTAAATATTCAGGCAGTATATAGTTGTTCAAACTGGAACCTCAGAATAACATCAAAATAAATTTTGGATATCCAGTAGATATTAACTTGATACTTAAATGAGCATTCTTAACAAAAGACAAAAAGTTTTTTTTTACACTTTTTCACTTATCAGCTCACATCTCCGTTTTTCCCATGAACCTCAGTGATGTTGATCGCCAACCATTTCAAAGTTTTAGCGAACTGTAAACATCAACCTCTTCACTGGTTCATCTATCAATATCAATTTCTATGATTTTCATTCAATTTTAAATTTTTACAAACTTATCTTTTGAGCAATCTTTAATCTTGCCGGACCAGGGGTTCACTGCCCGACATGCATGTTTCGCCCTAAACCAGGCTGTCTCAAGGACATCCCCCCCATAGTCTTTTTAGCGTTAGCTTAGCAAAAGTAATTTATCAGCCAAGTTGCCAGTTGGCTGATAAATTACTTTTGCTAAGCTGACGCTAAAACGACTATGGGGGGATGTCCTTGAGACAGCCTGGTTTAGGGCAAAACATGCACGTCGGGCAGTGAACCCCTGGTCCGGCAAGATTAAAGATTGCGCAAAACATAAGTTTGTAAAAATTTAAAATTGAATGAAAATCATAGAACTGACCAGGAAATGGGTCTAGGTGTGATCACTGATGATACGTTGAAATCCTCTGCTCAGTGTGTGGCAGCGGCTCAGAAAGCAAATACAATGTTGGTATTATTAGGAAAGGAATGGAAAACAAAAATGAAGACATTAGAATGCCTTTGTATCGCTCCATGGTATGACTGCATCTCGATTACTGTGTGTAATTCTGGTCACTGCACCTCAAAAAAGATATAGCGGAATTAGAAAAGCTATAGAGAAGGATGACAAAAATGATAAAGGGGACGGGATGGCTTCCCTGTTAGGAAAGGCTGAAGTGGCTAGGGCTATTGGAGAAGAGACAGCCAAGGGGAGATATGATAGAGGTCTAGAAAAACTGGAACTGGTAGATGTGAATCGTTTGTTTACTGTTTCCAAAAATACTACGACTAGGGGGCACGCAATGAAGCTACAAAGTAGTAAATTTAAAACAAACTGGAGAAAATATTTCTTCACTCAACGTGTAATTAAACTCTGGAATTCACTGCTAGAGATTGTGGTAAAAGCAGTTAGCTTAGCAGGGTTTAAAAAAGGTTTGTTTAGCTTCCTAAAAGAAAAGGCCATAAGATGTAATTAAGATGGACTTGGGGAAATCCACTGCTTATTTCTAGGATAAGCAGCATAAAATGTATTGTAATGTTTTGGGATCTTGCTTGGTACTTGTAACCTGGGTTGGCCACCGCTGGAAACAGGATGCTGGGCTTGATGGACCTTCAGTCTGTCCCAGTACGGCAACACTTATGTGATCTGGTAAGCACTAACGTGCTTACCGCAGATAAAATTGCACTACCAAGGGGTGTGCTCGGGCATCCTGCAGTAATTTCAGGATTGACGTGTGCTACCCACATGCTAAAAAATAAAATCTATTTTTTAGTGCTGGGGGCATGTTTGGGGGAGGAAAGTGGGCGCAGCAATGCTAATCGGTTAGCACATGGGCATTGCAACGCACTAGCTGATTAATGCAGGATTAGTGCATGAGCCCTTTCCACCCACAAAATAGGTGGCAGTAAGGGCTCACGCGTTAATGGAGAAATTAGCACATGGCTATTATTGGGAAAATAGAAAAATCTGGCTTTAACCAGCAGTGGTAAAAGTGGCCCCAGCATGCAGAAAAGACCCACATTGGGGCTACCACAGGCCACATTTTAGTGCTGCTTGGTATAAGGCCCCCTTAGATTGTAAGGCCTCTGGAGACAGAGAAATACCTAAACGTAATTCACCTTTACCCACTACTGGAAAAGGTGTGAACTAAATCCAAGTAAATTAATAAAGGTGGCATGACCTCTACCTCACTACAATATCTACTCTTTCTAACTATCAGTGGTCCTTCTCCAAACACTTCTTTAGTGAATACCAAATAGAAATATTTAACATTGCATCTTTTTTCTGACCCCCCCCCCCCCCTATTTTCCATGGGCATTGCAAAATTTATGTGCACTGTTATAGACTGTTTAGCCGTCTGCACCTAAATCTATGTGCCAGTATTTGTGTAGCGTTTTCATTGGTGTAAATGGATGCATGTAGTATTAGATTGTAAGCTCTGTCGAGCAGGGACTGTCTCTTTATGTTCAAGTGTACAGCGCTGCGTACGTCTAGTAGCGCTATAGAAATGATAAGTAGTAGTAGTAAGTGTATTCTGTATTCCGTGCCTAAACTTAGATTGTGAGCCCTCCAGGGACAGGGGAATACCCAGTGTACCTGAATGCAACTCACCTTGAGCTACTACTGAAAAGTGAGCAAAACTCCAAGTAAATAGATAAATCTAGACACCACTTATAGAATACACTTAGGTGGAAATTTATTCTGCGCAGATTTTTTAGGCGCCATATATATAGAATCTAGTTCTTAATGTGTCCAGTGTTAACTTTTATTTGCTGTGTTAAGCACATATTCGTGCTTAACGTTGCTTTGTACAAGGGACCCCTAGATTGTAAGCCCTCTGGGGGACAGAAGACTACTCACCATGAGGGACTACTGGAAAGGCATGAGCTAAATTCTAAAATAAATAAAAACTTCTATTTGGAGCCTATTCCATACAGAAAAGTAGGTGCCTAGACTGCTGGCATAATATGTCCAAAATGTGCTTCTGTTTTAGGTACGATCACCGTAATGCCTGCTCTGAGCTGGCGTTAGGTTTTCAGCGGTAAGAGCGGCTTTGTTTTGTTCGCTATTCGCTGAGCATTAGGAGGGAATAGGAAATGGCCTTATTAACATCCGTTTGACTACATTAGCATGCTGTTTGTGCTAATCTTTGGCACGCTCATTGTTTCCTGTACTAGAGCCTCTGAGCATTCTGTGTTAATTAATGTGGACACTATTCTTGCGCTAATGGCCTCTAATGCCTGTGTTTACTTCTCAGCATTGGGGCTTATATGAAGAAAGGACAGTAACCTGAACAGTGGTTTGAATATTGCTGACCACAATCTGAATACTACCGCTAAATTTCTGGAATTGGTTTGGCCGCTGTGGCCAGCATTTAAAAAAAAAATGATGGCTACAGTGGTTGAATAGAGGCCCATGTACTACCTGTTTTTCTGACTTCTGGGATTTATGACTTTTAGGAGGATAATCATCAAATTGTATTATGGCTCTAACGCATATTATTTACCTCTTCAACATGCGTTAAAGGGCACTAATGCAAGTTATAGTACCATAACACATGGTGCTTTAAGTTGCTGTGCGTTACATATTAATGAGATGTAAAACATGCAAATACATATAAAATAGCTTATTAGTATGTATATATAATATTGCAGCTTGTTAATACTGGAAAAATAATGCCAGCAAAAAGCTTGGGTTATTCTATTTGCCTGAGCAAGCTCCCCCCCATAGTCCCCCTCATGAAAACATGCACCTTGGAAGAGTCCTTTAATCAGGACCCCTAAGCATTCCCTACCTGGCTCCTACTCTGGGCCTCCTGAGCCTACCTTCATTTGTCCCTGGTGGTACATTGGATCTTGAGGCAGGATTGATCCCCAGCTACTCTTGCTTGTGCTGGGTTTCAGGTGGCACCAGTGACCGTGACAACATGACCCCACTAGCAGTATTACTGTGACACTACCACTAGGGTTCACCAATGCCATTTTGAACCCAGCGCTAGCAAGAGCAGGAGCCACTGGGGATAACACCTGCCTCAGGACCCACTGCACCACTAGGGACAAGCGAAGGTAGGCCCTGTGGTAGGACAAGTTGGCGGTGTTTTCTGACAATAGAGGCCTGATTGAAGCGGCGGGGGGGGGGGGGGGGGGGGGTTTGATCAAAGGAATATGGATGTACAAATGGCCCCTTTAGAATGCTAGCTAGGAGCTTTGGACTGTGGCTTTGTAACCTCCATTCTCATACAGTGGAATAACGATGCTTGCAAGGTAGCTCACAAGCAATGTTGTTTATTTACCACAAGTCAGTAATTTCAGGTACTGAACCACTTCCAGTTGCTTTCTCCCTCTGTAAATTAGGGTGCATTAAAAGCCCGACTCTACTGCATTTTGATAACCTCCCCCCCCCCCCCCCCCACCTTTGCTATATTGTTTTGAATTTGGTACTTAGCTAGCCTTGAATATATCAATATATATTTAAAAAATTGATTCCTGTATCCTTCAAAAAACTCATCAGAACAGTAGGGGAAGCTGGGCGGATTCGAGATAGAATATATTAATGTAGACAGTTGCAACTCTTTGCTTTTCTCTGCTCAGTGAATTCAAGTTGAAATCTAGAGCAAAGTAAAATTAAACATGCAATAGAACTGATTGGAGCTTCTGATTTGAACTATAAAAGGTTATGAGTTTCCATAGCTAGTGTGTGGGCCTAAGGAAAATATCCAGTGACTTAAGATTTTTGATGTCCTTCCTGTTAAAAGTAAATGCTTCTAGCAGCACCTATTAATAGAATCTAAAATCATCAGGAAATTCTTAAAAGCAGTCTTTATATTCAGCCTTATAAATCAACTTTCTCCCTGAATTGCTATATTTATTCCCTCCAGAAGAATGCCTTTCCTACTGCTCCCCATTTTGGCCAAATGCTCCATTTTAGGCATGAGATTTATAAACAATCCATCACTTTGTTCCTACTGTGTTACATAGAGAAAACAACGGCCGGCAAGGGAATATTTCCAGAAGGCTGTTCTCTCTGGGGGAGTTTGCTTGGACTTTTATTCCTGTTCATTCACTTGAATGTTTTACAGTACCCAGTGTCCACTGCTAGCTGCCCCACATGCTCACAATAACTGCATTCATTCAGAAATGGAAATGCCTTATAGAGAAACTGAACATTAGTTATTAGGCAAATCCATATGTTTCATCTAACTTGAATGTATTGCTCATCTGTAATGATAAATCATATTCAGCTCATGTAAATTTAGCACACAAACCATGAGGTAAATATTCAGCAGTCAGTGACTTTTTTAACCACCATTGGACGATTCATGTCCTGGCACTGGCAGTGAATATCAGGGTATGTGCAGCCAGCCGACACTTTTTCCGTTAAGGACCAGTATTCAGCCTTTAACCAGATAAGTTACACTAGACAAAATTAGAACTATGCTTTATGTGGTCCGATTCGTCCAGTTAACTTATCTGGTTAAGTGCTGAATTTCGACACTTAGCCAGATAGGTGTTGATTCCACCCCAACTCCACCCGCGACCACTCATTACATAGCCAGTGCCCAATTCTCGTCCAGGAGGCACCCCAGCCTGTCAGGTCTCAGGATATCCACATGAATATTCATGAGAGAGATTTGCATGCACTGCCTCCTGAAAACCTGACTGGCTGGGGTGCCTCCAAGACCAGGATTGGGAACCACTGGCTTAGGTGGTTAGAGTGGATATTCAGTGGCAATATCTGCTTAATTCAGTGATTCTCAAACCTAATCCTGGAGACACCCCAGCCAATCAGGTTTCAGGATATCCACAGTGAATATTCATGAGAGAGAATGACATATAGAGGAGGCAGTGCATGCAAATCTCTCTCATGAATATTTATTGTGAATATTCTGAAACCCTGACTAGCTGGGGTGCCTCCAGATCCAGGTTTGGGAACCACTGGGTTAAGTGATGCTGAATGTATTCAGATAGCTCTGTACTGACGATTTAACTGAACAGAAGCTTCTCCCGCCTGGCTAAATTGCTTTCAGTGTTGACCTCTCTCTCTATATATAAGGACAGGATTGTCTCAGCCGGAAACATGCCCTGTGTGACACTCCCTAGTGCTCTCACCCCATCCATTGTGTCACAGCCAAGTAATTTTCACGTCCCTACCCTCCTTGTGTCCAGTAAGGCCCTGGATAAGGAGCAATCTTAGCTTCATCTTGTTTTCATAAGGGTTTGAAGATCTGAATTTTTACCCAAACTTTCCTTTAGGGCTTGGTCTAGAAGGAACCATGATGCATGGCCTGCATAAGGATCATCCCTATGATGATTGTGCTAGAGAAATTATAAGGTGGCTGCAAATAAAGGCTCATAGAACCAGATCCTGGTCCTGCATTCTATTGAGCTTGTAGTTCCCCTCCCCCCAATAAAAAGAGTATGGTTTTTGCCTGAAAATGAATATGATGATGTCACATCATTGTCTAGTTTGGGGAAAATCACACATTTTGTTAAAGGCCGCAGCCAGAAATGATGAGGATTTGAAAGAGAGGTTGAAAGGTTTTGAGTAAGTGAAGGTCCTTCTCATTTTCCCAGATATATTTAGAAGATAATTTCTTTGTGTATTGTTTTACATATAGTCTGAATAGTTGGGTGTGTTATTGAATAAAAATACAATTGGTTAGCTGTTCTGGCAGTGGTGGGAAAAAGTTTGGAGGTTAACTATGATGAAAAAATATATTGAATGGAGTAGATATTGTCATTTTTAGCCACTTAGATCCAACCCCTTGGGCTCCTGTCTCTGCTAGTGATATCTAAGGGCTCCAGTATCTGAAGGGGGAGACCACTCTGCTTACCTTCTGTGTCCTGTGGGACAGGGGTTCACTTTATTCAAGGCTGTACAATTGTGGGATGATTCACGTGGTAGCTGGCACTTGCATGTTCTCAATTTATTCCTCAGTCATCCAGTCATGTCTCATCCATAATGGAAATTGTTAGCTTCACAAACAAAAAGGAAAGACAAAAACATTTAGAAAACTTGGAATTCTCTCCTTCTTTTTTGGGGAGATCCTTCCAGCTCTCAAGCAAGGCTTCTTCCTGCTCCAAATTCTAGGAATTCACTTCTTCTTTACTTCCAGGCCCACACTCAGGAACTCAGTCTTCTAACCTACAAAACACTCCACTAGCTCCTTTTCTCTATCCTATCATCCGCCTGGCCTGCAAGACAGCTCAGAACATTTTCATAATCCAAGCTTCTTCCTCATTCATGGAGTTCTATAGAGAGCTTGAACCTGAAAAGGGATATTGAATAGGTACTTTCCCAACTCCATTTTTGGCTATAGCTCCTTGATTACTACCCTAGTGGCCTAATGGTTAGTTCAGTGGGTTGTGGACCTGAGGAACCGGATTGAATTCTTACTGCTGCCTAACAGTTGGCAGTGGGTTGAGATCTTGGGGAACCAGGTTCAATTTCTTCTGCAGCCCCGTGTGAACCTGGGCAAGTCACTTAGCCCTCTATTGCCCCAGGTCCAATATATACTACTTAGATTGTGAGCCCATTAGTGACAGTAAAATTGTACTTGTTAACCGCTGTATGTATACAGCGGTTAACAAGTCCTCAGCCGTATATCAAATGCGCTAAATAAATAGTCTCTTCAGTTCTGCAGGATACTTGACTACCATAACCCCAAACTGGGTGGTCTGGTCACTGTGACCTTTGGGGACTGAACCTAGCCAGATAGTTTTCAGAACTAAGAACTCTCTCCTTTGGTCCTTCGGTTTGCTGCCACTTACCTGCAAGCATGCAGGTATTCTGTACATTCACAGGCGCATGTGGTGCTCAAATGTGGACACTCAGTTACAGAATTACCTCCTTACTCTGCAGCAGTTGCCTTCCTGGGTGGTAAATGCAGGTCAGATGCTGGACATACCCCCAACATTTACCACATAGGCTTTGCACTTAGTGCATGTTAAAATCACTGAATTCTCGGTAAGTAAATTAAACTTACCACACTTTAGTAAACACACCGCTTGGTTTCCTATCTTTTAACCAAGTTACCGATGCAGATTTGGGCTCATACGGAGTGGGAATTGTGCATTCACCACCAGGTTGTGAGGACATAACTCCCTGATCAATATGTTTTCAAAAATTATAGAAAGAGGGGTAGATTCTATTACATTACACTCTATTTTATATCCCACTATTACCACTAAGTTCTGAACGGGTTACATATAACAAGAGAGCTAGGACATTCTCCTAGGATATTATTAGCAATAGAGAATAATCAAGAGGTAAATTTTCTAAACAGAATAGTCTTTAGACTTTTTCTAAAGGAGAGATACGAATGAGAAAAATAAAGTTGTACTACAAGATCCTTCCATTGACGTGCTGCTTGAATGGCCAACAGTCTTACCAAAAACTGAAAATCTCTTTATCCCTCTAGTTGATGGAAAAGTAAAACAATAACATTAATATCATCTCTCCTGGCTCTTTGAAATGTGACAAAACAGAAATGAGTTAATAGCTAGGAGTTTGACCATGCAATGTTTTATAAAGAAAACATGCAAATTTAAAATTTACCCGAGCCTCTATAGGCAACCTGTGTAATCTATTGTAAAGTGGGGAAACACTGTAATATCTGGAAAGACCATATATCAATTCAACTGCAATATTCTGCACTGTCTGAAGTCTTTTAAATGAATGTTTGGTACTGCTAAAGTATACTACATTTCAATAATCAAGTGATGAAAGTATCAATGAATGAACCAACCGTTCAAACTGAGCCAAATCAAAAACTTTCTTTATAAACTGCAGTTATTTCATCATAATTTTTTTTTATAACTGAGTTTATATGAAATTCTAGTGAAATAGAACAATCCAAATAAACGCCCACAATTTTGATGACTGGGGAAAGAGTAAAAACTGTGTTATTAATTGTGATAGTTAAAGGATTTATATCTGGATGGTAATTAAAACACAAAATATGGCGCCTGAAAAAATCTGCACAGAAAAATTTCCACCTAAGCGTATTCTATGAAGTATGCCTAGATTTAGGAGTACTTATAGAATAGGCCTACATTTCCCTGTGGTTTATAGAATGTGCTGAGCGCCCTTAGGCACAACTATATTTAGTCACAAGCAATTACGCCAAGTAAAACTTGGTGTGAATCCCAATGCCTAAATTAGGTGTGGTTTGGGTATATTCTACAACAATGCACATCGATTTTAGTAACGTCCATGACCCTCCCATTCCACGCCCATGGCCACACTCCCTTTTTGACAATACATATTAGAATTTACACAGACCACCTTATAGAATAAGCTTAGTGAGTTACACAAGAACAGACCAAAGATCCATCAAGCCTAGTATCCTGTTTCCAACAGTGGCCAATACAGGTTACAAGTACCTGTTAGGATCCCTAAACAGTAAAATAGATTTTATGCTGCTTGTCCTAGAAATAAGCAGTGGAGTTTCCCAAGTCCATCTTAATAATGGCTTATGGACTTTTCTTTTAGGAAGATATCCAAACCTTTTAAAAACCCCATTAAGCTAACTGTTTTACCAGATTCTCTGGCAATTAATTCCACAGTTTAATTACATGTTGAGTGAAGAAATATTTTCTCCAGTTTGTTTCAAATTTACTACTTTGTACCTTCATTGCATGCCCCCCTAGTCCTAGTATTTTTGGAAAGAGTAAACAAGTGATTCACATCTACCTGTTCCACTTCACTATTATTTTATTTACCTCTATCATATCTCCCCTCAGCCATCTTTTCTCCAAGTTGAAGAGCCCTAGCCGTTTCAGCCTTTCCTCATAGGGAAGTCGTCCCATCCCCCTTATCATTTTCGTCGCCCTTTTCTGTACCTTTTCTAATTCCACTATATCTTTTTTGAGATGTGGTGACCAGAATCGCACACAGTATTCAAGGTGTGGTCGCACCATGGAGCGATACAAAGGCATTATAACATCCTCATTTTTGTTTTTCATTTCTTTCCTAATAATACCTAACATTCTGTTTGCTTTCTTCACCACCACCATACAATTAGCAGAGGGTTTCAATGCATTGTCAACAATGACACTAGATCCTTTTTCTGTTCGGTGACTCCTAATGTGGAACCTTGCATCATGTAGCTATAGTTTGGGTTCCTTTTTCCCACATGCGTCACTTTGCACTTGCTCACATTAAACGTCATCTTCCATTTGAATGCCCAGTCTTATAAGGTCCTCTTGCAATGAATCCTCTTTGACTTATCAACTTTGAATAACTTTGTTTCATCATGAAATTTAATTACTTCACTAATTATTCCTGTATCTAGATAATTTATAAATATTTTAAAAAGCAACGGTCCCAGCACAGACCCCTGTGGAACCCCACTATCAGCCCTTCTCTATTGAGAATACTGACCATTTAATCCTACTCTCTGTTTTCTGTCTTCTAACCAGTTTTCAATCCACAATAGAACACTACCTCTTATCCCATGACTTTCCAGTTTCATATGGAGTCTTTCATTAATTACTTTGTCAGATGTCTTTTGAAAATCCAGACATATGGTATCAACTGGCTCACCTTTATCTACATGTTTATTCACCCCTTCAATTCGTCTGAAGTCCATTTTGTCCAAATAGACAATTCATCTGAAAGTTAATTCTTCTAATGGACAATTGGTCTAAAAATTAAATAATCAAGATAAAGATGTGAAGTCATACATTTGTCATGTGGCAGATATTCTGGAGATGCGAAGACAGAGACTAATGAGTCATGAGTCACAATAATAATTGACAGTCAACATCAACTACAAAAGTTTAGAGAACACGCAAATTCTAATTAATGCCAATTAGCATAGATTATTTCTTGTTAACATTCAATTAACAGCATTGATTGGCATGTTAACCAATTTGGTTATGCTCATTGTTATAGAATATGCTTTGATTGCAGCACAGAGTCACAAAAGAGAGGGTGAAACAGCATACAAGCATACAACAGAAACAAAAAAGCAACACTGGGCCTTCAGGATAGAGATAAATGCCGTTCTTTAATGTGTAAATGACCCGACATGGGCCGTGTTTCGGCGCACAAATGCCTGCCTCAGGGGTCAGAATGATCCTTCAAAATCTAGACCAGGGGCGTATCTGGACTCCAGCGGTAGGGGGGGGGCAGTGCCAGGGGGGGGGCACATTTTAGCCCCCCCCCCTCCGACCCCCCCGCCATTGCCAGACCCCCCCCCCCCGCCACCAACGACTCTCTCCACCCCCCTTCCCGCCGCCAACCCTCCCCCACTGCCGTTGCTTACCTTTGCTGGCGGGGGACCCCAACCCCCACCAGCCAAGGTCCGCTTCCACCTGCCGCTACCTTTAAAAATATTTCTTCAGCTGGCGGGGGACCCCAACCCCTACAGCCGACCCGAGGTCTTTAAAGTTCTTCTCTTCTTCATCCTCCGTGGCCGTGCTGCTGTTGAAAGCTGTTGAATCCAGTTCGGATACTGGGCTAGATGGGCCATTGGTCTGACCCAGTATGGCTATTCTTATGTTCTTATGTGAGTAGAAGATGAAAACAGAATAGCACATTAGGATGGAAATTAAGAAACCAGAACTGTAAAAAAGTTCCTTCTAACACATCCTGGGACAGGAGCCCTCCAAGCTCCTCTCCTTTCACACTTTTTTGTTTGTTTTAAGAAAAGGAAAGCTGTTTATTGTGAGAGCAGGAATAAAATTGTAATTGCCCATGCAGGGGAAAGGCGAAAGAGATCCTATATTCAGCAATGCTATCCTTAGAGGTAGTGGTGCTGAATATTCAGATAGTGCAGTCACCAGTCCGGGACTATCTGTTTAGTTTAGGCCTGCGATTTGGCAGGCCTAAACTGAATATATAAGTTATCTGGATAATGACTGAATATCACAGCTGTCTGGATAATCTTTTAGTTCACCTCCACTCTACCCCATACTTGGCACCATGTTATACATAGTAATAATGTTGGCTCAATAGTATCCATATAAATTCCAAAAATCTATGGATAATGAAGTTTATGTTCACCAGTTGCTGGTATATGTATACTTCCATTTGAATATCAGTGAGATAGTAATTTCTTACGCTGAATTACTTTGGGACCAACAAACAAGATTGCCGTTGCTAATGGTTTCTTAACAATTCACCAGTATTAGTTTTTAGCCTTCTTCAGACTTAGCAATTTCTTGTTTTTATAGACTATCTATATTCCATTCATTGGACAAGCTTATTCCTAGACCTTCTCTGTAAGTGTTGAAAGATGTTGGCAGCTAGACTAATGGCTTTAAATTTGACTGCTCATATTTTCTGATCAAGTCAAATCTATCAAAGTGTTGATATTGGTCTTTTCCGTTCTACATTTGCCATCTAATATTCCTTTTTTAGTTTTTGCTCTATAATGTGTCTTGCTTCCTTTCATTGAGTTTGGATTTACTAATTAATTGATGAACTAGACCAAATAACATCAACCCCCTCTCCACCCCCTCCCCCCCGTGAAATAGCTGAGGTCACTCAGAGATCAGTAAATAGAATACTATGAAACATCCAAAAATATGCCATCAAACATTTTGTTCGTTGGGCTAAATATTCCAATGTCTACTCAGAGCTTTTTATTGCCATTGAATTGCAACAGACTGTACCAATGGGAATAGAGGCTTTTTATAAAAATAGAATCATATATATTTTCTATTTTGGACCAAATGTTCTATTTTTCCAAGTTGGACCTGATTCAGTGAAGCATTTTTGCCCATTCTGTGTCATGGACAAAGATCATCATGAATCAGACCCTTTGGAACCAGTGCACTTAGACATGGTAAAACTATGTATTTATTTATTTATTTTGGTTCACTTGTATCCCACATTTTCCCAGCTTATGTGGGTCTTAATAAGTGGTTTTAATACAGTTTCAGTTCCCTGCAAAAACCCTGACATATTGTGACCATCTCTAGGAAAGGTGACTAAAATCACCAGAAACAAAAAATGAGGTTTTAATGAATTCTGTTAGAGCAAACTATTTGTAATATAATAGTCCGAATCCCATCCTTTTATGTGAAAAATTAAAAAAGTGTTAGAAGTTCAAACATGTAATGTTTGCAGACTGTTCATGGACCCATGACATGAAAAATCAGTCATTCTTAATATTTTGGGATCCACCATTTTAATCACCTTTTCCCAGAGACAGTAAGGGTTATCTTACCGCGTGTCCATTTTTTGGGGGTGGGCATTTTACCCGCTGCAGTAAAAAGGGGCCTGGTGCACGGGAAAAATGACCCCTGCCACTACTGCAGGGCCCCTTTTCCCGCAGCATAGTAAAAGGACTTGCCCAGAGTTACAAGGAGTTGCAGTGGGAATTGAACCCAGCTCCCTTAGTTCCACAGGCCACTGCACAAACCATTAGGCTACTCCTCTGTTTCCACCAATAACAATGCAATAGCCTGTTGCAATTCAGTGGTAATAAAAGGCTCTGAGTAGACACTGGATTGTTTTGCCCAACAAATAAAATGTTTGAAGGTACTTTATTAGACAGGAATAGAGTAGAACAGAGAAGTGTAAGTATCTGTTTGCAGTTAACACAAATTATTTTACTCTGCATGATTTCATTTTACTCTATTTGAATATTAATGAGCAGCTCTGTATGCTTTTGCATGTGACGTAGCTCATTAAAATGTGTGTCATCATGGCAGTCTTATTTTCAGTGCATACCTGCACAAACATTACTACAATGCAAATAATGACGTGTTAACTCTATATTAGTCTTACCGCATTTTAGTATATTGGCTCCTATTAGATTTAACACAGATGTCTGATAGGGAGGGCTAATGCTTTAATGACACCCCTGTGGTGCAGCATTTCACCTTTATTTTGTAAGAGACTTTTCTTTTTTTCAGTTTGGCTGATTTTCAGTGGTTTATCCAGATATTGCAGGGCAGTCTGGGGCAGAGCCAGAAGTTGGTAGTACTAAAAAAACTTCAGGTAGATGCCTTATACCCAGATATTTAATGCTGGTATCCTAGTACAGCCCAGGACTGAATATCTGGGTATAAGTTTAAATGCCACTGTTGACATTTTAAAGCAATGCCAACCACAGAGTGTAAATATCGGAGGCCACATTCTTGGCAAAGCTCTTGATTTATTTTTAATAAGCTGTTTATTGAAAGTGTGTCTCGTTCTGGCATTTGAAAAAACCTCATCTACATATTTATGAAAAACTATCTTTTTTCCTCAGATCTTTCTAAGAACAGGCTGACTGAAGTCCCCATGGAAGTGTGCCATTTTGTGTCACTGGAAGCACTGAACTTGTATCACAACTGTGTTAAAATTATTCCGGATACTGTAGCGAATTTGCAGATGCTGACATTCCTAAATTTGAGGTGAGTTAATCAAGTGTCTCAGTTTTTCCCACTGGATGCTTGTTTTTGTATCTCTATTGCTCATTCCTCATATTCAGCTGATGAAATCTCATTTTCATTCTCCTGTCCACTTTAGCTATACATTCCAGACAGCAGCTGGGTTTATTCCTGTAATATTCTGATGGACCCTAGGTGGCTCTGTAATTATTGCACCTAGCTAGAGTTCTGAGACTTGTCCGGACTCGGAAGGAACCATTTAGATTCTATTGCTAATATAACCAGCTTGGGAATCCATATCGTTCTGATAAAAATCTAGATGGTGGCATTTACAGCTCCCCGAGGCATGAATAAGTGCCTGTTTGAAAGGACAGTGATAAAGGCTGAAATCTGGCCACTGCGTAATCATCAACAACAGCCCAGTAGTGGTCAGAGCCTGGGTCCATGTTGGGCAATTCAAGCAGCCCAGGCTGCAGATCCAGGCAAGCCCAGGCAGGAGAGGGCCCCAGGAAGAGGCAGAGATCCAGGCAGGCATAGGCACAGTAAGGGTAACAGGCAAGCCCAGGAGAAGACTCCCGGTAGGCTCCAGGGCTGAAAGGGGCAGCAGCAGCAGGAGAGCACAAGCCTGGGCAGCAAGAGGAGCTGCAAGCAAGTCTGGGGCAGAAGAATAGAGAGCTGTAGGAGATTTGATATACTGCCTTTCTGTGGTTACGATCAAAGCGGTTTATATATTATATACAAATACTTATTTTGTATCTGGGGTAACAAAGGGTTGAGGGGGGTCTTTTACAAAGCGGCAGCAAGTCCAACGCGGGCTTACCGCTTGCTAATCCAGAACTACCACTGGTCCATTGCAGCCACCGACGGTAGTTCCGGCTGGATTGTGCGCCATTTCCAGCGCTCAGGAATTTTTTTTTTCTATAGCGTGGTGCTCTTGGAGAGAGAGAGCTGCGGACAAGCCTGAGAAAGGGGTTGAGAGCAAGCCTGCAGATCTAGTGAGTCCTGGGGCAGGGCTGGGAAGAGAAGAGTTCTGGTGTGTGGGCTGTGCAGGGCTGAGGAGTGCTAAACAGGGCCTGGGGGGGAGACAGCAGGCAGCGTGTGCAGAGAGGGGGAGTCAGGCACAGATCACTCTCTTCAGGATCCAAAGCCACTCCTACCACTGCAGATGACTCTGACTTCTTGGCCCCGGCAACCCTCCATGCTCTGGAGCCCCTCCCTGCCTCCTGAGGAGTCTTTTTCTGCCCAGGCACCCACCCCTTTTGTCTCAAGCCAGCCCCAACACCACCTGCTCCCAGGGCCACTGACATACCTGCACTCAGCAAACTCCTCAAATTGCACTGGTGTTCAAACCACCCATTTATCAGAGCCCCTAGTTGCCATCCCTCCCCTGCCTGCCCAACCACCACAACCCCGTTTTTTTCTGGCGCCAATACTACCTCATAAGTCCCCATTCCACAAAGAAAGTTACGCACAATTTTTAGGTGTAATATATAGAATCTAGTCCTAAGTGTATTTTCACAGAATCTACAATGGACATGATGATGATTTTTGCATAAGAGAAGACCGAATTGTCACCGCTGTTTGTGTAAACCAGTTAATGCAAAGATTAACTTTGTTTGATAGGATATTTGTTCCAAATTACATGGCTGAAACATTTCCTGACCACAAGTTGTCTGGTTGTAAGAAAATAGTGTGTCTTGGTCTGTGAATTCTAGACAGACTGTTGGAAGGGTTTCATTGCAAGTTACTATTCTTGTATAAGATCAAAGTAAGCTGACCAAACTGGCTTGATGGCAGGGGTCAGCTGATACTTGTCATGTGACAGAAGTTTGTACAGTAGATCAGAGCTCTTGTTTTTCTAGCATGTTATGGTTAGGAAATTGTTTGATCCCAGAGGTTATCAGTAGCATTATATACAGAGCTATTTCAGCGTAGTTAAACTTTATGAGGGTAATTTAATGAAGTCTTTTCTGCATGTAAAATCTGTTTTACATGTTGAAAAGGGCTTTTTATGAAATTAATGTATAGTTGTTTAAAAAGTAGGTGCCCAGAAATAGTATGCATACTTTCACATCCTATATATTAATTTGCACCTCCAACATTCTATGTCTGGATGCCTGGGTTCGTAACATCCATTCCCACTCATTGCCCCGCCCTCGCGTCAAAACATAATGACATCAGAGGGCGGAACAATGAGGGGGAAGGGAACGCTGGAGGCGAGATTATGTCAGGAGGAGAGAATCGCAGGACATCGAGGGAAGGGAGGGAGGGAGGAAGGGAATGGGAGGGCAGGGGAGAATTGATGGACATGGATGGGATGGGAGGACAGTCATAGGCGCCCTGTATAAGATGCTTGGCCAACCGTGACATTCCCCTGGCTGCTAAACACCCAAACCCAGGGCTGCCTGGCCCAGCAGCGCTTCAGCCAGGCAGCTATCGGATGGTCCCTCCGCTCCTTCCCGCCCTCAGCTGTCCGATCGACAGCCCTCTTCTCCGTTCCTCCCCCCCTTGCGCGTGTTTAACCCTTTTACTTTTAGGCGCAGCGACGGCAGTGAAGAGGACAACACAGCGGGCTTGTCTCCAGCTTCTCCCTTCAAGTCCATTCCAGGCTTGAGGTGCAGCGAGATAAAAGTATTATCTCAGTAGCTGCCGCCCCTTTCTCACCTTTTCTTCCCCCAAGGCAACAATAGGGAAACAAGAGGTAGAAAGGTCACCATCTGTAGTCCTTCAATTTCCAGGGCCCTCCCATGACCTTCCTGGGCTGGCAACAAACAGCAAACTAGAAAAAAAGTAATGTGAGGCCTCAGCTTGAAGTTCTGGCAGCCATTTTGAAGAAGCGGCTGCAGCGAGCAGGTCAGTGGCAGCGAGCAGGAAAGAGTGGGGTTCTTTCCTGCCCCTAAGAGACTACCAGGGTGCATTAAGGTACGTTCGGGGAGGGCACCCTGAATTAGGGCTGGGGGGAGAGGAGGGGTGGATGGATGCACGTGAGCGGATGGAAGGAGGGGGCTGTGAAAAAGATGGATGGAATGTGAGAGTTAGAGACCTGCATGGGAACAGGGTTCACGGGAATCCTGCAGAGTCCAAGAGACTCCCACAGGAATCCCCTCTGGGGCTGTGGGGTTCCCATGGGGACGGAAGCAGTTCCTGTGGGGTTCCCGTGGAAGTGTAAGCTGCACCTGTACCAACCTCTCACCTAGGAAGTACCAAGTTCTTTGAGTGCTGCCTCCTCCTTGCTTTAACAGCACAGATGTGGAAAATCTTCCATTAACCCTCTCTGCTGCCAGGCAGATGTGCATCAGCTCTGACACAGGCACAATTATCTGAAGCCACCTGACCTACTGGCATGTGTATGTGGCGACCTCTCAGCACACAGTGCCAGCGAATCAGAGACATGTCTTACATGTCCGCACCAGAGTGTTCCAACTTCCCACTTCCGTTTCTTCCTTGCCTGCAGTACTGTGGCTCAAACCTAGAGAGAGAATGAGAGAGCAGACTAGAATTTTTTCTAGGAAGGGATGGGTTAAATTCTTGTGGGGATGAGCTAGATTTCTGTCCCCATGCAACTCTCTAGTGTGGTGAGTGGGACCTACATATGGGGGGGGGGGGAGGGGGAATACAGCACATGGATAGAAGGGAAAGGAGAGGGGGACATGCTGCTTCTGGATGTTTGCTTTTTTGGAAATGTACATCTTTTCTAATTTTGTATTTAGCAGAGTATGGAACAAAATGCATTTCTGTAACTTTTACCAGTATTTTCACTGCTTATAGAATATGGCTTTCTTGGGGGTTCAAGGTGACTGTGTGGAGAGGGTGGGGGTGGGTCTGGGGGGCGGGCACCTTTTTTTTGTGTGTCCTCTTTTTTGTCTCTGCAGATATGGTAACCCTATGCCTGCATAACTCCTAACTCCGCCCCGAGTCCACCCTGAACCATCTCTGCACTGCCCGGACAGTACCATGGTGCTCAGAGGGCATATTCAGCCTCACTGCCCAGTTAAGTGCCGCTGAATATGCCCTCCTGAGCTGCTTATACTGATTTGTACTATCTGGGGACTTTTTCCCTCCAGTGTTCTATCCCTCACCACAAAGCAGACTCAGTTGGGTCAGTATCAGAGCTGATGCAATGGTATTAGGCACCCTAGGTGAACCTTCAGCGTTATGTCTCCCTCCTTCCCAATTAACGTTCAGTCCTCTAATCTCCTCCCCCTCCAAGGAAACCATGGGCCCGATATTCAGCCAGTGTCGATCAGCGTTTTGCTGTCTGCCACCAGTGCTGTACCTGGAAATTCAGTGCCGGTCCATTTCTGGGCTCCAGCATTGAATTTCTGGGAATACAGATCTGGTGAAGACATAGCTGGTTACATGCGATATTTGGCACTTTAAAGAACCTCATAGCTTTTTATGTGTTCCTACTTATGGAGTTAGTTATCTTAGCCGGTTAACAGCTGAATATTTGCGGTTAACCAGCCAAGAGCCAACTTCACCCCTCCCCCCGGAATACCCCCAAACACTAACCAGGCTTTTTCAGCGGCACTGTCCACCGTTTAAAGCATTTTGAATATCAGGACCCATGTTTAAATATTACGCTATACACAAATAATGAGAACAATTTCTAAAAAAACAAACAAAACAAAAACCAACAACAAAAGGCAAAATAGACCCCTTTTGAAAAACTATCAGGGAACAAACAATGGTAAAAAGGAGGAGCGACCATCAAAACCATACCATAAACACCCTAAATATGACTTGACGCAGTTCTGCATTTTGGCGCAAAAAGCACCTGCTTCAGGAGTCTTAGGGATGAATCAGTGGATCAATTTGTGCCGATATCAGGATACAGCAAAATATGCAATAAACATCATCAAAGGAATTAGTGCTATCAGCTGATACAAGAAATGTCAAAAGTGAAAAAGCAACTGATGTAACAGAAGTCAAAAACACGATCTGCTAGATGCAGTTCACCAAAGGATGATTTAAACAGTTTCTAAAAGTCGTTTTTCCTAGGAAATGGGCTATTTGAAACTTGCCTATCCTTCCTAAAGGTAAAATTATTCATTAATGTTTCTTTGAGTTTGACTTCCTATTGAGATCTGTTATTTGATTTGCTTTGACTGCAGCTGCTCTAGGTGATTGTCTAGTCGTGCCTAATGTTTGTGCCAGCTGGGGGCTATAATGCCAAGCTCCACATGGAACTTTACACCCACAGCTTGACCTCAGACCATTATGTCCATGTAATGACCACAACTCCCCCTCCCCATGGATGCAGTGGATAGTGTCCTTGCACCCCAGTGCTTACCCAGGGATCAAGCCAGGGACTTCACTCTCTGTGCCACTGGGTCAACCCAGCCTTTCCCTGTTTTAAACACTGCTAAATTTTAAAGCAATTGAGCCAAATTAAAATAGACTAACGCATCTAGATTGCTGTACCTAAACATTGCCCTCATCTGGCTGGCTAAAGGTATGCACGGCTTTCCATAACAGCACACTGTGAGAAGGTTTTGGGGATGTTGTTTATATCAGGGGAACAAGAACAGCAATGCGTATGTGACATTTTCATACAATGCCATCTACTTAATCCCCCCCCCCCAAAAAAAAAAAGAAAAAGAAAAGACAGGTACAAAGTATGTGGACATTTTTAGTGTACATGGGGCGGAATTCAAAAAGGATGAAGTCTAAGTCTATCAATGTTTGATATACTGCCTTCTATTGAAGCACAACTCAAGGTGGTTTACATATATAATTATTCAGGTACATGCACTGTCCCAGATGGGCTCACAATCTAAGTATATTGTACCTGGGGCAACGGAGGGCTATAAGTGACTTGCCCAGGGTCACATGGAACTGCAGAGAGAATTGAACCTGGTTCCCCAGGATCTTAACCCACTGCTGACTGTTGGGCAGCAGTGGGAATTGAACCTGGTTCCCTGGGTCTGCATCCCACTGCACTAACCATTAGGCCACTCCTCCACTCCAGAAGCTTTCTAATTAGAAAATGAATGGTATAAAAAACAAAACTTAAAGGGTTGCATATATGTTTGCATATCAAGTAGTGCTTAGATGGCAACTCTGGCTGTATCAACTAAGGCTGGTGCTGGGCTGGCTTGTACATTCTGAGTCCCGCATATAACAATCCAGTTTAGGATGGACTGTAGAGAGCTTTGACAGAAACTCCAGTAATTTGAGGACAGTGCTGGGCAGACTTTTACAGTCTGTGTCCCGCAAATGGCAAGACACATTCGGATAGGCTGAAGTGGGCTTTGACAGCAACTCCAGTAGTTGGAACATAAGGACAGAGCCGGTCGGACTTCTACAGTCTGTATCCCAGAAACAACAAAGAAAGACCATGATTGAGTATTTAATCTCACGTTCATTGTTTATTTAATCTTGAATTGAGAATGAATGTGACTATTGGGCAGACTGGATTGATCATTCAGGTCTTTATCTGCCGTCACTTACTATGTTACTATTGGGCTCGTTTTCGAAAGAGAAGGATGCCCATCTTTTGACATAAATTGGAAGCTGGGCGTCCTTCTCACAGGGTCGTCCAAATTGGTATAATCGAAAGCCGATTTTGGACGTCCCCAACTGCTTTCTGTTGCAGGGACTGCCAAAGTTCAAGGGGGCGTATCAGAGGCATAGCGAAGGCGGGTCTTGGGCATGCCTAACACTAGCATGTCCTCGACCCATATTTGAAAGAAACAAGGACGTCCCTGATGAACACTTGGACAACTTTACCTGGTCGTGTTTTTCTTATGATCAAGGCACAAAAAGGTGCCCGAAATGACCAGATGACCACCGGAGAGAATCCCCTTACTCCCCTAGTGGACACTAACCCCCTCCCACCCTCAAAAAACATCTTTCAAGATCTTTTGTGCCAGCCTCTATGTCAGCCTCAGATGTCATACTCAGGTCCATCACAGCAGTATGCAGGTCCCTGGAGCAGTTTTAGTGGGTGCAGTGCACTTCAGGCAGGCGGACCCAGGCCCACCCCCCCTACCTGTTACACTTGTGGTGGTAAATGTGAGCCCTCCGAAACCCACTGTACCCACATGTAGGTGCCCCCCTTCACCCCTAAGGGCTATGGTAGTGGTGTACAGTAGTGGGTAGTGGGTTTTGTGGGGGGGTTGGGGGGCTCAGCACACAAGGTAAGGGAGCTATGTAATGGGAGCAATTTCTGAAGTCCACTGCAGTGCCCCCTAGGGTGCCCAGTTGGTGTCCTGGCATGTCAGGGGCACCAGTGCACTAGAAATGCTGGTTCCTCCCATGACCAAATGGCTTACATTTGGTCGTTTCTGAGATGGGCGTCCTTGGTTTCCATTATTGCTGAAAATCAGAAACGACCAAGTCTAGGGACAACCATCTCTAATGACGACCATATTTCAGGATTTGGGCATCTCTGACTGTATTATTGAAACGAAAGATGGATGTCCATCTTGTTTCAAAAATACGGGTTTCCCCGCCCCTGGATGGGGACGTTTTGCGAGGACGTTCTCATCAAAACCTGGACGTCCCTCTTGAAAATGCCCCTCCATATATACTGGTGCCAAATTTTTGAAAGTTGGGTTGGGTGCGCAAATTATAGTATTCTGTAACATCACACCTAACTTCTAGGAGCATCCCCCCGATCCGCCCTTATCCCTCCAATGACCAGGCCCCTTTTGAGTTGTGTGCTAGAAAATTTAGGCATGACTAGGGCAGATGCACGCACAAATGCAAATTGTTGCCAATTAATTCCAATAATAGATTGTTAGTGCCTTGCTCATTCATTGATTTGCATACACATTTGCCCTGTGCACTGAAATTTGGGTGCGCAAATTTGGCGACTTGTATAGAATCCAGGGGACTGAGTAATAAAAACATGACATAGTTCTACTATATACAGTCTCTCAAGATAATGTGCACAGTACGTGCCAAATTTGCCTAATGCGTACCCGCGAGGGAGACATGCAATGGGTGGAGCAATGTGTGGGCCATGGGCTTGTCGCCAAGTGATGTGTGCAATTTACAGAATGCTATCATTTCCGTCTGTTACATGGCACAGTTAGGTGCTCCAGCTTACACCAGCTATTGACCTGCTGCAAGTAGGTGCACTGAAGTTTAAGCATGCCAGCGATCTTTCACGCTGTGTTCTATAAGGACTTAGGAGCGCCTAAGTGCTGTTATAGACGCTCAATTGTGGCATCAAGATATATAATTACCCCATTAGATTGCAAGCCTTCTGGGGACAGGGAAATACCTACTGTACATGAATGCAGCTCACCGTGAGCTACAGCTGAGAAAGGCATGAACTAAATCCAAAAGCCCTTCCTTTCTTTTCAGTTCGGAACAGCAGTGAAATTACTTTTTTTGTGTTTCTACAAAAGGAAGAGCTGTTAACCTGCATGGAACAGCAGTTACAATCCTAAATGAAGGTTTGAGGACATTCTGCTTGTAGCAACAGAGATCTAACTGAGGTTAGGACAGCAATCTGCACAGAGGGGCCATTACAACCCTAATCACCTTTCAAAGTGCTAGAAGGGCCATTTCAGTCTTTCTGCTATCATTACTATGTTATTATATGTTGCCATATTATTACAGACAAAAGGACAATAACCTTAGTATAGACCAACCAAGAATAGGCTCCTTCTTTTGAAAATGGCCAAGGTAGGGCCAGATGTCAGAATAACAGTAAAATGGGAAATGGGGAAGAGATGTCTGTATTTTGGTGTGCTTTCATTCAGGTTTAATGCAATTTCACTCCTGATCACAGTTTTTTGATGCATTTCTCTGTATCTTGCTACAATTTGAGGCATAACTATCCCACTGCTGTTCCAAAATGGGAAGTTTACACACTGACATTGCCCTCTCTATTAATCTGGGGCCTCTAGACTGAATTTAAGACCACCAACACCGCTTTCACTTACACCAGTGAAGGTTTATTTATCAGAGAAATTCCTTGCAACGTAGCTACATATACAAGAACTGTATAAAACAAAACTCTCTCTGAGTAGTTTGTCAAACTTCCTAAAGTCCTTTGTAGGCTGTCCCTCCCAGCTAAAGTGCTGTAGAAGACCAGGGGCTTTGTCTCTCACCTGCCTCCTGTTTTCTGCCCTACCCATTTTGTCTTGGTTTGTAGTCTGGGCTGCCCTCTTTCTAGGACTGTACTCCTAGGCACCTTTGTTTAAATTCATTGGAGTATTTATTCCAGATATGTGTGTGTTGTGTACGCCCCCCCCCCCCCCCCGTTATACTGCCCCCCCTCTTACCCTTGTCTTAAAATCATCTCCTCCCAGTCTTACAGGCTACCTGCAGCCTGCACCTGGACCTTCTGTCTTCCACCCCTTCTGATGCAATGTCCTGTTTTGTGAAGGGTGGGACAGTTCAGAGAGAAAGTCCTGGTACAGGCTGCAGGCATCCTATGAATACTACTGACACTGTCTGGACGAAGACTGGAGCGGAGTGGAGGTGATTTTTAACGTACATCCCTGTTAAAAATTCCTGGCTACACCACTGTTTAAATTAAACGCTTTGGAATCTCTTTCACATTGACCCCTGGGAATCTTTCTGGTGTACCTGCTGGGGCCTCGGCTCTGTGGCATCACCATGTAAACTCTATCACAACTATGCAGTCCTCAACCTTTGCATTGCTGTCATGGTGTTACAATCTGAGAGCTTCTTTTAACTTATCTCACACAAGCAAGGCTGGTGGCAATGGTCACTGAAGCTTCATCTGTCATATATAAGTAAGGTTTTTTTTGGTATAGACTGTCAAAGTTGCTTTACAAAACACATGTGCATGGATTGGGATTTTGTTTCAGGCTCATAATGATGACCCCATATTTCATTGGCTTTCATGATCTTGTGAAGAAATTCCTCACCTTCATTCTGATAGCTGGACAACAATTGCTGACAGATTTCAAGTCTCGAAGCATTCATTTCTGCAGTGAGGAACCATTCTTGCACAAATCTTTTGATATCCAAGAATATCAGTAATGTAACTCACATGTTCCTGTGAAAAGCCAATTGTGTCAGCAATTTCCCTTTGAGCAATCTTCTGATTGTCCTTTACGAGTTCGTCAGCCTATCTCATGTGAGACTGGTCCATCATCAGTATATTTGATAATAGTATTTTAGGTTCTTATATTCACGTTCACTAACTTTACATTTTAAGTATGCACTGTGGCTCATTTTCGAAAGTGAAAAACATCTAAAAAGTGGAATAAAGCAGCATTTGCGCATTTTTCTTACAAAAACATCCAAATCAGTATTTTTGAAACCTGTTTTTAGATGTTTTTCTATGAAGTCTGTCAGAAGTGCATTCAAATCACAAGGGGGCAAGTCGGGGGCGCTTTGAAGGCGGGATTAGGGTGTTTTACAGCCATAATGGAACAAAACAAAAATGTCCAGGACTAAAACCAAGAAGTTTTGGTCTAGACCTGTTTTCAGAACAAATAAGGAACAAAAAGGTGCCCTAAATGACCAGATGACCACTGGAGGGAATCAGGGGTGATCTCCCAATACTCCCTCCCCCCCCCAAAAGAAATGTGAATAAAAGTATGACCTACCAGCCTCTATGACAGCTGCAGATGTTAGTCAGATCTCTTAGAGCAGCAAGCAGGTCCCTGGAGTAGTGTAGTGGTTGGTGCAGTACACAGTGGGGAAGCCAGGTCCCTATCGCCCTCTATCTGTCACACTTATGGTGGAAACTGTGACCCCCTTCCAAGGTCACCAAAACCCTGCTATACCAACATATACAGTACAGTGGTGGAAATAAGTATTTGATCCCTTGCTGATTTTGTAAGTTTGCCCACTGACAAAGACATGAGCAGCCCATAATTGAAGGGTAGGTTATTGGTAACAGTGAGAGATAGCACATCACAAATTAAATCCGGAAAATCACATTGTGGAAAGTATATGAATTTATTTGCATTCTGCAGAGGGAAATAAGTATTTAATCCCTCTGGCAAACAAGACCTAATACTTGGTGGCAAAACCCTTGTTGGCAAGCACAGCGGTCAGACGTCTTCTGTAGTTGATGATGAGGTTTGCACACATGTCAGGAGGAATTTTGGTCCACTCCTCTTTGCAGATCATCTCTAAATCATTAAGAGTTCTGGGCTGTCGCTTGGCAACTCGCAGCTTCAGCTCCCTCCATAAGTTTTCAATGGGATTAAGGTCTGGTGACTGGCTAGGCCACTCCATGACCCTAATGTGCTTCTTCCTGAGCCACTCCTTTGTTGCCTTGGCTGTATGTTTTGGGTCATTGTCGTGCTGGAAGACCCAGCCACGACCCATTTTTAAGGCCCTGGCGGAGGGAAGGAGGTTGTCACTCAGAATTGTACGGTACATGGCCCCATCCATTCTCCCATTGATGCGGTGAAGTAGTCCTGTGCCCTTAGCAGAGAAACACCCCCAAAACATAACATTTCCACCTCCATGCTTGACAGTGGGGACGGTGTTCTTTGGGTCATAGGCAGCATTTCTCTTCCTCCAAACACGGCGAGTTGAGTTCATGCCAAAGAGCTCAATTTTTGTCTCATCTGACCACAGCACCTTCTCCCAATCACTCTCGGCATCATCCAGGTGTTCACTGGCAAACTTCAGACGGGCCGTCACATGTGCCTTCCGGAGCAGGGGGACCTTGCGGGCACTGCAGGATTGCAATCCGTTATGTCGTAATGTGTTACCAATGGTTTTCGTGGTGACAGTGGTCCCAGCTGCCTTGAGATCATTGACAAGTTCCCCCCTTGTAGTTGTAGGCTGATTTCTAACCTTCCTCATGATCAAGGATACCCCACGAGGTGAGATTTTGCGTGGAGCCCCAGATCTTTGTCGATTGACAGTCATTTTGTACTTCTTCCATTTTCTTACTATGGCACCAACAGTTGTCTCCTTCTCGCCCAGCGTCTTACTGATGGTTTTGTAGCCCATTCCAGCCTTGTGCAGGTGTATGATCTTGTCCCTGACATCCTTAGACAGCTCCTTGCTCTTGGCCATTTTGTAGAGGTTAGAGTCTGACTGATTCACTGAGTCTGTGGACAGGTGTCTTTCATACAGGTGACCATTGCCGACAGCTGTCTGTCATGCAGGTAACGAGTTGATTTGGAGCATCTACCTGGTCTGTAGGGGCCAGATCTCTTACTGGTTGGTGGGGGATCAAATACTTATTTCCCTCTGCAGAATGCAAATAAATTCATATACTTTCCACAATGTGATTTTCCGGATTTAATTTGTGATGTGCTATCTCTCACTGTTACCAATAACCTACCCTTCAATTATGGGCTGCTCATGTCTTTGTCAGTGGGCAAACTTACAAAATCAGCAAGGGATCAAATACTTATTTCCACCACTGTAGGTGCTCCCTTCACCCATAAGGGCTATTGTAGTGGGGGAACAGTGGATTTTGAGTGGGTTTTGGAGGGCTCAAGGGAGCAAAGGTGAGATGTGTACCGGGGAGCATTTTTATGACATGCATAGAAGTGCCCTCTAGGGTGCCCCATTGCTCTCCTGGGATGTCTGGGAGACCATTCTACTAAAAATGCTGACTCCTGCTACATCCCAATAGCATGAATCTCTACATTTTGCTCCTTTTTTTTTTAATGGACCAAAAAAACAAAACGTCCAAATCACAAAACCTTGTTCAAAACAGTATATTTGAAAAAAAGGTAGACTTTTTTCTTTTTTGAAAAGGACCTTCTTTCCTATTTGGACTTTGGATGTTTCGTGCGAAACATCCAAAATCGGACTTACACCTCATATCGAAAATGCCCCTCCACTATCACTGAATAGGATTTTATGAGCACTTATATTCATATTCACCATTTTCACATATATATGTGTATATTTACATTTGTTGTTTATATAAATCTCATTAATGTTTATTTGTGTGTATGTTTAAACCATTTTTATTGACGGCAACACAAATTGTACAAAAGTGCAACTCTTAACACATACCAATAGGTCATCATGTTAGCTAATGTCACCATACAGTTTTTACAATTTCTCCCCTCCTCCCATCCCCCTCCCCATCCTCTCTTCCCCCCTCCCACATTAATCTTCTATTCCCTCACTCATCCCTCCCTCCCCACTTCTCTTGTTTATTTGTGTGTATATCTACATTTTTGGTTTATATAGTTTTCATTTATGTTTGTGTTTATTATTATTTTTTTTCATGAGGACTCCTGACAAAGACTACCGTGCCGAAACACAGCCCGTGTTGAGTTTTGCCTGTATGTACCATTGACGAATAAAAATTTGGAACATTAAAACCGAATGTCCTTGGAATTTTTTGTCTTTGGACTTGTGGTTTTGGTGGCTTTCACTCTCTTTGGTTTATACTTGTTCATTGCTGTCACTAGTTATTCATTTCGTTTTTGATCACACAAATCAGCTCTTCACAGTCTATATACACTACCTTTTTTGGCCCAGCAACGCACTAATTACATCAGCACAGTCATCACCATAAACAACCTTCATACAAAGGTGAATTTCGGACTCCTTCAGCAATCAGAAATTCTATTACAGCACATTCATTTATTTATGCATGCTTAAATTGCACTGGACTAGTTCTGACTGAATGCTTCCACTTCAAAAGCAATAGCAAAACAGCCTCTTTATATAGACACTTAAGGGATTTCAAAGAACAAGTGAAAGTGTGTAAGCGCATCAGTGCTGCGATCTTTGGATGAATTATGGAGCTGAGACATCGTTTTTCATTTAACCCACGTACGTAACATATTTTTGTATTCTTTGAGATCTTTTATTCTGTCCTTGGATTTGATTGGTTATTTTTATGCAGTTGATGTCCAAATTTTGTTCTCTGTAGGAAAAGAGGTGAAAGAGAAAGAAGAGGAATTTAAATATAAATGTCTGTGCTGGTACACTGAATTGTATATAGTGGATTAGTTCTGAACAAAGATAAGCCAGAAGTTTTGTAGATTTCAGGTCACCAATAAGGGAAGAGAAGTGGTGGAGACTTGTAAAGTAAAGGATTTGGGGGAGATCAAAGGTGGTTCATTTGGTTTAGAGTTTCAGGTATCATTGGTGGTGCAAAGGGATTTTTTTTGAAGGTGAGAGATTAGAAAATCATTTTCAGAACATGAGAGTGGTGGTACAGGCCCATATTATCCTGCTATTGGATTATTGTAACATTTAATAAATGAACAACTTGAAACAACAAATCAATTTCCCTGGCAATCTCAGCTAGATTGATTTATGTTTTTTCAAGAAGACAGAGCGCTCAGTCATTATTGTTAGTTCTTCATCGACTACCAATAAATGCTTGGATACAATTTAAATTTTTAATTTTACTGTATAGGGTGTCAAGGGAGAGTGGGGGAGAGAATCTGATTATATATTCCTCAGAGGACGGGAAGGTGAGCCCAGCGGGTCTTGGCTTTATATACAGTTAGTGAAATGATGAAAATAACCATACTGGCAAGGGCTTGGTCTGTGAGTGGCCCTGAATTGTAGAACACTAAGCCATTGGTAAATGCCATTTTGTAAATGCCTGAAAAGATAGTTATTTGGCAGAGGTTACTGGGAATAAGAAGAGATTGGATATGTGGCCATGGATATCGTTTAGATTCTGTTACAATTTGGGCTGTTCTCTTTATTTCTTTTTATTGTAATGTTTTAAATGGTAATTGTTTTATTATAGGGGTATGTTTGATATTTGTACCTGTTGCAAACCACATTGAGCAGTACAGGTACTGCTGGTGTGTCCTATAAATAGCAAATGAAATGAACAGATTCACGCTGCATACCAAACAAAGAGCCGTTTACCTTGCTGTGCTTGGAAGTTATCCATCCTTGGTTCATCTGGAACAGAATTGATATTCCTAAGAGTTGCTGAACTCAGTACCATTGTTAATTCTCTGACAGCCTTTGCCTTATTTTTCCTGTATGCTGTAACCTTCCTGTCACTTTTCGTTGTTGGTGCAGTACATGTATAGGTGTGAGATAATAAATATACTGTACCAGAAAATCTACTGTTTTCTTAACAGGATGTTTCCTGTTATTGTTTTATTTAGCTATGTTTCATTCATCATTTTGCACTTCTCTATTTCAGTGTTTTCCTAATATGATTTCAGATTTCATACAGAAAAAGATAGGAAAAGCATGTTGGTTAAATAAAATGTTCAAAATGACAAATTTCCCAGGTTGGAACATTCACAGTTTCTCCAGTATTTACAAAAGGTCTTGGTGAACATTCTGCCTTCCTCACAAGAAGTGTACATGCCAACAGAGAAATACAGGTATACGTTTCTAACCCACCCAAAGCACGTCCCCTTGTGTTTCGGGCTATATCCACGTGTAAGTATCTGCATTCTGAAATCACTTGCTTGTGTATGTCATCTACACATGTAAATGCTGCTATTTAAACATGGATATGCCATGCCAGGTGGTGTTGGCTCAACTTAACTCCTTTTCTGAAAAAACCTTTGCTCTTCATCATAGACAAGCAGATTTTAGGAAAGCCCATAGTACAGCTCACTGCCTTTCATAGTAAATTGCATACTTCTCTGGATCATAAAACATGGAGCAGACTCTTTCGTGGTGTCCATAGAGGGGTCATTTGTGTTGTGTTTCCCACTCCTAATCATTTTGAAATGTTGGCACCTACACTTCACTACATCAGTATTTATTATGTATAATTAGGGCTTCTATTCTTAGGTTATTATGAATTATAAATTTAGATGTTTATTTTCAAGCAAACAGGAATTCTTTTAGGTACAAAACTGCAGTGTTTCACTACATCAGTATTTATTATGTATAATTAGGACTTCTATTCTTAGGTTATTATGAATTATAAATTTGGATGTTTATTTTCAAGCTAACAGGAATTCTTTTAGGTACAAAACTGCAGTGTTTGTAGGTGTTTATCATGCAAAGAGTATTATTGCTGGGGACTTTTTCTGGTATCATTTGGGAGTCAGTGCAGAAAAGGCACAAAAACAGTGGAGGAGTAGCCTAATGGTTAGAGCAGTGGGCTGAGAACCAGGTTCAATTCCCTCTGTGGCTCCTTGTGATCCTGTCCAAGTTACTTAATCCTCCATTGTCCCAGGTGCAAAAACTTAGATTGCGAACCCACTAGGGACAGAGAAAGTGGGCAAACGGTAACAGAGTTGTGATGTAGAAGTTTTCAAAACCCATTTTTAAGATGTTTCTCTATGCAGTTCGTTGACAGCCTTCAGTGGGAGAGGGGTCCAGAGCCCGGGGGGAGGGGGCACATTTTAGCCCTCCCCCCGGCGCCGCCCCCCCCCCACCGCCGACATTGCCGCCCCCCCCCTCCCGCCACGAACCCGCCGCCGCTGCAGCCTACCTTTACTTTTGCTGGCGGGGGATCCCACTCCCCGCCAGCCGACGTCTTCTTCTTAGTCGCTTCCTGCTCTTCAATTTGTTTGCTGACGTCCTGCACGTTGTACGTGCAGGACGTCAGCAAACAAATTGAAGAGCAGGAAGGACTGAGAAGACATCGGCTGGCGGGGAGTGGGATCCCCCGCCAGCAAAAGTAAAGGTAGGCGGCGGCGGGGGCGGGTTCGCCGGGAGGGGGGTCCTGGGGTGATCTGCGGGGGCCCCGGCCCCCTCAGGCCCCACGTAGCTACGCCACTGGTGTGGAGGTGGGGGAGAGAGGCACTGGGCCCCCCAGAACTTCAGGGCCCTCAGGCACGACCCAGTTGCCCATAAGGTCAGTCTGCCCCTGATACTTGTATGACCTGTTTTGTGTTGTACTGTGCATGGCAGAAAAGATATGAACTGTATGTTAAGGTGGTTGTGCTGATGGAGTAAAGGGAATGTGTAAGGTATATCTGTGTAGTTTTAGCTACTGTGATAGAGAGTTGTTTGTATGCTGTCTGATTCTAAAAATAGGAGATTGTGAGCAACCCTGTTTCTAATTTAACAGTGCTGTAATACAGTTCTTACAGTCCTGGGGGATATGTACTTCCATGTGTGTGTCCTGTGTTTACTTTAATGGCAGTATTCACCGTCCAGAAGCCAAATTTATTTGTGTGGATTGAGACCATAGTTTCTGTGTTTAGGAAATCCGATATACTATCTGAGTGGTGGTTGCTGGGGTGTGCGCTCCCTCCCACCCAGCACCACGCAATAGCAGATTTTTGTCTTCACTTTCTTGCTATGAGTCACCGGAAATAAAAATATTTAAACAAAATAAAAACTACTCCTTCTGTAGAAGAGTACATATCAGAGCTCGGCCACAAGCATCTGTGTTCAATTGGGTACTGTTGACATTTCACATCCCTTTGATCATCCAAGAGGTCAGCCTTGCCTAACATATTATTGCCCCAGCTATTAGTAAGAAAACAGACCTTAAGATTTTAATATAGCGGAAAAGTAAGCATCGTAAAGACAGCCACCTAACCCTGTGAGGAGCATTTATTGCATAGTCTTGGCTTTTTTTATTCTTTATTATCTTCTTATTAAACCACATTTTGCTTAATTTGCTCGCAGCCCCTGTGCTTGTCATGAAATTTTTCCAGTATCGCCCATGGGCCGTGACAGCTTCTCAGAAGCGAAACACGGGCGGCCCGTTTCAATGTTAATGTTTGCTCTTCTTTTTCTCTTACAGTCGGAATCAGCTCTCCTGTTTGCCAGCCTGCCTGTGTGGTCTTCCCTTAAGAGTCTTAATCTGCAGTAATAATAAGCTAGGATCCCTTCCCGAAGAGATCGGCCAACTACAGCAGTTAATGGAGCTGGTATGCTACTGATTAGGCAATTGACATGTATGTTTTTTGGGGGGTGGGGGCGCTGCGTAACCCTAGTAGCGCTCTAGAAATGTTAAGTAGTAGTAGTAGTAGTAGGTTGGACATCTTACAGAGCCCCTCTGCATTATGGGTGCAGATCCTTAAATTGGCACCAAGAAGTAGGTTCCACAGTGGGGCCTACATCAAGATGTCTGTGTTTCATGTTACGGACTAAAGTCAGTAGTCAGTAAATGGCGTCTGAATTTGGGTGCCAAAAAAATGAGCGCTGATCGCTATTCTATAAATGGCGCTGAGTTCCAGGATCCGAGCCCAGTTTTTGGCACAAGAATTTACACCATCTGAAACCTGGTGTAAATCCTCATGCTTATATTAGGCATGGATCCCCTGGATTCTGTAATGCTACATGCATGCCCCTCCTGTGACCACGCCCCTTTTTCAATTGCATGCAAAAATGTTTTCGCATGCATCTTTATAGAATACCACATAGCAAGGTGTGTTTATAAATTTAATTGTTGCCAATTAGTGACAATAATTGATTATTAGCAGCTGATTATTGGTGCTAATTGGCTCAGTCAATTAAATTGCACACACAAATTGGCTGCGTGCCCAAATTTGAACATACAGTTTTGAGCGCCATTTATAGCATTTGGGGTATATGTGGATATTCAGTAATGCTACCTATATAGATAGTGTCAGTGTTGAACATATGATTTGAATATGTCTAAACTAGATGCTTCAAATTATATATTCACTGCATGGCTGCATATTTACACCCATGTTTCTTCATTGTGAAGGTAAATAACATTGACACTGTTGGTTTCTTCAGCTGGGAATTTCTAAGAGCAAAGCCTGGTAGAGGGATGTTTAAAAAATACAGTTAAATTGAGAATTAGAAATAGTTTTTGCTGGGTAGGGCTAAAGGCACTTTGCCTGGCTCTGTAGAAGTCCAGGTCCGAAGACTTGCTTTAGACTCTTGTTGTTGGTCAGTTTAGCTGAATGGATACTGCTATCACGGTGACCCCTATTGGCCATCTAAAGAATTGCATTAGAAATAACCTTGGATTGTTCTCTATCTTGCTCCCTCTTTCCTGGGAAGTTGCAGCAGTACTGTTAAGTTTGTGAATATCCACCTGCATACGAGCATGTTCATATTGGTGTTTATGAATAAACATTAATACTGGGATGTTTGTAACAACTTCCTAGTGTCTTTATGTCCCTTGGAGCTTTCCAGTGACCCTACGCCTATATAGATACATATATTATAATAGGCATCCACATCAGAAGACATAGAGAACTTTGAATTTGATCCCTAGAATTGCTGAACTATAGAGAGCAGGTAGCTCACCCTTTTCTTATTAACTTTCCTATAGGATATCAGTTGCAATGAAATCACAGCATTGCCGCAGCAAGTTGGCCTGCTGAAATCTTTAAGAGATCTCAATATCAGAAGAAATTACCTCAAAATTTTACCACAAGGTAACAATTACAGTTCCCTGTTCACTCAGTCTTTTGAGAACTGCATGCATTGTTTCTGTGCTTTGTAGAGTAAGAAGCCTTGTAGAGTAAGAAGCAGTAAACTGGATATTTTTATAAGACAAGAAGGCGTGCACAGGGATAAAGTTTTGGTGGAGTATGGGTAGAGTTGTAATGTATGCATGTATTTCATAAGATAGAAGCATACATGCATAAAGTACTTCCTAACATTTATACCTGCTCTCGAGTAGGTATAATGGGCTAGATTCTATATATGGCACCAAAAACACTGTTCTATAAACCGTGCTTAAAGTTAGGTGCAATTTATAGAATAGCACTTATGCCCGAGAATTGTGCCTAACTTTAGGTGTGGCCATTTGCACCAACTGAAATGTGGTGCAAATATATGCGTCTGCATTAGGCGTGCATCCCCGTTATTCTTTAACAACGTGCATTAATTTTAGGAACACCCCATTACGCCCATGACCTTCCCATTTCTGCGTCCCCTTTTCCAGAGTGCACGTAAATGCCAGTTAAATCTTAGTGCCAATAATTACTTGTTTAAAGGCCAATTATCGGTGCTAATTAGCTTGTTATTCAATTAAATTGCATGCACAAATTGGGCACAAGCCCAAAATTTGCACACGTAATTTTTGGCAACTTGGGGGAATGTCTACACCTTCAGTATGGGCGCTATAGCTGCAGAATTTGTGCTAATATTTTTTAAGCTCACATTGGTACCTGTCAGGGCAATTCTATAACTGTGTGCCTCCAGCTTGGTGCACTAGTGCCGTGTGCTGAGTGCCAATTCTGTAATGGCATCTGTGTGTCAGGATGCTGTTAGAGAATACTAGTGTAAGTCGGCATTGGTGTACTGAAAGCTAGATGTCAATGACAGGTATAAATGGGTGTGCCTATGTTTTCTGTGCTAAGTTAGATAAATGGAAGATGCCCATGCTTCTCCCTTGCTCCACCTACTTGTACATCCTCTTGCAGTTATGTGCTAAAGCCCTTATGTTCTACCTTAGGGGTCCTTTTACCAAGCTGTGATAAAAGGGGACCTGCACTAGTGTCAGCGCGTGTTTTTGACTCACGCTGAGGCCCCCTTTTACCACAGCGGGTAAAAAGCTGCCTATTTTGGGGAAAAAGCAATGGCCATGCTGTAAGTGAACCATTTTGGTGGGGAGCCCTTAGCACCACCCATTGAGAAGGCGGTAAGGGCTCCTGCGCTAACCTGGCAGTAATGGCGTGCTGCCCGATTACCTCTGGGTAAATTCCATCACTCCAAAACGGCGCGCACTAGGGGCGGGAACTACCACTGGGCTCCTGCGGTAGTTCTGAATTGGCCGTGGGCTTACCGCTGCTTTGTAAGTGTGCCTGTTATAGAATAGCAGGTAGTGCACTTACACACTTACACACAAGTGCTGCTATTCTGTGCACTTATACGCGCAAGGCACATGTAAGTACACATGCCTTTATTGGGGGAATTCAGTAAAGGCTGCCCAAAGTTAGGTGCCAGGATGATGTGCATTAAGTGTAAATTCTGTAACGACAGTTCTGTGCGAAATTGCCTTTATAGGATATTATTATTATTATTATTATTTATTATTAACATTTGTATAGCGCTACCAGACGCACGCAGCACTGAACATCCAACGTAGAGAGAGACAGTCCCTGCTCAAAAGAGCTTACAATCTAAAAATAAGACAGACAGACAAGACAATTAAGGACAAGGGAAGTACTGGGTGAGAAGGAACAAGGGGAGGGCAAATAGTGGCTTAATATTTGCATTCTCATGCCTAGCTTTAGGCATGAGCAGTTATGCCAGCCAAAGGCTGGTGTAAATGCTGGTGCCAAAGTCACGGCAATTGGGCGCAGTAATGATAGTATTCTATAACCCCGCCCCTGATTTCCAGGCATACCCCTGATCTGCCCGTGCTCACACCCATGGCCACGCCTTTGGAGTTGAGTGCAAAGGAATTAGGCGCGGGAGCTATAGAATAGGGGTCCAGGCATTTCCACATATAATTGGGTACAGTTAACGCTTGTTAAGGCCAACTGATTGATCCTTAATTGCCAATTAAGAGCCACCTCACCTGGTAAGTTACATGCAGAAATGGAAACCGAAGGTGGAATTCCACACATAACTTTAGGTGCCATATATAGAATCTGGGAGTATGTGTCATCATAAAATATCATCAAAATAGAAGCCTTCATGCTCACATAACCTAGGCACCCTGTCATAAAATTAACCCCTATGCCTATACTCATGTATTTTATAAAATATGTGTTTATATCACCACTTCCTGGTGTTCCACCCAAACTGTGTCCCCAGGAACGGCTCTTGGCTATTTCATAAGAACAGCCATACTGGATCAGAGCAATGGCCCATCTAGCCCAGTATCCTGCTTCCAGCAGTGGCCAATCCAGGCCACAAGTATCTGGCAGAAACCCAGTTAGTAGCACCATTCCCTGCTACCAATCCCAGGGTAAGCAGTGAGTGAGGAGTAGACTACTGGTTAGTGCAGCAGACTTGACCCTGGGGAACTGGGTTCGATTCCCACTGCAACTCCTTGTGACTGTGGACAAGTCACTTAACCCTCCATTGCCCCAGGTACAAAATAAGTACCTATATGTAAACTGCTTTGAATGTAGTTACAAAATACCACAGAAAGGCAGTATATCATTTCCCTACCCTTGCCCCTTTCCCTTTTCCCTCATATCCATCTCAATAATAGACTATGGACTTTTCCTCCAGGAACTTGTCCAAACCTTTTTTTAAACCCAGATACTCTAACTGCTGTTACCACATCCTCCAGCAGCAAGTTCCAGAGCTTAACTATTCTTTGTCTGAACAAATATTTTCTCTTATTTGTTTTAAAAGTATTTCCATGTAATTTAATTAAATGGCACTTTGGCTATCCTGCAGTATTCAGCAGGAGATCACTGGTTATCTCCCACTGAATATTGCTGGGTAACGCTTAGCAGATAACCAGTTATATCACGAGATATAACCGTCTAACTGCTAATATTTTAAACTTAACCAGCCAGCGTTGAATATTGGGTTTGCCGGTTAAGTTTAAACCAGTCAAAAATAAACCGGATATTCAATGCCGGTCACTGGAAATGGCCCTACATTGAATTTCTGGTCTCAGCGCTGACCTCTGGAGGCAGCCCAGCTAACTTCTGCAGTTTGAATATTGGCCCCTTAAATTGTAAGCCCTTCATGGACAGGGATATACTTAATGAGCTTCAGCTGAAAAAGCATGAGCAAAATTCAACATCCCTTCCCCCCCCCCTTTTTATGGGGTTAATATATCCATCAAACTCTTTCTACTTTAGTGGTTTCAAATTGCAAACAAAAGTAAAGCAAACTGATCTGCAAACTATCTTTTTCTCCACCTGTCTGTGCTTTGTTCTTTCTGGTTTTTATTAAGCTTCTTTCTTTAAATGCAGTACATGGGAACATCCTTCCTAGTAGGCTACGGTTGAGACTGTAAAATTTACTATTGGACACAAAAAGAGTGCAGCTTTGATTCAACCACATATTACTTCCAGGGCTGTTGGAAATGGGGATAACCTTTTATGTTTATACTGTTTCTAAATCTCAGTTCATTACAGGACCTTATTGCATCCATATGTTCTGTTCCATTCTCTGGAAATTAATAACTGCAGGTTTCACTTAGGTAAGGTTGCCAGTTGGCCCCAGGGCAGGCTGGTTTATGACTGGCTTTACTTCCCTGCCTGTACACACTTCTAATCTTATTGTTAGGGAAATTAATGGAATCATCTGCAGCAGAAGTTCATCCAGGCAGGGAGGGAAAACCAGGCTGGGATTAACCAGAGCCTGTTGACAACCCTACACATAGACTCACTGATGTTCTTGTTGCTGGTATCCTTTAGAGATGTGCAATCGTTAGGGAGCATGCGGTTCATGAGGGTGTACGCCTTAAAAAATGTAGTTCACACTAGATCAATTTAACATGCATTTAACCTACAAATTAACATGCATTAAAATTTTGCATTAAAAGAAATGTATCAAACAAACCAAATAAAACATCCAAAAATGAGGATTAGTACAAAATATTTGCCCTGTGTACATTTCTAGCCTGTAGTCTAAAGGGAAATATTTTCCTTAGCTCCCTGTTCTCTAAACCAGGGTTTCCCACATCCAGTCCTGGTGTACAACTGGCCAGTCAGGTTTTCAGGATATCCACAATGAATATGCATGAAAGAGATTTGCATGCAATAGATGCAGTATATGCAGATCAAGTTCATGCATATTCATTGTGGATATCCTGAAAATCTGACTAGCAAGGGGTTCTCCAGGACTGGACTTGGGAAACATTTCTCTAAACCAGCAGCTCTTCAGTCTTTGTACCAGTGCATATTCACTTTACAAATTTTATGCCTCTTTTGCAGTAAAACAAGTCCTCCAAATAAAATGCTTTTGGAAGAATGCTACATTGCTTTTGCTTGCATTTGCCGTTACCTGTTTAAATCAGTAATGGGGGTGAGCACAAGGAAGAAACAATTGGTAGTTTTTGTATTTTTTCACAAATTTTCAGGTGTGTTTTGGTTGGTTTTACACATTCATTGTAATAGGAAAATTTTTAGTGCACACTAAATTGATTTAATGGCGACTAACCAAATTAAGGTGCACTAAATCAAATAGTGTGCATTAAATTTAGTGCACACCACATTTTTTAGGGCATACTAATGGACCAAATTTGCAGAGATGAATGCATACCCTATTACATGGGATGCACTTTCATTTCAAAGAAACCAGTGTATACGTTAACAATCTATACTTCAGCAATCACATGATTCTTTCTGTTGTTTTATAGAATTAGCAGATCTTCCCTTGGTAAAATTTGACTTTTCCTGCAATCAAGTGCTTGCCATTCCAATTTGTTTTAGAAAAATGACGCAGTTACAAGTTTTACAGCTGGAGAACAATCCTTTGCAGGCTCCTCCAGCACAGGTATGTGGCTTTCAGTTCAGCTGCAAATTCTCAATGAAATAGTAAGCTGGGAGAGTCCAGAGCTTGTGCTGGACAACAGGGAAGGGCTTCGTTAGACCATTTGCTCTTGGAGAACTTACTTTCAGTAGATTGTGTTCGTAAAACTGCCCCTGTTTTAAAAGGATGGGAGACAGAAGGCCTTGTGAGAACCTCACCTAGCTTCTTGAATAGATTTCTAGGGATTCTGTCCACAAAAGGCCTGTGCAGCACCTGGACAGATAGGCTGAAGAACTATGCTAGAATTTTCATCAGTAAAAATTGCCACTCCAGTGTACATTGCTGTGCCAAACTTCCTTGTTCCTACCTTAACAATGCTTGAGGAGCTATTCACAGTCAGTGTTATTAATTTAGGGGATGGTGTACTAATTTGCATCAACTGTTTAATGCAATGTTTAACGTTCATAGAAATTGCAGCTGTAGACGAGATGCAATTAATCATTCAATAGCGATTGCTTCTCAGCATTTTGGCTAAGATGTAGTATCTGTTCTTATCAGTTTAATCATTTGATAGCGACATTAGTAAAGTATGTGAATATTGATATGCATAAATGAAGAAGGTAGTGCACAATCTTATAGTTTTTTACATTAATGTCTGTGTTACATTGCATGTGCTTAACTTGCCTTTTCACACTGCTAATGGGTAGTGATATGGTTTGCCTACTTTTGCACCTCATTACCTCAGTGGTATACTTTTTGCGGTAACACTAACACAAGCTAGTTTACACATTTTAAAAGTGCTGTTAAAATGGGGTACCCTCTTGTGTTGGATAAGAAAAGCATAGAGGGGGTTTGCATGCACATTTTTAGGCACTATGATCTGGATCTGAAAAGGGGGTGACGCCATGGGAAGGGCATGGGCGGATCAGTGGCATTCCTGGAATTTGCATGCAGTTTTATAGAATAAGGGAGATCTGTGCCTAATTTAGGCATGAGAATTTACACCAGGTTTTAGTTGGTATAAATCCTCGAGGCCAGGTTTTGGCACTGATCCCAGCACCTAATGCTCTTCTATGAATGACGCCCATCTCTGAATGCTGTTTATAGAGTAGTGCTTAGTACTAATTTTATTGGTGCCCAAATTTGGGTGCCATTTATAGAATTGAGTCGTATGTGTGTAAATGACATCTCTCTCCTCTTCAATCTGTTCAAAATTCTGCTGCACGACTAATATTCCGCCAGTGTCGTTATGCTCATATTAGCCCTCTCTTCAAGTCACTTCACTGGCTTCCTATCCGTTTCCACATACAGTTCAAAAACTCTTATTGACCTATAAGTGCATTCACTCTGCAGCTCCTCAGTATCTCTCCATTCTCATCTCTCCCTACATTCCTCCCCGGGAACTCCGTTCACTGGGTAAATCTCTCTTATCTGCACCCTTCTCCTCCACTGCTAACTCCAGACTCCGTTCCTTTTATCTTGCTGCACCATATGCCTGGAATAGACTTCCTGAGCCGGTGCGTCAAGCTCCATCTCTGGCAGTCTTCAAATCTAAGCTAAAAGCCCACCTTTTTGATGCAGCTTTTAACTCTTAACCCTTATTCACTTGTTCATAACCCTTATTTTATCATCCTCACTTTAATATTCCCTTATCTCTTGTTTGTCCTGTTTGCCTGTCCTAATTAGATTGTAAGCTCTATCGAGCAGGGACTGTCTCTTCGTGTTCAAGTGTACAGCGCTGCGTACGTCTAGTAGCGCTTTAGAAATGATAAGTAGTAGTAGTAAGTAGTAAAGTATATTTAAGTGCTATTCTGTAAATGGGCAGGTATCTTACATAGTCTGTGTTTTAAAGGGAGGCATTTGCATAGGTGGAATTTGAGTAGAATGGGGGCAGGTCTTATACTTGTGCATATAGAATGCTATGGGGTCCTTTTACTAAGGTGTGCTAACAGATTTAGCATGTGCTAATGAATTAGTGTGTGTTAAGTGCCATGAGCATTTACTCCCAGATTTTATATAGTGCGCTTAGATTTAGACTCCAAAATCGGCACGGATTCCATAACACCGTGCATTACTTAATTGGCTTAACAAGCTAATGAGCACTGATAACAGCGCAATAATGAGCACTAATTGGCACTGATTAGAATTTAGGCACACAGCTCGCTAAGTGTATTCTGTAACAATGTGCGCTGAATTTCTAACGCGCATAGGCAATACGGGGTGTGGTTGTGGGCTGGGAAATGGGTGTTTCATGGGCGTTCCAAATTTTATGCGCTTAGTTATAGAATATGGCCCAGTGCACCTAAATCTGTGCGCTGAGATTTACACCAGGTTTTCATCGGTGTAAATGGATGCGCATAGATATCAGCGCTGAAATATCAACTAAGTATATTCTATAATTGGCGCCTAAATCTAGGTGCCGATTATAGAATATGCTTAGTTGGCACTAATTTCAGCGCCAATATTTTTTAGGTGCTATATGTAGAATCGCCTTCTTAATATGCTAGTTGTTAGCATACACTAAATCCGTTAGCCCACCTTAGTAAAAGGTCCCCATAGTGTGTGTTTTACAGGGAGTCATACACATAGGTGGAATTTGTTTAGAGTGGGAGCAGGCCTCACACTTGTGAATGTAACCTATAGAATAGCATAGGGTTCTTTTACTGAGATGTGCTAATGGATTTAGTGCGTGCTAAATGCTGCTCAGCCCATTGTATCCCTATGGGCTACATGGCAGTTAATGCATACTAATTCATTAGTGCATGCCAAATCCGTTAGGGCTCCTCAGTAAAAGGACCGACCCCTGGTTGTGCTTAACTCTGGCATTTAAGCATGCACACAAGCCAGCTGTATGGATGGCAGGGGCATAGCCAGCCCTCTAATTTTGGGGGGGGGGGGGCCCAGGGATGGACTGGGGGGAGGGGTTCAACACATTCTTCCCTCTTCCCCCTCACGTGAAGAGGAGCAGCTTTGGTGGAGTGGAAGAGTAGCCTAACAGTGCGGTGGGCTGAGATCCTGGGCAACTCACTTAACCTTCCATTGCCCCAGATACAAAAAAAACATCTTAGATTGTGAGCCCACTAGGGACAGAGAAAGTACCTGCATATAATGTGTACAGTGTTGGCGTACATCTGGTAGTGCTATAGAAATGATAAGTAATAGCAGGGGCGTATCTGGAATCCGGCGGTAGGGGGGCCAGAGCCAGAGAGGGGGGGGCACATTTTTGCCTCCCTCCCCCCGCCGCCGCCGCCGCCGCCTCTCTCAACGAATCAGCACTGCAGCGTTACTTCCTTGAAGCACATGGCCACGGAGGAAGACGAAATATGGAGATTGCGGGTCGGACCTCGGCTGGCGGGGGTTGGGCCCCCCGCCAGCAAAAGTAAGCAGCGGGGGAGGGTTGACGGCGGGGAGGGGGGCCAGGGCGAAATCTGTGGGGGCCCAGGCCCCTGTGGCCCCACGCAGATACGCCCCTGAGTAATAGTATTGGAGTGATACCTTCTGAAAGCCATTTGCAGAGTCTGTAGTACTAGTAGATAGATGAAAGCCAAGAGACTGCTAGTTCTTTACTGAACCAGGGTTTTAGGAAGGGAAAAGGAGTAAAGAGACAAACCAGGTCATTGGCATAAGAAGCAGGAGGGCTTTTTCATGATGGAACAGAGTAATTTAGGTCTTCAAAATACCTTTTTGCATTTAAATTTGTTTTTACATTTTGCGGAAATATATTTTTCCTTTTCTCTGGCTTGTGTTGCTGTATTTTGTTTGCATCGCTGTTTTTTTAATATTCACTTAGTTATTTGAGGGAAGGTGAGAAATGGCTATGATACCGTAGCTTTTTTCTCTCTCATATTAAATTTTGCTCTCTCTCCCCTCCTCGTTTTATTCTCCTCGAACTGTATTGTGTTATATTACTGTAATTCTTGTGCTGACTATAAAGGATTACTTTTGTATGCAGAAGACTATGTTAAGAAATTGTATTGCCAATATTTCCATGAAGCTACATTAATGCAACATAAACCGAGTGTTTGGGCACTTAATTCAATGTTATGTATAGCAGTGTTTAATTTTATTAGCATTGAAAGTTTAATGTAAACAGCAATCCAGAGAAAAGAGCAAGTGTATTTATTTTACAGCATATAGTTTGCGTTTTACAATCTACAGAGCAATACCAAGGAAAATGGATATCGTGTTGCATGCTAGTCTAATAAAGAGAACTAACCTTGTTCCTTTGTATTTTTAGATCTGTATGAAGGGTAAAGTGCACATATTCAAATACCTGAGCATACAGGCCTGTCAGCTTGACAAGACGACTGATTCACTTTATCTGCATGCCTTAGCAAGACCAAGTTTGCAGCAGCACACAGAAGAAAGGTGAGTCAGAAAGATGGATACTTTCTGTTCTTTGCTACCAAAGTGAGATGAATGGCTCTCTTCTAATTTTTATGTTGGGGATTTGATTCAGGTTTAGACTAGTTCTGTGCATGAATAAAGCATTGATTTATTTGAAACAGGCAATGCTGGGAATTGAAAACCAGGTTAAGGGAGGGACATTTGGCAAAATGGCAAGGTTATCAGATGGCTCCATGCTATAAGGGACAGGATAACCTAGGGCGTTGTAATTTCAGTTTATGGCTGAGCTGGAAGAGACATTTCTGAAAACATATCAGACCAAGCCCCTAAAATACTACCGGTACATCGATGACATTTTTATGATTTGGACTGAGGGGGAAGAAACTCTGAATCAATTTTACAATTCCTTCAGTACATACCATCCTACAATCAGATTCAAAATTGACTACTCCCCAGAAAAAGTCAATTTTTGGGACACCACAGTCTCAATCAGCGATGGATATACAAACATCCATATACAAGAAACCCACAGACAAATGCAGCTACCTCCACAACTCCAGCTTCCACCCTTCACATACAAAAAGATCCATTATTTACAGCCAAGCCACAAGATACCACCGTATCTGCTCTGACCCAGGGGACAGAGACAGACACCTTGAAATCCTGACTGCATTCTTCGAACAGAAAGGCTACAACCCCAAAATAATCTCCAAGAATATTGCCTCCTCCCTCAAAACACCCAGGGAAAATCTGCTACAGTACAAAGAAAAAAAAAGCCACAGACAGAATCCCCCTTATAGTGACATACAACCCGGAGCTGGAAAAATTAAGAAAAATCATAAAAGATCTGCAGCCTCTACTCCAGGAGGATGAATTACTGAAAGAGATATTCTCATCCCCACCAGTGCTGGCTTTCCGACAGCCACCCAACTTAAAACAAGCTAATTAGAAGTACAAAGACTCAAAAAGAAAAGAATGGCACACATCCTTGCAATATATCCAGCTGCAAACTATGCCAAAATATTTCACAGGACCCCACGGTCATTCACAAAGGAAAAATATTCAACATTAAAGAATCTTTCACGTGCTCATCTTCCAATGTAGTATATATCATTCAGTGTAAAAAATGCAATGAAGGCTGCTGCATTGGAGAAACAAGTCAGATGCTAAAGAAGAGATTTAATTTACATAGACACCATATGAAAAATGCTAGTACCAATAAAGATGTCACGCCTGTGGGGCAGCACTTTATAAAACCAGAACACTGTACCAGTGATTTCATGGTAAGAATCCTAAAATGGAACTTTAAAACAATACAGGAACGTAAGACCTTTGAAGTCAGAATCATTAAATATTTTGACACCCAACAGACAGGACTTAACAAAGATCTGGGTTTTCTAGCCCATTATAAACCATAAAATTGTACTGCTTTGTCACCCTCCTGTCTCCAACCGACTTTTCCTGTCTCTCACCTATCCACCCCCATCCTGTTAGACTGTCACTGAAATGCTTTGATGTTTCACTTACATATACTGTCATCTACCAACATTTGCTTATTTCCGATTTGACGAAGAAGGACAGCCTTCGAAAGCTAATCAAGAAATGTATTAAGTTATGTCTAATAAAAAATGTATCATCTTATTTTCTTTTCCATATTTATTTTGTTTTATTTCTATTGATTACCTTTAAAAGTGGACTAACACGGCTACCACACCTCTATGCTCAAGTTTCTCTTTAAAAAGAAAGACTAAGAATCTATAGATATCAATCTCAAACTGTCACGATTGTGACTGTTTTCATTGGCTGTGCTCGCCTCGCCCTCTGGTGGCCAGAACCGGTGGCTGCCATAGACTGTCTTGCTGTCTCCCTACACATTCCAGACTTTCATTCCAGTTCGGCCCAGATATTCTAGCCCTGCAGTCTTGGTTTGAAGTTTGGCAGCTAGCCTCACCCTTAGCTGCCTTGAGATTGCTGCAGTGAGCCTCAGCTGCTGATGGGCTTTATTAACCACCTGAAAACTTTCTGCTTTGCCTTTGCAATGCCAAAGGTCCAGGTTAGTGTTTGTGCAGTTAGCACTTCTGCCTTGTCTTGCCTTGTTTCTTAGTTGGTGTTCCTAGTCTATGTTTCTTGCCTGTTTGAGTCTCCTGAATCCTGTCTTGAATCCAGCCCTGATTGCTCCTTCCCTGTCTGCTTTGGCTTCCTTTCCCTTTTGTTTGTGTACCTTGTATCCTGTCTGTTTGAGACCCTGTTTCTTGAATCCTGCTCTAGCCAAGCGAGTATGTATTCCTGTCTGTTTGAGACCCTATCTTGAATCCTGTTCTAGCCAAGCTTGTGTCTGTATTCTGTCTGTTTGAGACCCTGTATCTTGAATCCTGTCTAGTCTAGCTTGTTTCTCCCCACTTGGTCCAGTAAGTCCTGCCGGCTGCCTGCACCTAGGGGCTCAAACCCTAGGGAACGGCGGTCAAGCGCAGGTGAAGTCCTGCTCCAGTCACGCTAGTTCCTGAATCCTACTTGTGTTTCCTGATTCTGGTCCCTGCCAAGCCAAGTCCATTCCGGTTCTGCTTATTCCTGCCTAGTCTTCCTACAGCTTCTACTCCAGTCCTGTTGGTCCAGTCCTGGTTGGAGGGTTTTGCCTGCTGCTGCCGCTTCTCGTCAGCAGCCCAAAGGCTCACGATTCCAGACTACCCTTGAGAACCTGACACAAACTTTGCTTTTCAAGGCAGCTCTGCCCATCTGCACATACTGATGTGTTAGCCCCTAAGCTTATCCCTGTTCCTCCTCTTGCTTTCCTCTTTTCTGCCTTTCTCATATTCCCTGTAGAGTCCCCGGTCTGTTTTCAGCAAAACTGCCTACATTATGGCCTCATTATCTCTTGTTCTCTCTGTCTTCTTTCTTTACTAAGGCTTGATGCTTGGGTTGCTGCTTTCAGTTATGGAGGCTCTTTTCTCCCACACACCTTGCTTGGTAGGGTGGTGGGAGAAAAGAGCCTCCATAACTGACATCAGGCTCATGTTCCCCATATTTCTATAAGCTTCCACCCCTTCTCGCTCTTCACGCCCATTCATTTTATACTGTAAGGACTCTCTTCCCACCTGATCATCCTGTTAACTCTGTTTCCATGTAGCTGTCGTCTTGTGACTCCTTCACAAGTCCCCTTCCTTCTTCTACACCAGCTTTGACTCCTGGCTTTTCTTCTTTCTTGAACTATCTTACTTTTCCCCTTATTCATGGGGAGTTTAGCTTTCACACTGAGAAGCTTTACTCTTGCTTTTTTAGATCTCCTTTCCTTAATCTTCTAATTTGACCTCTTATTTTGTGTTGTCTTCATTCACCAGCATGGCTGCTGACCTGGCCTACTTTTTTTTTTTAATATGCTGGTCTCTTTCAGGCTTCTCCACCTATTCTTAAACCCTCTTATCTTACTATCTGATAAATTTCATACCTAACCAACCTTGCTCAGTCTTCTCCAGCCATCCACACCTTTAGGAACCTCCAGGCCATTGCTGTTTGAATCCTCTGTACTGTCATGTCATTTCCATCTCCTTCCCAACCAAGTCGGTCGACAAGCCACTTTCTTGTTACAGCATTATACTTTCTTCTGATTTGGATACTCCCAAGGCGGTGTACAGCAGGTACAGTTTAACATTAGCCCACACCCCTCATCCTTAACCTTGGCTTATCTACATCAGTGGCGTAGCCATAAGGCAATTTTTGGGTGGGTCAACAGGTTGGATGGGTGGGCACTAGAGTTGCCAGCTTTTTGAAAGAGAAAAAAAACATTCACCTAATGTACCCATTCTTTGTTCGTACCCCACCCCATGCTCTCTGCCTCACTCCCATTTACTCATTGAGGATAGCAGTACAGGCTTCAGTGGCCAGTTGAGAGCTAAGAGAAGTAGAAGAGACTACACTTTTCTTCAGCCCTCATTGAGCCACGGTCCTCCAACACACATAGGGTATTGAAGCCAAATACATTCCACATCCAGAGAACCTCCTGGCCTTCCACCAATAATGGATGTAGAGCAGAGCAAGGACATTTCCCCATAAAACTTACCATACAAAGAAATGTTGGTAATCTCAATAATAGACATATTGCAAAGTAATTTTAAAAAATCTACAAACAAAAAGTCTCTCAGAATCTAGAGCAAATCTACCATTCCAGCACTAACTTCCAAAACAAGGATCCTACAAGGTAGTGCCCTAAATATTACGTGGGACCCTAAAATATAGATATATCTATCGAGAAAACTGAACACGCCAAATTACTACAGAATGCTACATAGAATCTTCATGATGACAGAATATCTCGGGGTCACACACAAAGATCACAAATGCCAAATACTCAAACTCTATAAATAAAAATTAAACTGAAACCCCAGACCTTGCATGTAGTACAACATTAGAGAAACAAGAAAGAAAGACATTTCCTCCTGTGCAAAATATAAAGACAGCACATGCCAGGGATGGTGTTTTGGGGGGGGGGGGTGCAACTAGGGCAATAGTGCTTGACCGTCAGGCCTTAGAGCTCCAAGCCTGCCAGAAGCTGAAGAAGGCGCAGCCTGATAATGGGCTTTGGGGTCCTCTCCCAGATTTTTTCCCTGGGCCCCAGCCATGTCTGACATATTCTAATCACAAAATAGAAAATAAAAATAATTTTTTGTTCCTTTTTGTTGTCTGGTCATTTTATTTTTTCAAATCATATTGGTCCCAGTCTCTGGTTTCTGCTTCCCTCTGTCTTTCCCGCCATCATCTCCCCTCTGTTTCTGCTGCCTCCCAGTATATTGCAATTTTACCACTGCTCAAAAGACCTTCATCGAACCCTATCAGGCTTATTTTCAAAAGAGAAGGGCGCCCATCTTTCAACACAAATCGGGAGATGGGTGTCCTTCTCTGAGGGTCACCCAAATCGGCATAATGGAAAGCCGATTTTGGGCGTCCTCAACTGCTTTCTGTCGCGGGGACGACCAAAATTCATGGGGGCATGTCGGCACCGTACTGAAGGCGGGACTGGGGCATGATTTAGAGATGGGCGTCCTCAGCCAATAATGGAAAAAAGAAGGGCATCCCTGACGAGCATTAGGCTGACTACTTGGTCCATTTTTTTTCACGACCAAGCCTTGAAAAGGTGCCCGAACTGATCAGATGACCACCGGAGAAAATCGGGGGGTGACCTCCCCTTACTCCCCCAATGGTCACCAACCCCCTCCCACCCAAAAAAAAAAAATTAACAACATTTTTTGCCAGCCTCAAATGTCATGCCCAGCTCCATCACAGCAGTATGCAGGTCCCTGGAGCAGTTTTTAGTGGGTGCAGTGCACTTCAGGCAGGCGAACCCAGGCCCATCCCCAGTGGCGCTCCTAGGGGGGCTGAGACCCGGGGTGGATCGCCGATGCGCCCCGCCCCCCGGGTGCAGCGCGACCCCCCCCAGGCGAAAGAACCCCCCCAGGTGCACACCGCTGGGGGGGGGGGGGGGTGCCACGCGCCTGTCCGCTTCGTTTGCAATGAAAAATGTGTTTCTTTATCTCTTCTGTTGGAAAGACCTTAAAAAAATAACATACCGACTCTGCAAACAAGACCTGACCCAGGAGTTGTGACTCTTTGACGTTGTAGGTCGCATTGTTCTTACTGCGTGGGTCCTGGAACAGTGAATCAATAGGTCAGGGTGAGAAGATGCTTCACTAGTAATTTGACTGGTAATTTCTTGACAGAGAGCTATGCAAGTCCTTGATCTAGTCATTTCCCATTCAAATACATTTTCATTTAGTTTGCCTGACTAAAGCAATTCTGTGTTTGACTCTTCTGAACCCTATTACACACACATGGTACTCACTATAAGGTCAGACTGTAGGGTCAGGAGCAGCTGTTGTCAGCACTGTATTTTTCAACAGCATTTGATTTACTTGGAAGAACGTTTACACAGGATGCAGACTGATGCCTCCATGTTGTCCATTTCTGAGCATTTTTTTATCATTTATTGGCTGCAGATTTTTTTTTTTAGTTCAAATGTTTTTATGAAACTTTTTCAAACAAAATAGTACAAAGAAAAACAACTACTACTTATTGTGGCATAATGATATGTTTGAGACATTACATCTTGGATATGAAATTATCCAACAATTCCCAACTGCAATGCTGATTCTTACTCAAAGTGTTCTTATCCTCTGACTTATTTTCATACCTACGATATAAAAGACAGTGTTCCACCATTGAACCTCAGACTCTATTCGCTGTTTAGGTGTCCTTATGGATTATCAACTGTCCTTAAGTCTCCAGGTGTTGGGCTTACCGCCGCTTTGTAAAAGGGCCCCATAGTTATCTCCATCCCTTGTCTTTTTCTGATATTCTCTGCAAAGGCCCCAGGCATCCTTGAGTTCTGGCAAGGTTTTAGTTACCACTAGTTCTGCTATTCCAGGCAGCCACTACTCACTCAGAAAGAACTATTCCATCATTTTCTCTGACCCTGGTGTCTTTTCATCTTCAGAGCATGAATCCTAGTCCTTCCTCCTTCTATGGAAGTTACTGCCTTTTGCCACTTTATTTGAATGTTCTTGTCATTTCCTTCCTTTCCTGTATTAACCTTATGTATTTAAAATGCAGACCAGGGAATTCAAATGTATAAAAGCACCAGGCCGAGAACTGAACTTTAAAGCAGTCATCCGTTTGGCAGAAATCCAAAGCAAAAATACATGGTGGGGGAGGAGAGGGGTGATGTACTGATGTGGAGAATCTCAGGGTAATCATATTGAATGGTCTCAAGTTTTCAAAACAGTGTAACAAGGCAAAGGCAAGGATCTGGAGGTACACAGCAGAAAAATGCATCTGCACAAATCATTGCTGAGACCTCGTCTGGGGTACCGTTTCTAATTTGAGAGACTGCATTTCCAGATAGGCAATAGGTAGGGTAAATCCAGTCCAGAGGGGGCCTGTCAGATTGGTGCACAATCTCCGCATAAGCCTTATATGGTAAAACTTGTATAGAAGAGAAAAAGGTGGGATACAATAAACATTAAAAATTCCTTAAAGATAGAAATGATATACAAGACATAAACATATTTTTTACTGGAACAGAAGCTTTAGAACCAGCAGTCCTGGTGTGAGTCTGAAAGACCATAGATTTGGGAGTAACATAAGGAAATGTGTTTTTCACAAAATGAATCGTGGCTGCATAGAGGTGATAGAGGCAAATACCAATAGCAGAGTTCAAGAAAGCATAGGGTAACACAGAGGAATCTTGGAGTTTGATGCTCAAAGGCAAGCGCTAAAGCCCACAACGCAAAACCCCATAGCAAAACAACAGTGCAGAAAAATAGGTAAGCGATGCTCAAAGGAAATAGCATGCAAATAATATGCACAATTAATTTGCACTAACACACTGAAAGCAAGGGGAAGAATGTACCTTGCACATGTGCACAAGTCTTTTGTGACAAGCGCAGCTCTTGTGCACACGTCCAGACAAACCCAAAAGTGCAAGCACACATCGGCCCTTTAAAAGTTTTTGAAAGGCTCCTATTTAAGCACAGAAAAACGGGGGCTGATGTGTGCTTTTATTTTCAGTTTTGCTCGGATTCACACACGTTTGTTTCTCTCCATCTGCACTTACAGCTGCAACGGCTTCCTTCCACTTTCAAAAGAAGACAAAACCTGCAGTTCAGTGTGGAACATTGACAAGAAATCTTCTCCTAAGCTGCCCCTGACCTGGCAGTAAATTTTCGGCATTATGGGCCATCATTTCATTCTGTGCATTGCAGCTCTTTTGTTTGTGCATTGGGAAGGAATACTTATTTACCTTATTAGCATCTATTTAAATACAATTTGCAGCTATCTTTTGTGTGCATGTTAACACCGGCGCTTGAGCCTTCGGAGCATTTAGTGCTGTATAACATGTGCGCAAACCCAGTTCTAACCACATCTTAATGCCAGCAGTAGTGTTGAGCATCAGCCTCTTGGTGAAGTAATTCTGGAAGTCCAGAAAGGTTCAAATTATTGTAAGCAAAGAGAAAACAGACAGACTAGATGGGCAGCTTTATCTGACATATTCTGTGTTCCTGTAATACTTCAGAATATGTCAGTACTTAAATGTATCAAGCCTATGCCTTCTTTCTAGTCTACATGTGTTTTATTCTACACAGATTCTCAAGTATATTTCTGAAGATTCAGATAGAATTCAATAATTCAATCTCCAATATATACTCTTCATAGAAGGAATTGGAAACGTGAGCTAGACTTGGAGTTAAGGGAGGATGAGTGGAGTTAAGGGAGGATGAGTGGGAGGCTTTGGAAAGAGCCTCGGCGAGGGTGTCTCTTTATGTGCCCCTTAGAGAAAATGCTGTTAAAGTAATATTTTGATGGTACTTAACACCTGCTCGCCTTCGGCGCATTTATCCAGCACAGTCGGGTGTGTGCTGGAGGGATGTGGTGAAATTGGCACAATGGGCCATATATGGTGGACCTGTGTAAAGATACGAGCTTTTTGGAAAGCAGTTCATTGCAGATTGCAGATATGATTGGGGTTAACCCTTCCTTGGGCACCGGTTTATTTCTTATTCCCCAAGAAGATTCCGGGCCTAACACCTCCCAAAGCTGTTTTGGTTCGGTATTCAATGAGTGCGGCTCGAGTGATAGTGGCAGCGAACTGGAAGCAGAAATCAGTGCCGCCATTAACGAAGTGGCTTAACAAAATGTGGTATATTTGTGAAATGGAACGATTGCTAGCAGAGCGTTGGCGCCAGAAACACAAATGGGAAACTACGTGGGAACCTTTCATTTCTCATTGCTCAGTTTGATTGTCATAAGGTTTGGGTTTATATACTTGTTAATCTCTCTGCTTGGCTGACAGAGCGGGGTTAGGGGAGGGGGAAGGGGATATCCGTTCACTATAAAAGTTTTTGGGGAATAAAAATCAAAAAAATCTTTTGAAGTTTGGTTGAGCAATATGGTGCTGGTTCAGAACGAAGGGAAGGCACTCTTTTTCTTGTACCTTTTCTTCATGTAACATAATATTGGATATGAAAAGATTAGAAACTGATGTAGATGACATGTTGTATGTTTTACCCACTTGTTTGAACTGTCAATAAAGACTTCTGGCAAATTAAAAAAAAAAGAATTCAATAATTCAAGGGCCATAGTATATGTAAAAGACTTTGGAGTCAATATTCAGCCTGCAGTGCTCAGCAGTTTTAAAACTGATCAATTAGATCTGGATATTCAGTGCTGGACCATGTCCAGACACTGGCATTGAATATCCTGAGTCATTGGTGGACCCAGAAGTTATGCTGACACTGGCTGATAATTCAGTGCTGGTACCCACATTTATAACTGGGCAAAGATAGGACTGCTCTTTGGTGTGATCTGCTTGGTTAGGTATATGATCACCAGCACCAAATATCGCTGGTGTCCCCATCAGGCTTATTTTCGAAAGAGAAGGACGCCCATCTTTCGACACAAATCGGAAGATGGGCGTCCTTCTCACAGGGTCGCCCAAATCGGCATAATCGAAAGCCGATTTTGGGCGTCCCCAGCTGCTTTCCGTCGCGGGGATGACCAAAGTTCACGGGGGTGTGTTGGAGGTGTAGCGACGGCAGGACTTAGGCGTGCCTAACACATGGGCGTCCTCGACCCATAATGGAATAAAAAAGAGCGTCCCTGACGAGCACTTGGATGACTTTACCTGGTTCTGTTTTTCTTACGACCAAGCCACAAAAAGGTGCCCGAAATGACCAGATGACCACCGGAGAGAATCTGGGATCACCTCCCCTTCTCCCCCAGTGGTCACTAACCCCCTCCCACCCTCAAAAAACTCTTTAAAAATCCTTTGTGCCAGCCTCTATGCCAGCCTCAAATGTCATACTCAGGTCCATCACAGCAGTATACAGGTCCCTGGAACAGTTTTAATGGGTGCAGTGGACTTCAAGCAGGCGGACCCAGACCCATCCCCCCTACCTGTTACACTTGTGGTGGCAAATGTGAGCCCTCCAAAACCCACCACAAACCCACTGTACCCACACGTAGGTGCCCCCCTTCACCCGTAAGGGCTATGGTAGTGGTGTACAGTGGTGGGCAGTGGATTTTGGGGGCTCAGCACACAAGCACACAAGGTAAGGGAGCTATGTTCCTGGGAGCAATTTCTGAAGTCCACTGCAGTGCCCCCTAGGGTGCCTGGTTGGTATCCTGGCATGTGAGGGGGACCAGTGCACTATGAATGCTGGCTCCTCCCACGACCAAAGGGCTTGCATTTGGTCATATCTGAGTAGTTTCCATTATTGCTGAAAATCAGAAACTACCAAGTCTAGGGACGACCATCTCTAAGGACGACCTAAATGTCAAGATTTGGGCGTCCCTGATCATATTATCGAAACGAAAGATGGACGGCCATCTTGTTTCGATAATACGGGTTTCCCCGCCCCTCCACCGGGATGTTTTGCGAGGACGTCCTCAGCAAAACATGGGCGTCCCCTTCGATTATGCCCCTCCATATCTCCCAGATCTGTCCATAGACTATTCCAGCACTAACTGGACAGTGTTGTGGCGAGCACTCTGAATTTTCAGTAACACTGTGTGGTTCAGTGCCTCTGAAAATCCAGGGACAACCCACTCAGCTTTGTTTAAGTGGGCAGGAGTCTTTCCTTCCAATTAATATCAAGCCTTAATTTTTACCTCAGTCAACTCTAACCCAAAAGTCTAAGCAGTAATCTCAACCCATTCACAGCTAACTTCCTTATTCATGGCCTGTTGCATGTTTCAAGCCTTACTAATCAAACTTAAAAAAAATACAGATGATATTTTATTAGCCAAAGTCAAATTGATTCACCTTACTTGCATGGCACCAGCTTATTGATATTTGCACTTAGAACATTACTGACACTAATTTTCCTTTTGGCTTTTGTTCACATCCAGTACTGAAGATATTTTTCCAGCTAAGAAAGATTCAGATTCAGGTGTTGGAAGTGATAATGGTGATAAGCGTCTGTCTGCTATAGAGGTAAGCTGGATTTCCCATCATTTCTGTGGTGTTTTATAGTTTCAATTAATCACTGGACAGCTCTTAGAAATATTACATAAGGAGCAGTTTTATAACTTGATATGGAGCCAGCAGCAAGCATATTTTCCAAGGGAAACTCCATGGGGTGTTTCCCTTTCAAAATCCAGCCAACCGGGGGTGGGGGAGGGTCGAGGGGGTAGGGGGGGGTGGTGAGTACCTAGTACTTGAGTACATGTACACCTGCTTTGAAGCAGGGCACAGGTACCTGGGAGATTTCAAATTAAAATCTAGCCCTTAATTCCCCTCCCCAGTCTAAGCTCATCTCCTTTTGTATGCAGGTAAAAGTACTACTACTACTACTTAACATTTCTAGAGCGCTACTAGGGTTACGCAGCGCTGTACAGTTTAACAAAAAAGGACAGTCCCTGCTCAAAGGAGCTTACAATCTAATGGGCGAAATGTCAAGTTAGGGCAGTCTAGATTTCCTGAATAGAGGTATGGTGGTTAGGTGCCCAAGGCGATATTGAAGAGGTGGGCTTTGAGCAAGGCTTTGAAGATGGGCAGAGAGGGGGCCTGGCGTATGGGCTCAGGGAGTTTATTCCAGGCATGGGGTGAGGCGAGACAAAAAGGGTGGAGCCTGGAGTTGGCAGTGGTGGAGGAGGGTACTGAAAGGAGGGATTTGTCTTGAGAACGGAGGTTACGGGTAGGAATGTAAGGGGAGATGAGGGTAGAGAGGTAAGGAGGGGCTGCAGATTGAGTGCATTTGTAGGTTAATAGGAGAAGCTTAAACTGTATGCGGTACCTGATCGGAAGCCAGTGAAGTACCCAGAGTGTGACGACTGTTCATTACCAGTGGGGGGGGGGGGGGGGGATTTTTCTATTTGAAAATTTCCCTCACTATGTACAGCCAACATAGACAGTGTATATGGCAGAGAGAAAAAAATGAGCAAAAGGATCTTATGGGCTACTCTGTGCCTTCCCTGGTTTGATGCTGTTATAAAATTACTCTCCACAAATACAAGCCTATGAAACATTCAGACTTGCAATGTATGATTAATGCTATTATTGTTTGAATCAGTAATTAAAAACACTTTTCTGGATAGCGACAGCTGGTATCTGGAGAAATGCTCCTAGCTGGTGATTTTCAGCAACACTGTCTTGATAGTACGTCTGAAAATCATTAGTGACTGCCACAACACTGGAAAACCCCTAAAATTATCTGAATAGAGATGATATTCAGTCTTCTGCCTGGATAATGTTGCCAGTTGCTGCTGCATCTGCATATTTTGTGGTGACCGCTATCTAGATCCCAGCACTGAATATTAGTTCTTTGAGGGCCCTTTTACTAAACTGCATAGGCAGGTACGTGCATCCTTCGTGCGTTAATTTGGAGTTACCACGTGGCCTGGGTGGTAATTTCGTTTTTTACGCGCGTCTGCTACGCACCCCGGAAAATAATTTTTATTTTCCTGCGTGTGGCGGTAACCGGGCGGTAATCATCTATCTGCGCATGTAGACGATTACCGCACAGTTACCACGTGAGACCTTACCGCTAAGTCAATGGGTGGAGGTAAGGTCTCAGACCCAAAATATTGGCAAAAATTTTAAAAAGGCATTTTTTACAGGTGCGCTGAAAAATGATTCTGTGCGTGCCCAAAACACGCGTCTACAGTACTGCAGGCCATTTTTCAGCGTGCCTTGTAAAAGGGCCCCTTTTTTGTTTAATATAATACTTTTTGAATAAAAAGTAAAAGTACTGCTACTACAATGGATGCAACTATTGTTAGCACTTTTATCTCAAGATCTTTATTGCTCTACAAGATGATCCACTTTGCTTTTAGTAAGAGTAAATTTTAAAAATGACTATTGCTTATGTGAGTCATTTATCCTGAACAGCTAAAAGGGTGCTCAACAGCTGCACTAGCAAAAAGTGGAGTGTTCAGTCTCCTAAAAAGTTCCTTTAAATCAGGCCAGGCTGCAGTATTATTGATGTCTTCAGACTGTGCCTCTAGGTTTTGATCAAGGGAATCTCTGAAACACTTGACTTCTCTATAGCAAAGAGTACTTTATCATCATTATTGTCATTAACTCATCACTAGCCTCTTCAGGTTCATTAATATTTGATATGCCACCCATCAAGCAGTGTCTTTAGGCGATTTACAATATAAAAATAAAGGAAATATAAGGGAATAAAATAAATTTAGCAAAGAAGGAAAAATCGATAGCAGAGAATAACACAGTAGCTGCAGGAGACTGGGCATGTATCATCAGGCAGAGAGCTACGGGAGATATGTATTTTGAAACAAAAAAGTTTTCAGGCCTGATTTAAATCGAGCAAAGAACTGCTCAAGCCATAAATCTGAGGAGAGGACATTCCACAAAATTGGGCCTGCTACACTAAAAATATGAGAGCAGAAAAAGTTATGACAGACAGTACGAAGGGAAGGGACCGCACCGCAAGGTTGTTTTATAAGGCATCTTCATTTTTATCTTCACTATCATCGTCATGCTGTCCAATTACAAAGAAGGCTTTCACAAAGTTGGAATCATTGTGGCATTCTAGCAATTTTTTGTCTGATGGCAAGCGCTGTTTGAATATCTTCGAGAATTAATGCAAAAATTCACATGTGTGGGAAGCTTTCAGTCTTAAAGCCAGATATAAGCAGACTTCTCTCTAAAATCTATATCAATCCAGTACTTCTTTACAAGTAAAAGTGACAAAATTTTTACTTAAATACAGTAAGTACTTACATTTACTTAGCTACTATACAACATTGGTTTCCTGTTTTGTTTTGCAACATAGTACTTGGCATTTACCGTCATTCTGAGGCTATGTTCTCTTCCTTTATTCATTCTGAAGCTGGTTATATGCAACTTTGTAAAAAACTAAAAGCTTTTTTATTTGACAAATTTTCTCATTTTCTTCTGTAGCTCCTCGTGCTGTTCAAAGTTTTCTTTCATGTAAACCTCCTGGAACCTCTTGCTGGAACTAGTGTGGTCTACAAGTCTCAGATTAGATTAGATTAGAGTCCCCACTTGAATTTTGGACGTTTTGAGCAAAAAGTCCAAAGTTGGACTTAGACGTCATATCGAAAATGCCCCATCCACGTATCATATAATATATCCAATGCAAGACAAAAGACCTCAACACTCGATCCTTAAAACAATTGCAAATAAGTTGTTGAGAACAAGTATGTCTTCAGCTGCTGGAAGCAGAATACTGGGCTAGATGGACCATTGGTCTGACCCAGTATGGCTAGTCTTGTGTTCTTATGTAAAATTTTCTATACCTCCTCAGTTGCAATGCAAGTCTAGGCAGTTATCTTAAAAAAATCACATGATAAAATTAAGAAACAGGAACTGCATCAAATAATGGAAAAGAAAACATTAATTCAAGGTTCACACAAACCATTATATCTTACCCAGATAGAGCCACTGAATATCCCCTCTAACCGCTGAAGCCAAAACTGGCTATTGTGTGGGTGGTTTGGGGGTGGAGTCAACGTAAACCGGTTAAGGACTGAATATCAGCACGTATTCGGTTAAGTGCCGGCTGTGAAACATACTAGATATTTAATGCTGGTACCTGGATATGGCCCAGTATTGAATATCCAGGTGTAATGACAGTGCTGGTGGTCAGCATTTAAAAAAACACTGACCACCGCCAGCTGGATATTAATCCTAGAAATAATAATAATAATATTAATATTAATATTATGGTTATGGTTATTGGAACAAATTACAACAGTCCAGCTGCAGACAGCAGCATTGTTGGGCATATCATACATTATAATTAACAAGCCCCTGAGTAGGGCTCAATTTCTTTATTTCTAGCATTTCTATCCCACATTAGCCCAAGTGGAACTCAGGTTCAATGTGTCTTACAATGTAAATATAAAAGGAAAGAAATAAATTAGAGTTGCATTTAAAGAATACATCATAAAAAATATACAGGAAGTAATAGGGGTAAATTCAGTGGGGCATCAGGAAGAAGTGAAATATAAGGAACTAAATAATATTCAGCACTGAGGGGCCCTTTTACAAAGTGGCGGTAAGCCCAGTGCAGGCTTACCACTCGCTAAAGGGAAGTACCACTGGGCGGTAGTTTCCTCCCCCAGCGTGCGGCATTTTCAACGCTGCAAAAATTTTTATAGCACCGTTGTGTACCCGGTGGTAATCGGGCAGTGCTGTGTGCTGCCCGGTTACCGCTGGAGCCCTTACCACACCTGAATGGGTGGCAGTAAGGGTTTCCCCCCCCCCCCCCAAATTGGCCGTGTGGCAAGTGCTTCACTTGCCGCACGGCCATTTCTTAAAAAAAAGAAAGATCTTTCTTTTACCAGCTGCGGTAAAAGGGGGCCTCGGGGCACGTCAAAAACAGGTGCCAATGACACCGCAGGTCCCCTTTTGCCACAGCTTATATAAGTTTAGCAGCAGCCACTTAGGGCCAAATTCTGTATTTGGCACCAATGAAAAACACGCCTACATGTATTCTATTAACCGTGCCTAAAGAAGTGCAGTTTACAGAATACGCATAGTTCTGTCCACGTGACTGAAATTTAGGCACAGTCATTTACTCCAATGAAAACCTGGTGTAAATGCCCATGCCTAAATTTAGGCGTGGAACAGGTTATTCTTTAACACTGCGTGTAAATTTTAGGAACACCCATGACCTGCCCTGCTTCTCCCATGGCCATGTCCCCTGTTGAGATCTGCGCGGAAGAATTTGTATGGACTACTTTATAGAACACACTTAGCAAGTAGTGCGCATAAATTCTAATTAGTATCAGTAATTGCTTGTTAACATCCAATTATCGGCACTGATTGGCTTGTTAACCAGTTGAGTTGTATGCGCAAATCAGAATATGCTCAGATTTGTGCGTGCAACTCAAGTCGCAGTATGTAGAATTTGGAGGTAATGTATATGTCTGTTTGATTATTGAGTTCTACATATATAAAAATATCTGAATAGTTCTTTTGCATACACTCTTTAACAACTGGAGTGGAGGAGTGGCCTAGTGGTTAGGGTGGTGGACTCTGGTCCTGGGGAACTGAGTTTGATCCCATTTCAGGCATAGGCAGATCCTTGTGACTCCGGGCAAGTCACTTAACCCTCCATTGCCCAGGTACAAATAAGCTGCATCGAGCCTGCCATGAGTGGGAAAGCATGGGGTACAAATGTAACAAAAAAAAAACTCTACGGGGCCAGGGAAATAATTACTGTACCTGAGTGTAACTTACCTTAAACTATCAAAGAAAAAGGTGTGAGCTAAATAAAAAAAAAAAGAATAAAGTTTGGGGTACAACTGGAATCCGACATTTACACTCACTTTAGATTTTGAGGCAGGCACTGGACATTTCATCATTATCCTTACCCTTATAAGTCCATCAACATTTTTCCATTCCCAGCATTGTAAAAATAGATCTACAGCTGCAGGAAATGAGAGAGGTTTTCACCTGTGAAGGAGCTCTGATAACTCTGTAATCACAGGACTACGCTGGTTAAATCCCATTACACTGTACACTGGAAGGAAGCACCTGGGAAAAGCAATTACAGACTAGGCCACAAAGCACTAGTTAAAATCCAGACATGTAAATAAATGGCCACAGAAAGGGTGAGCACATCTTAAAGGCAGAATATGGATGTCTAATACTGTAGTACTTTCATATGGCAAAGAGGTATGGTCGGGTGTGTTTTGGGTGGGACTAAGGAGCAGTGGCGTAGCTATGTGGGGCCTGAGGGGGCCGGGGCCCCCGCAGATTCACCCCAGGACCCCCCTCCCGGCGAACCCGCCCCCGCCGCCGCCTACCTTTACTTTTGCTGGCGGGGGATCCCACTCCCCGCCAGCCGACGTCTTCTCAGTCCTTCCTGCTCTTCAATTTGTTTGCTGACGTCCTGCACACGTAATTGTACGTGCAGGACGTCAGACTCAGAGAACAGTTCTGTTCTCTGAGTCTGACGTCCTGCACGTACAACGTGCAGGACGTCAGCAAACAAATTGAAGAGCAGGAAGCGACTGAGAAGAAGACGTCGGCTGGCGGGGAGTGGGATCCCCCGCCAGCAAAAGTAAAGGCAGGCTGCAGCGGCGGCGGGTTCGTGGCGGGAGGGGGGGCGGCAATGTCGGCGGTGGGGGGGCGGCGCCGGGGGGAGGGCTAAAATGTGCCCCCTCCCCCCGGGCTCTGGACCCCTCACCCACGGAAGGCTGGCTACGCCCCTGCTAAGGAGGGCCGAAAATATGGACATCGAACTCTGATTACAGAAGGGGAAGGGACAGCTAAGTCTAAAAAGATGGATGTCTGTATTTAGACCTGGTACTTGACATGTCCAGGTTATAGGAAGGCGCTTTGATTGAGCAGCTGTTCACTGGAGGAATTAAGGCAGTCATGGTAGCTGTCCCCCTCTCTCTCCCCTGAATGTGAAACCAGCAAGAGATCTCAGGCTATACAACATCTTTTTTTTTTTGTTACATTTGTACCCCGCGCTTTCCCACTCATGGCAGGCTCAATGTGGCTTACATGGGGCAATGGAGGGTTAAGTGACTTGCCCAGAGTCACAAGGAGCTGCCTGTGCCTGAAGTGGGAATTGAACTCAGTTCCTCAGTTCCCCAGGACCAAAGTCCACCACCCTAACCACTAGGCCACTCCTCCAGGTATTATGGACATTCTTAACAGAGCAGCATGCGGATCTGAGGAGTAACCTAATATTTAGTGCAGTGGACTGGGAGCCAAGGGATGCAGATTCAAATTCTGCTTTCTTTCTTTTTCTTTTTAATTGTAAGCCCACCAGGACAGAAAAATACCTAATATACCTGAATATATACAGTGGGGGAAATAAGTATTTGATCCCTTGCTGATTTTGTAAGTTTGCCCACTGACAAAGACATGAGCAGCCCATAATTGAAGGGTAGGTTATTGGTAACAGTGAGAGATAGCACATCACAAATTAAATCCGGAAAATCACATTGTGGAAAGTATATGAATTTATTTGCATTCTGCAGAGGGAAATAAGTATTTAATCCCTCTGGCAAACAAGACCTAATACTTGGTGGCAAAACCCTTGTTGGCAAGCACAGCGGTCAGACGTCTTCTGTAGTTGATGATGAGGTTTGCACAAATGTCAGGAGGAATTTTGGTCCACTCCTCTTTGCAGATCATCTCTAAATCATTAAGAGTTCTGGGCTGTCGCTTGGCAACTCGCAGCTTCAGCTCCCTCCATAAGTTTTCAATGGGATTAAGGTCTGGTGACTGGCTAGGCCACTCCATGACCCTAATGTGCTTCTTCCTGAGCCACTCCTTTGTTGCCTTGGCTGTATGTTTTGGGTCATTGTCGTGCTGGAAGACCCAGCCACGACCCATTTTTAAGGCCCTGGCGGAGGGAAGGAGGTTGTCACTCAGAATTGTACGGTACATGGCCCCATCCATTCTCCCATTGATGCGGTGAAGTAGTCCTGTGCCCTTAGCAGAGAAACACCCCCAAAACATAACATTTCCACCTCCATGCTTGACAGTGGGGACGGTGTTCTTTGGGTCATAGGCAGCATTTCTCTTCCTCCAAACACGGCGAGTTGAGTTCATGCCAAAGAGCTCAATTTTTGTCTCATCTGACCACAGCACCTTCTCCCAATCACTCTCGGCATCATCCAGGTGTTCACTGGCAAACTTCAGACGGGCCGTCACATGTGCCTTCCGGAGCAGGGGGACCTTGCGGGCACTGCAGGATTGCAATCCGTTATGTCGTAATGTGTTACCAATGGTTTTCGTGGTGACAGTGGTCCCAGCTGCCTTGAGATCATTGACAAGTTCCCCCCTTGTAGTTGTAGGCTGATTTCTAACCTTCCTCATGATCAAGGATACCCCACGAGGTGAGATTTTGCGTGGAGCCCCAGATCTTTGTCGATTGACAGTCATTTTGTACTTCTTCCATTTTCTTACTATGGCACCAACAGTTGTCTCCTTCTCGCCCAGCGTCTTACTGATGGTTTTGTAGCCCATTCCAGCCTTGTGCAGGTGTATGATCTTGTCCCTGACATCCTTAGACAGCTCCTTGCTCTTGGCCATTTTGTAGAGGTTAGAGTCTGACTGATTCACTGAGTCTGTGGACAGGTGTCTTTCATACAGGTGACCATTGCCGACAGCTGTCTGTCATGCAGGTAACGAGTTGATTTGGAGCATCTACCTGGTCTGTAGGGGCCAGATCTCTTACTGGTTGGTGGGGGATCAAATACTTATTTCCCTCTGCAGAATGCAAATAAATTCATATACTTTCCACAATGTGATTTTACGGATTTAATTTGTGATGTGCTATCTCTCACTGTTACCAATAACCTACCCTTCAATTATGGGCTGCTCATGTCTTTGTCAGTGGGCAAACTTACAAAATCAGCAAGGGATCAAATACTTATTTCCCCCACTGTAAGACCCGCAATCCTGAAGACTATTCAGGTATAGTGAGTATTACTCCTGCCGAAATTCTGTCCGTCTGAGCAGTGCAGAATTTCCCAGCCACGCAGGAGTTACCATTTTTATGCTTTAATCTGCTGCTCCCCACCAGCAGCCCTTGACATTATCTGGCACTGCCAAAGAGGCAACAATGGGAATCTTTTTAAAACTCCCACGATACTACTGTGGTAGTACCATGGGAACGATAACCACAGTTTATCCCGTGGTAATGGGGATAATTTGACCGTCTAACCCCCCTCCCCCAGCCTCAGTGGGCCCTCCCTGGTGGCCTTTTTGGGGAAAGAAAGAACACCACTCTTTCCTGCCCACTGCCTCCGCTTCTTCAAAATGGCTGCCGAGACTAAGCAGCAATCTCGATGGCCATTTTGCAGAAGTGGTCACCAGTCAGAGCAGCAACAGTGGGCAGGAAAGAATGGGGTTCTTTCCTGCCTCAAGAGGTACTCCTGATGTGTGCCACTGTAGCTCCTCCCACGCTGGACTGGTGAGTGTGGGGATGGGGGAAACTGGAAAAAGATGGATGGAGTATGGGTGTGGCGGAATGCAAAAAGATGGATGGAGTGTGGGGGGCTGGGAAAAGTGAATGGTATCTGTGTACGGAGAGGGGGGCTGTAAGGTGAATGAAGTGTAGATGCAGGGAGGGGGGCTCAAAAATATGTATGGTATCTGTAAAGGGAGGGGGGCTGTAAGGTGGATAAAGTGTGGGTGCAGGGTGAGGCTGGAGAGCCAAGTAAACTCCACTACAAAGAAAATGTTCCACTCAATGTGGAAACTTAAACGCGTAAAACCTTTCTTCCCGAGGGAAATATTTCGTAACCTAATACAATCAATGGTACTAAGCCATGCAGACTACTGCAATGGAATCTATGTGGGATGTAAAGAACAACTCACAAAGAAACTCCAGACCGCCCAAAACACAGCAGCCAGGCTGATATTCGGTAAATCACGATTCAAAAGTGCCAAACCCCTCCGAGAAAATCCCAATCAAAGAACGTTTTACCATCAAAATCTGCACCCTGGTCCACAAGATTATCTATGGGGAAGTCCCAGGATACATGACAGACCTCATAGATCTACCAACCAGAAACAGAACTGGATCATCATGAACATACCTAAACCTCCACTACCCAAACTGCAAAGGACTCAAATACATAGCAACCTATGCATCCAGCTTCTTCTATATAAGCACACAACTATGGAACACACTGCCAAAAGCTGTGAAAACAATTTACGACCATCTAAACTTCAGGAAATCACTAAAAAACAACCTGTTTAAAAAGGCATACCCTACCGACCCAACATAAATGCCTACATGTTGCAACACAGCAAAACCAAAGATCGTGCTGAACACCATTTAACCTTCCCTCTCTTCGACCCCCATTGTGCCTGAAACTCACATACCTTATTCGACCACAACATCACCTTGTATTTGTTCCTCTACCGGAATTGGCGAATGCCTTTACGGTACTATGTAAGCCACATTGAGCCTGCAATAGGTGGGAAAATGTGGGATACAAATGTAATAAATAAATAAAATAAATCAATTTTAAAACAAGCTGTGTCCTGATGGACGTCCATTTGTGACATTCTGACTTAGACATCCATGTTCTGAATTGGATGTTCTTTCTAAAATGCTGCATTATATGTGAATATTTCAACAGTTCAGACATGAGCACTTATACCAGCTGTTAGACTGCTATAATATAGGCACAGATGTCACCTGTTATGCTAATGCTCTGTAAAGGACAGTAGTCATATAGTTGTTCTCTGGGCACCTAAATATAGGTGTACTGTTATGCAGTAGCCTTCCATCTGAAAGTTGTATTATGAGTATGTTAAAGCACGTTCTTTATGAACAATTTTATCATTGCTGTTGGCTCCCAGATAAATGACCTACATTTTAGAAATGGCATCCTTAGATCTTAATGCTAGAATTATTGCCCACTGTTATATCTTTGAGAGTTAGTGCAGGCTACCTAAGGTAGAAATGGTAACTGCTACAGAATGACATGTCCCCATGGGTTCTGTCCCCGCAGGCCCTGTCTCCATCCCCACTCTGTCCCCGCAGATTCTGTCTCCATCCCCGCCCCATCCCCGTGGGTTCTGTTCACATCTGCAGAAGCCTCGAACACTTATGATTTTATATTTAAATCTTTTTAATAAAGTAAAAAAAGGAACAATATGCTGTGCAAGTGTTGTGTATAAATTACAAATAGAAAACAATAACAGCAATGAGCAACTAGAGTAAACCCTCCCACCACCACTACCCTCTACCCTTCCAACCCCGACAATAACTGACTTTTACTACCCCAAGGAATCCTAACCCACCCTGCCTGTTCTGTATGTCCTAGAGGGGAGAAATATGCCCTATGAATTACTGTATGATTTTTTTAATCTGTGGATGAATAAGTCATCAACCATCTCAGGATTCAGTCTAGCTCTCCTGTCTTCCACAATCCCTCCTGCAATGGAAGATGTGTTCTTAGAAGATGTCCTGGTAGCAGGATATACAGGATCCCCCATGCAAATTTTGCTAGCTGTGGCCAACAAGTTTGCTTGTTTAAAAAAAAAAAAAAAAAATATTTTTGTCTGCATCAATCAAAGCTTCAAAGTAGAAAGTAACACGGGGACAAAGTTTGTCCTCATCCTGATGGCCTCTGTCCCCATCCCCGCCGCGTCCCCGTGGGATCTGTCCTTGTCCCCACCCCGTCTCCACAGGATCTGTCCCCGCCCTGTCCCCATGGTCTCTGTCCCCGTCCCCATCCCCGCAGGCCCCGTCCCCGTGTCATTCTCTACTAACTGCACCTCAGGGCACATAGTTAACTTTCCTTCTGATAGCTCACATTAATGCAACTCCTTCCCCCTCCTCCCTCCACTGAGCAGACAGGCCCTGATGCTCAAAACTGGGCATAACACTGGCCAGTCTTTAGCGCAGCTTAGTAAAAGGGTCCCCAAATTTAAAACAAAACCAATTCGCTCTCTCCTTGGCTGTGAATTTTCACTTCAGTCCCTTCTCCATTAGCTGATGTTCTACATGCACAGACACAACAGGTAGGTTGCAGAATTTTGCAGAAAACCACTGACAGAATTATTTGCAAGAGCAAGCAAATCGGCCATTGTCTTTCAGTCACTACTCCTGCATCTGTCAGCACAGACATTACTATTGAAGATGTTGTTGCTTAGTTGGATATACATGAATTCAATTTCTTCTAGCATGCATTTTTCTGTTCTTTCTAGCCCTCTGATGAAGACAGTGCTAGCTTGAGCGTCCCAATGTGTAACATTAGAGAAGAGGAACATTGCATTATGAAAAACGACTCCAGGCAGCAGATCCTTGCTGAAAAAGGTCTGATAATATATTTATTTTGCATCCTTTGGTTGTTGTTTCTTTGCTCACTCTGTTTTCCTCAGGGGTGCTCTTGACTCTCTGTGGTTTCCATTCATAATCTTCTTGCTCCATGTGGTGCCACTTCCTCTCCTGTTTATGTTGGAATTTTAGATTAATTGTAGTTGAGTGGGGAGAACCTGGTAGCTTAAATAATCGGTGGCATATAGTGACTAGAGGAAGAATCAAGTTTAAAAGACAGGTAATAAGATTTCACTTTGTCTTGGAAAAATCATTTTAAGAATAATATAACGTGAAAGTACTATGTATAGTTGACTCCCAGTGAACCTTACTGATTGGAGAATTAACCACTGATACACTGTCAAGAGCAAGATGTCCCAAATGTGCCCTGGGGTTCCCAAAATCTGTCATGCATGAGATACATTTGCATACACTGGAGATTTAGTGTATGCAAAGATATCTTATGCATGTTCATTTTGATATTCAGAAAGCCCAGCTGGCTGTGGGTTCCAAGGCTAGGTTTGGAAAGTCCTAGTTAAGAGCATTTTGCAATTTAACTTTCTCTATTAAAGGTAGTGAGCTGTATTTTAGAAAGGATGTGGTAAGGGGAATTCAGATGTTCGTATCTGAACCTGGAGAATTCTCAAAGTGTTTTACAAGAGGCTCAGCAAAACGTAAAGCCTATTGTAAAACGGGTACAGGACGGCATGTTGTTGGGATGCGCTTAAGGCTGTTACCAGTGGTACTTTATAAAGAAGGCCACACAAAACAAGCTGAAAACTTGACAATTAATTTTGAATTTTAAAACCTAAATTCAGGGCTTGGAGGCTCAGCATACGCGTACAGGTTCAGTGAAAGTTTATCCTGCTTTGCTAGCTGCACAGCTCCAGCTAGATAGTTTACTAAATAGTGAGTTTTGGAGTGTCATAGTTCTCGTTTTAAGCAGATATCCTATGAGAAAAATAATAAAATAGGCAAACTTCTGTCCACTGACTACGTATATCCCAAATAGATTGGAGCATTTATAAAATTAAAGATAAAGAAGGGAGCTGCTTGACTGTTTCCACCTTAAAGCAGGCGTGATTTAAGCATGCCAAGTATAAATGAGGCTGCAGTTCTTGCTTATTTAGACAGGAGTGAGGTACTCAAGTTAATGGAGGAGCAGTGAACCACATTGGAGAGAGCCACAGAGCCTAGGGAAGAGAAAAATGAAGGTCATATGGCCTATCCAGTTTGCCCATCTACTATCCCTTCCTATCCTTTAAAGATTCTATGTACTTGTCCCAAGTTTGCTTGAATTCATATATGGTCTTCGTCTCCACCACTTCCATTTAATTATACTGTGCACCGCATAGATGTTCTTCTATTTGCGGTATATAAATAAACTTGGAAACTTGAAAGCACTGGGAGGCCAGTCCACGAATTCACCACCTTTCCTGTGAAAAAGTATTTCCTCAGGTTACTCCTGAGTCTGTCCCATTTCACCTTCAGGCAATCAAGGAGTTACTTGATGGTAAAACATATGGAATAGATGGGTTCATAGGTGAATTCTATAAAACGTTTGCCGTAAAACTTGATCTTCTTTTGACAATGATTCTTAATATTGATAGGGAAGGGGAACATTGCTGTCCACCATGATGGATGCTTTGGATAGCTGTTATTCCCTGGAAAGGACAAGATGGAATGCTGGTCTTACCACCCTATTTCCGTATTTAAAAAATTCTTGGCGAAAGTATTGGCTATGAGACTTTCAGTAGACATGCTCACATTAATATATCTTGATCAAATGGGTTTTATTCTTAAGTGGCAAGCTGCGCTGACATTAACTGTAGAACAATTAACTTACTCAACATTGCTCAGTTCAGGGAGATTCCTATATGCTTTGCTGACAACTGGTACTGAAAAACCCTTTGATAGAGTTCATTGGAACTTCCTGGACTGAGTATTAGAAAAATGTGAGATGAGACAGAATTTTTGAGGATGGATGAGGGCCTTGTATACCAAGCTGAAGGCATGTGTTAGAATCAGTGGTGGGAACTCCCATATATTCGCTTTGGCACAGGGCACTAGGCAAGGGCGCCCTTTGTCAACATTATTATTTCCTCTTTTGATGGAGCCCTTTGCAGCAGCAATTAGGGCGCTAGTTGACATTCAGGGCACTGTAGTGGGCCCTAATGAATATAAAATATCCATTTTTGTAGATGATGTCCTTATTTCTCTCTCTCATCCTAATTTTTCATTGCAAAATTTGTCGGAGGAGATTGGGTTATATTCTGGGGAATTTGATTTCAGGGTGAATATGTGTAAGGCAGAAGCCATGAACATAGGCTTTGAGCTGCAGGTTGTGGATGTATGGAAATCTTTATTCCCTTTTAGATGGGTAGAGCAGAGTATTCAGTGCTTTCAGTTAAATTTAACACATACTGGCCTCGTTACTGCTAATTACCCACAGCTTATTTAAGAAATTAAGTCAGATTTAGAGCAGTGGAATTTACTAACCTTTTCATGGTTTGGGTGCATCACTGTCATTAAAATGAACATTTTGCCTAGGCTTATGTATCTGTTCCAGGTGCTTCCCATCTCACTGCCAAAAAGTTATCTATTCTTACTGAAGGGCAGGCTTCTTATTTTTATCTGGAACAATAAATGCCCCAGAATACCTGTGAGTGTATTGTATAGTCATAGGAAACAGGTTGGGTTGGGTGTGTTACATCTGCATGGTATTATAAAGTGGCCCATGCAAAGGCAGTTGTGGAATGGTATCAGGATCATCCTTTAAAACTCTGGGTCCAAATAAAGCCGTGTCAGGTGGGAACTCAAAAGCTGGCACATCTAATTTGGTTGTCACCCAGGTTTAGAACCCTGGAGAGAGAATTGTATCCTTTCAGTTCCTTATGTGTACTTTTTATGGGATGGGATGAGTAAAAGCCCTAATTTTCAATGATCAGGACTCACACTGATAGCTTTGAATCCTTTGTTTCACCTGGGTTTCGTACCGGGAACATTAAGGAGATGGGAGTCTCTAGGATTGCAGTGCTGGGGTCAATTATGTGATGACTCTACCTTAATACCCTTTGATACTCTTTCTCTAGATTAGCAGCTTCCCTCACAAAATCTGTTTCCTTACCAGCAGGTGGTACATTTACCCTTAAGGAAAATAAGCAGAGGGTTAGTAGGGAACCCTCCATTCCAGAGAATATCTGTGAGGACTTTAGGAGAACTTGGAGGTTATTCTTGGCACTATATAGACATTTAGGAGGGTTGGGGTTTGTGAGTACTTGTCATAGAACTAGATAGGAGGGTGAGCTGGGAGCTTATTATGAAGAGAGAAAATGGGTTAAATCTAACCTTACTAGAGTCTTAAGGGCGGTAGGAGAACAGTGAAACCTTATTCCTGTGTGCCTCAATCATGCCTTTCCTCAGTGCTGAAGGCAGTGTGGAAAAAGAGGCACTGTGGGGCATGTATTGTGGTCTTATGTTAAAGTAAGAACCTTTTGGAAAGCAATACAAAGTAGACCAGAGATCGCTGGGTTGTGATACCCCGGGGCCCTTGGATTTTCTTTTTAACAGATTCATCTTAAAAGTGTCCAGGGCTTAGAAGGCATTGATAAAACATACCCTTACTGCTGCTGGCTTGACACTGGTGAGTTCTTGGAAACAAGAGGGGTGTCCCTCATTGGTCAAGGGGATGGCACAACTCATATCTCTGAAATGACACGTTTGACCACATGACAGAATAGGAATGTGGCCAGATGGGGAGAAGGTTTGGGGCCCATTCTTGGCTAACTGTGATTGAGGTGGGGGCAACATAGATCAATGTGGGTATATTGGATACTGTGCAGTAATGTACATGAGATGATAGGGGAAGAATATGAAGTTGAAAAAATGTTGTAAAGATCTCACCCCATTTTCCTATACCTATCAAGTTTCTTAATGGGGGGTGAGCTGACAAAAATATCTTTTAAGTAAGATGATGGGGGTACCATGGTGTTTGTCATAATTAGTGTTTGTTTGCATTAAGAGAATTATTTCCATTGGCGCCTGAGATTTTATTTATTGTTCGGTAACGTTGGCTTGAAGCATTTCAAGAAAGACCTCTGAAAATTAAAAAAAAGAAAAGAATGTTAACAGAGGATAAAGAGGAAAACCCAAGCTGAGATGAAGGTGTGGGAAAGCAGGGAAGAACAGCTCAGTTAACTAGTGCTGAATATTGACTCCAGTGAATAGTTAGAGGCAAGTACAAGAGGAATGTTTGTCATTTTTAATCCATTGTTCTTTTTTGTATTAGGTGATTCCAGTGCAGAGCCTCCTGTTTTAATTGGCAGTGATGAGTTGGGGGATCTAAGGCACCAGTTTCCTGATGGGGCAGATGCCCTCACGGCTGAATTTATGAACTATATCAAGGCAAGTCTGAAATCTGTTTTGAAAGAAAACATTCCTTGCTGGCCTACATAAGCAGTGAGCAAGCCAAACTAATAAATTGATGACACAGTGCAACTAAAGCCACGATGCCACCTACTTGCTTCCGTTTGGTGAGGGTTGTTCTGATCTGTTGTCTGTCTGGCTAACTGTCCTGTCACTCTGGTGGCATTTGGTACTACTAGAGAAATAGATTTAAAAAAATGTTCTGACCTATCACTGCAAATAAAAAGTAGTGATGCATTGTTCTGATTTTCCCAATCTGAATCCACATTCCTCCCTCCGAATTAAAGAACATCAGATTCTATGACCTAAAGAACACTGAGTAATTCTAAACCTAGGCAGGAATGAGTCAAACTTGTATTAAAAAATATTCTAAAAATAAAATGAAATGTAAGTCAGAGACTAGAAATAAGCAAAAGCACTTTTAGAGGAAATAATTTCTTTCTTTAAGAAACCAAGAATCCTATTCTCACAAGATTTAGAAGATTCCAGAAATTGTTTTGGTAGGGTTTTATAAAGCACTCTCATAACTTGTATGACCATAACTCTGGCTGAGTTTTTTGCTTGGACGCTTTCTCAAAGGCACGCTGCACCTCCGCCTACAAATATATAAACCACATCACATACCACTACTAGTAATCCTTCTCCTATTTCACTAAATACAATCACGTGCTGTCAAGAGACGTGAGGCATTCTGGGCTGGAGTCCTGTCTGGGCCTAGTTGTTGCCACGATATGTGGTTGAACAAGAACATGTAAAGTAAGAATCTTATTTTATTCCAATTATTATTTGTGATTGTATTTAGTGAAATAGGAGAAGGATTACTAGTATGTGATGCGGTTTACATATTTGTAGGCAGAGGTGCAGTGTGACTTTTGAGAAAGCGTCCAAGTGAAACTCAGCCAGAGTTAAGGTCATGCAAGTTGTGAAAGTGGATGATTAATTGAAAAGGAGCACTACATAGGTACAGCCCCTGAGCGTAAACGTTGTGGTAGTAACATCATACCAATTTAAGTCATTCCAGAGGAGTGACATCCATATGGAAGTTTATTTCATCCATATATAAGTTCTTGACGAACAGATACTTGAGCTGATTTGAATTAATGAAGAGTAGTTCCCTCGTAGGGGATGAAAAGGCTTTGATAATGGACACTGACTGGACTTGATATATTGGATTATATTGACAATATATTGGTCTCACTCAGGAGGCTATAGCTATTTTACTAGTGGGAGATTTTATAGCATGATGTAGAAATGCCAGCACTTTGATGGTGTATTACCTTGTGCCTAAATAAATATGTGTATGATATCAATATCCTATATAATAAAAAGCACCTCCAACATTCTGAAGCTGACTCTGTGGTAGTGTAGGATTCGTAAGTCTGTAGTTCAGCGTTTCATTGGCTCTCACTGTCAATGAAGAACCAATCAGACAGAACGGAACTTGGAGGAGGGAAGTGGAGTGGATTGAATCTCTAACAAACAATCATATACATGGAGGTACGAACAACAGTGGAGGCAAGTGCACAGAACGGAAGGGAAGACAGACATTTAATCACTTTGTCACTCACACACATCACACACACACACACACACACACACTCAATCACTCTGTGTATCTCTCTCTTACACTGTCTGTAAAACACACTGTCACTCTCAGTCTCTCACATGGGCAACTGTATGTTGCATTCTCACGAGTAAGGAGCTCTTCTGATGTGATTGTTAAACTGATTGAAGGGCCTGAACAAGGAAAACTTTTACCACATTGTGACACAGTTTACACAAAAAATATTGTATATAAAGAAATCTTACACATGTAAACAACAATTATATTCAGAATACAACCGTGGAAACATTAATGGCAGGAACTCATTACATTGCTAGCGCCCGTTTCATTGCGTTAAGAAACGGGCCTTTTTTACTAGTAAGTAGTATAAAACAACATCCTTTCTCCTTTGAATAGCATTACATGTTATGTTGTTGGATGTATATGTAATATACAGGAATATTGTTGGATGTATATGTAATACACTCTATACAGAATTTGTGTTCCTGTGACAAGTTATGTATTGAATATCTGGTGTCAGATTTGGCCATAGCAACTTAAACGCTAGGTGCGTATTCAGCGCTAGCCGCTTAGGTTACAAGCGTTTATTTTAAGCGGCCTATCTTAACTGCTCAACTTAGCTGGTTTAGCAGTGAATATTGGCACTTAGCCAGCTAAGTCATGCGGCATAGCCAGTTAGCAGCTAAGCGCTAATATTCAGTGTGAGATAACTGGCTATCTCGCACTGAATATTAGCGTTAGCCGGCTAACGCGCTATTTAACCGGTTAGGAGCTGTTCATTGCTGGTTAAGTAGCGCTGAATATCGGCTGGTTTCTGTTTAAATACTGCAGTGTTGAATACAGTTCCCCTCTCAATCACTCCTCCAAACTCCAGGTCCAAATGAACAGTTAGGGCCACTTTTACTAAGTCGCGTAGGCACGTAAGCATGTCAATTTTGAACTACCGTCCAGCTACCGCGTGGCCCGGGCAGTAATTTCATTTTCTATATGCGCCCACTACACTCCCCAGAAAGTTTCTAGTGCGCGGCGCTAACTGGGCAGTAATCGGCATTGTATGTGCACTGACGATTACTGTCCGGTTAACGCGTGAGACATTACTGCTAAGTCAATGGGTGTTGGTAAGGTCTGAGGCCCAAAATGGACGCGCTCCAATTTTCATTTTGCCGCACGTCCATTTTCGCCCCCCCAAAAAAAGAGGCCTTTTTTGCAGGTTCGCTGCAACATGGACCTGCGTGTGTCCAATACACGCGTCTACACCAGTGCAGGCAATTTTTTGGAGCACCTTAGTAAAAGGACCCCTTAGTGGACAGTTATGCATGCCTAGGAACAGGTGCAAATGCCAGCAGGGCAGTTTTTTTTTAAGTATATGTATTTTTCAATTACCAAATAGGAAATACCTGTATACATTTCAGACCTGCGCGAAGCATGTCATGAACGTGCCCCAGCATACATGCATAATCACCAGCTCTTCTACACTTGAAACTTACATGTATATGGCTAAATACATATATCAGTTGGCTTTTCACATGGTTTGTTAGGGGTAAATATTTAGTCAGTGGCGGTGAGTGTTATTTTGACTGTCACCAGCTTTATGCCCCGATATTCAATGCCAGGCCATGTCCAGGCAGCAACATTGAATATCCAGGTTCCTATGGCCAGCTATCTCTTATGCCGTTAAGTGCGATATTCAGCACTTAACTGCCTGCGATACCATAAAGCATTGGATCCAAAACCTGGTCCTGGAGGCACCCCGGCCAGTCAGGTTTTCAGGATATCCACATTGAATATTCATGAGTGATATTTGCATGCACTACCTCGACTGCATTCAGATCTCCTCATGCATGTTCATTGTTGATATCCTGAAAACCTGACTGGCTGGAGTGCCTCCAGGACCAGGTTTGGGAACCTCTGCCATAAAGATTGGACTGTGTTTTATGCGGTATGATTTGGCCGCTTAACTTATGCAGTTAAGTACTGAATATCGACGCTTAACTTCATGAGTGCTGACTCTGCTCCCGGACTGCCCACAAATTAACCGGCTTTCAGTTTAGCAGTCAGGGCTGATACTTAGCGGCACTAACTGGTTAAGTGCTGCCAAATATTTATGGTAGCCCCACTCAAGCGATTTAAGCAGCCAGGAGCCTCTCCTAGCCACTTAAATCACTTTGAATATTGGGCCTATAGTTTATAATCAATTGTTGGTGGGGCATTCAGCCTTTTTGCTTTGCTGGTTCTGGCACCCCTGTTATCTGTGAAGGTGCACATTTCAGCACATGTCGTAGATGTGACTGGGAAAACATGCAAATATTGTTGGAGTTGGTTGATGGAAGTAGTATTACTGGGTTGTGCGTAAATGGAAGCTGCTATCCTATTCTGACACTCGCTGTAATATTTATCATCTGTGTGCAGGTCCGAACAGCAGAATTCGATGAACCTTTACAAATAGAAGAAGACATTCACTGGACAGCAGGAGAAAGGTAGGTATTCTAGAAACACAGAAGATGATTGCAGATGAGGAGCATCTTGCTTGTCCAGTTTACTTCCTTATATAATACTGTAGCCCTGGTTGATCTCTGGCTTCCTCTTAGGGGTTAATTCTTTAATTGGACACCACCTGTTAGGGTTCCCCGATGCTTAATGGTGAGAACCTATTTTATAACATCATCTGGGCACCACTGTTCCCTGGAAGCTGAGCAGGAGTCCTCCAACTGCATAGCTGCCAGTGGGGGATGGTGCTTCTTAGAGTCCTGCAGAGCCTGCCTGTCCCTCATTATTGAAAATGTGGCATGAAACAGCATCCCCCACTGACAGCTTAGAGAGAACAGTGCTGGGCACCCAGATTGTATTATAGAATACTAGTGTAACATGGCTTCCTTAGCCTCAGCAGCAGATGAATCCAGGAACCGGTGGGTTGTATCCGTCTACCAGCAGGTGGAGATAGAGAACACTAAAAACAGGCATAGACCCCCTGTGTATCGGTCCTTCTACCTTTAGTATATCTCTATCTCCAGCAGGTGGTGGACGGAGCTTGGCAGCTCCTGGATTCTTGCTGAGGGGGCTCCTGGGTTTTCCAGTTGAGCTGGGGTGTGTGGCTGACGGTGCCCATTTTAGAGGCATACTTGTGGGACCCGTTTCTCCCTTCTTCCAGTGGGTTTCAATGCTGTTTCTTCTGTGGCTTTCTGTGCTCTTAGCTCACAGTAAAAAAAAAAAAAAACCTTCTGACCCACAGACAGCACGTTTCCAGACCTGAACTCCTTTGACCAGGTGCTGGAGCGCTGGGACGCCGTCTGCAGCTCCTCCGGGGCCGGACCTCACTTCCCCTGTGGCTGGGTGAGTGTTGCAGCTTCCTCAATTCGTGCCTTTTCTCCCTGTGTCAGCGCTAGCGCTGTATGGCAGCTGAGACAGCCAAACGCTGCCCTCATTGTGGTAAGAGGTGTAGCGGGACTCTGTAGTGCAGGCTGCCTAGAGGAATCGGGGCCTGCGAGTCAGATGGCATCCTCAGAGGGGGTTTCCCATGCTCTGCTACTCGGCGCAGGCGCCATCTTAGATTTGCCGGGGGACGTTGTTAACATGGTTCCTGGAACGGCAAAAACGCAGGCAGAGGGCAGTCAGAGGTCTCAGCAGCCTCGGGGATTCAGAGCTATAGAGACTTTGGGCTCTCAGGGACAGGGTGACCCATTTTCCCCTGAGTTTATTTTATTGCTGCATCAGGCATTTCTGTTGATAAGATCAATCCTCCCCGGGTTCCCTATCACTCTGCTTGCCACAGCCTTTCCCTTCAGAGCAGCTGGGTCAGATTGGTCTCGAGGTAGTGGCAGGTACATCTTCATCTTTTCCTGCAGAATCGCCGGCGTTGAAGCGCAGGCGGGTGGCTTCGTTGTCTGAGACAGGTTCTGTCGCCTCCCATTTTCCCCAGACTTCTCTTTTAGAAGGAGCAGGAGGATCCTCTAGAGCCACGCAGAATTCGGGCCTGGGGGATCTTGAGGAGGGGGAACTTGGTTAGGAAGTGCAGGACGATACAAAGGCAGTTCGGATTTTTCACAGAGACGAACTGGCCTCTCTCATTTCCAAGTCCTTTGCAGGTGTTAAATATTGAAGATGTAGAGGAAGTAGCCGCTGTGGTGATGAATATCAAGATGGCTAGCACAAAAAGTCTTCTCTGTACATGAGGCTATTCAGGAGCTTATTACGGATCAGTGGTCAGAGCCGGAAGGCTCTTTGAAGGTTGCCCGTACTATGGCTCGCCTCTACCCGGTGGGTGAGTCCCATCTGAGGCTTTTTGCCTTTCCTAAGGTGTACTCTCTGGTGGCGGCGGTCACCAAGAAGACCACTCTTCCTGTTGAGGGTGGGGTAGCCCTCAAGGATATCCAGGATCGCCCTTTGGAGGCATCCTTGAAACGCTCCTTTGAGGTTGCGGCCTTGGCTCTGCAGGCTTCTATTTGTACTTCCTATGCGGCGAGGGCTTGCCTTTCTCTTGGCAAGCCACTTCTCGAGTGATAGAAGTTCTGGGTCGTCAATTTTCCAAAGAGCCATTTGATCCCCTTGCAGTCTTTCAAATATTTGGGAGTTTCCTTCAACACGGAGCTGGGTTGCGTTTTTCTTCTTGACGGCAGGCATCTCAAGTTGCAGTCGCAGATTCAACGATTGTTGGGGCTTCCTCGGGCTTGGGATTATGTCCAGGTGCTGGGTCTCATGGCAGCCAGGTTGGACGTGGTGCCCTGGGCAAGGGCTCACATGAGGCCCTCGCAATATATCTTACTCAGTTGGTGGTCTCCGACTTCCCTGGAGTATCAGTGTTGGTTTCTCTGGATTCTAGCTGCCAGGAAAAGCATGGATTGGTGGCTTTCCAAAGTTCATCTCAGGCGGGGAATGCCACTTGCCTCTCCTCAATGGATTCTAGTGATGACAGATGCCAGTCTCTCTGGATGGGGGGCTCATTGTCTGCACCATTATGCTCAGGGACTGTGGTCGACTACGGAGTCCGGTTGGTCCATCAATCGTCTGGAGCTGAAGGCTGTTCAGCTGGCTTTTCTAGCCTTTTGAAGGATCCTTCAAGGACGAGCAGTGCGAGTTCTGTCGAGCAATACGACAGCAGTGGTCTACATCAATCACCAAGGCGGCACGCAGAACAGAGCGTTGGCCTACGAGGCACAGGTCATTTTGACTTCGGCGGAGCAGCACCTTCTCCTGTTATCGGCGGCACACATCGCTGGTCTGGACAGTGTGCGAGCCGATTTCCTCAGTCGCCATGCCCTTGATCCGGCAGAGTGAGAGTTGGCGACGGATGTGTTCCATCGGATTTGCAGCGAGTGGGGAACACCAGGCTTCGATCTCATGGCGTCCAGCTCCAATGCCAAAGTCTGTCGATTCTTCAGCAGAAGACAGGAGCACGGGTCTGAGGGGCTGGATGCCCTCTCACAGCCATGGCCGACATCCACACTTCTGTATGTGTTCCCTCTGTGGCCCTTGATAGGATGAGTTCTTCAACAGATCCGCCTTCACGGGCCTAGTGATCCTAGTGGCTCCAGACTGGCCGCGTCGTCCGTGGTATGCGGTTTTGCACCGGCTTCTGGTGGGGGAGCTGTTTAGTATTCCTCTCCTACTGGACCTTCTTCATCAGGGACCGGTGCCTATGGAAGATCTTTGCCCCTTTGGTCTTAAGGCCTGGCTCTTGAAAGGGCGAAGTTGAGGAAGAAAGGTTATCCTGATGAGGTTATAGCTACCTTGCTAAGGGTTCACAAGCGATCCACAACTACGGCCTACGCTCTGGTCTGGCATACCTTTGAGACATGGTGTTCGGTGCTTGCGTGGTCACCGATGCGGGCTTCTGTTGCCCAGATTTTTGCTTTTTTTGCAGGAGGGCCTGCAGAAAGGTTTAGCCTACAATTCTCTGCGGGTGCAAGTGGCAGCGCTAGCCTGTTTTCGAGGTCGGGTGGCAGGATCTTCGATTGCGGCTCACCCGGATGTAGTGCGATTCTTGAGAGGAGTGTTGAAATTTCATCCTCCGTTGCGGGTCCCATGTCCTACTTGGAGTTTGCGACTTGTTTTGTGTGCTTTGCAGTCAGCGCCCTTTGAACCGCTTCATCTGGATTCGCAGAAAGATCTTACACTTAAGGCTGTTTTTTTTTTTGTGGCCCTGGCGTCGGCGTGTAGGGTGTCAGAGATTCAGGCCCTGTCATGCCGGGATCTTTTTTTGTAGTTTTCGGAATCTGGGGTCACGTTTCGTAGAGTACCATCGTTTCTTCCTAAAGTGGTGTCAGTTTTTTACCTGAATCAGCCTCTTTCTTCCTTCATTTCGGAAGGAGGACTGCCTGGATTCTTTTCGACAGCTGCGCCTTCTGGATGTTCTGCGAATTCTTTTGCAATACTTGGAAATATCAAACGAGTTTCAGTGCTCTGATCACTTATTCGTCCTATTTGCAGGTCCATGACGAGGCTTCCCAGCGTCTAAAGCCACAGTGGTGCGCTAGCTGAAGGAAGCAATTGTTTCGGCTTACTTTTTGGCTGGAAAGTCTCCGCCTCAGGCTTTGAAAGCACATTCTATGTGGGCTCAGGCTTCTTCTTGGGCGGAAACTTAGTTGTTTTCTGTTTTGGACATCTGTCGAGCGGCAACGTGGGCATCGCATCTTTCCTTTGTGAAACATCGGCTCGATGTTGCTGCTCAAGAGGATGCACGCTTTGGAGCGGCGGTTCTATCTCAGGGAGCTGCAACTTCCTGCCCAGTGTAGGGTGTGCTTGGGTACATCCCACCAGTTCCTGGATTCATCTGCTGCTGAGGCTAAGGAAGGAAAAATTAAGATATACCTGATAATTTTCTTTCCTTTAGTCGCAGCAGATGAATCCAGGATCCCTCCCTGTTGCAGTTTGTGGTCAATTTCAGCAAATTTGCATTTGACAGTTCTATTTGTTTCTCCTTTTGAGTGTTATTCACTCCGGTTGAGTGCGTTTCTTTTATTGTGAGTTAAGTGATGTTCCTATTTCTTTTCCTGCTTTGGAATTCTTTCTATATTAAAGGTAGAAGGACCGATACACAGGGGGTCTATGCCTGTTTTTAGTGTTCTCTATCTCCACCTGCTGGTAGACGGATACAACCCACCAGTTCCTGGATTCATCTATTGCGACTAAAGGAAAGACAATTATCAGGTATGTCTTAATTTTTCCATCAGCACGCCTTACATTTTGGTTCTCACAGATACGCCAGAAAAAGCACTGGCATAACTGAGTATGTCTAAATGTGGTTAGGGCGCATGCAGTGGTGCGCTGGAGCCAGCTTGCACTGGCTCGCAAGAGCCGTTTGTTTTTTTTTTTTTTTTTAATTTTATGAGCCGGTTTTGCCCCAGCTGGAGCAGGAATGATCCTCCTACGCTCCTGCCCATGCAGTCTCCACTTACAGCGGCACTCTCGTGAGACTGTCGCTGCCGCGGGAACTCACGGCAGTTATTTTCAATACGGTGAATGGAGACTGCATGGGCAGGAGCATAGGAGGATTGCTCCTGCCCCAGCTGACCACTGGACCACCATGGAGGTAAGGAAGAGATTTATTTTTCCTCATTCAAACAGGAGCACAGGTTGGTGGATTCAAGAGCAGGCACAGCCTGTTCAAGAGGAATGCTAGAGGCTGTGGATGGAAGGATAAGATCCATGGTGGCATGCCTGTGAACTTGTTGGTTTCATTTGCAGAAATGTAGTCATATTTTGCGGAGCGATGATTTTTTTGCTGGGTGGGAACCGTTTTAAGCCAGTTTTAGCTAGGAGGTGATCAAGTTGCTTGTTTACCTGGAAGCAGTGGGACATCGTTAGCTTTGTAGTCAGTGGGGGAATATGATCGGTCACACATTTTCTTCCTTTACTTGGTAGAGGAGTAGCCTAGTGGTTAATGCAGCAGACTCTGATCCTGGGGAACTGGGTTAAATTCCCACTGTAGCTCCTTGTGACTCTGGGCAAGTCACTTAACCCTTCATTGCCCCAGGTACACCACTTTGAATGTAGTTGCAAAAACCACAGAAAGGCAGTATATCAAGTCGCCCTCTTTCTCTTTTCCTTACTTAGAAACTTCCACTTATTTTGTTGAACTGGCCACCTGGTTCTTGGTTTTGTATAGTTTCCTGAGCAACTCCAGGTTTTGGGCTTATGGGGTGATAAACGTTGCGGTTTTGTTTTTCGTTCTTCTCTTATGTTTGAGAGTAGGAGCCAGGTAGAGAGGGTTGGGTTATTTTGGAGATGTTAATTGGCTACTGGCAGTTTTTTCTCCTTAACAGAATGTTGCTTTAGAAAGCGTAAGAATGGTGAAACAGGGGAATGTGTGTACTTGGGCTTTTTTTCCTCCTGAAAACTTAATTTTTACCTGTGATTTCATTTTTTCAAGGAATCCTGGCTTTTAAGTTACTGTAAATAAATGTAATATTCCATAACTAACTTTAAATCTCTGGTATGAATTTGGTTGTGCAATGATTGATATATGAAATATCAAAGTTTCTGATATATTTTTCATAATATAAGATTTTGCTGATACCAACAAACTGTATCTTAAGACTGTAAAAAATTAGTTTAGAATAAATTATAGAGAATACATTTTTAGTCTTTGCTGAAAGGTAGCTGACTCTGCACCTAGGATTGACTTGGGTTCCCATGTGCCTGTTCTCACATTGCAGAAGGATCATATCGGATGATCAAGTTGGAAGTCCGCCAATGATTGATCAGCTGAGGAAAGCAGTCAGTCTTTTACAAGATCCTAACAGGTTTGCCAATAGCAGTCATTCGGCTTTCACAGCTCTTGTTCATTTTTGGTTGTCTGTACTGAGACTGATTCAGGAGAATTACATTTTACTTCTAGGGTACCAAAAAACCATGAGCCCAGTATCCAAAATGATTTAACTGGGGAGGGGAGGCTACTGCCTGGTTAAATCGCATTCAGTGGACTGTCCATGGTGATGCTGAATATCAGCTTTGCCTCAGCACGTTCCAGTCAGTGTTGGAATAGTCCGGGGTGGAGTCAGTCAGGTGCAGCCGGGAATTATGCAGGCACTGGTGAGATTCAGTTCTGGTACTCACATAACTAACCGGGCAAGTTAGACCCCCAAAAAAGCAGTTCTAATCTAACTTTGCTTCATTATCTATGTGGGAACAGCACTGAATGTCAGCCGCACCCGCATAACTGTCTAGAATAGCCAGAGGCAGTCAATGTTATAAAATAATGCTCCTGGCTTATTTTGACCTGCATATTTACGTAGATATAAAATTATTATTGAACATCAAGTGGTTTGCTAGGGAAATGCATTCCATGCATCGGTGACTGTGCGCTTTGGGGAAAAATTGGGGTATTTATGGTCATTTTAAATTTGGGTTGAGAAATATCAATAAATACATTTAGGCCCTTCAGGACCAGTGCAAGAATTCTGGGCATGTAGGTGAATGAGCCTTGTAATTGCCCCACTGCCCCATCGACTTATTTGCTCTCTTTCTCCTCTTTCTTAAGACCAGTACTGAGAGAAGCTCGAAATACATGTTTGCAGGGTCAGTGCTTCATGATGCTGACACCATGCATTGCATGGTCAATCTCAGGAAGTACATGTCTTGAACATGCACACGGTGCCAACCTTTTGGAAGAGGAGGAAGACTGCTGGGGAGCTGCAGCATGGGCTCCTTAGCCCCACTCGACTAATTCACTTCTCTCTACAGCTGGTAGGGCATGGGACTCTGTGGCAGCCAAACTGCTTCATTCCCCCCGCCCCCACCTTGTGCCCTCCAAATTGCAGCACCCTAGTAATATAAATAGTTGTCTAGCAATGTAAATGGGCAGGCAATATGAGGGTAATTTTTATAACAGGGCACCTAGGTTATTTGGGCAGACTTTTAGACTACAAAGACACAAATCGTACAGAAATTGCATTTACACTTATGGTGTGGACATTGAACATGTGCTCGAGAGCAAATATAAGTGATAGCATATAAAGTAAAGTAAAGTCTCCATTATCTGACATAAATGAGTCTGACAGATGGTTGGATTACCAAAAATGTCAGATAATCCAGAAACATCAGATGAGAGGTTGGGGATCGCGCCTGCCTCAACTTCACCACTAGAACACAAGAGAATTTAAGGTAGGCCCAGAGGGGTCTACGAGTGTGGGGGAGGGGGGGAGGAGGGTCCTGGAAGGGGGAGTCTAATCCTGTTAAGGAAGGGAGGGGGCAGAGCCCAGATTACCGACAATTGGATAATTTGAAATCTCAGATAACCGAAGGTTGGATAATTGGGACTCTACTATACGAGTGAGTGTGCATAAATTTTAAAATAAATGTCAAATTGCATTTCTGCCTGTGCAGTGCCCAAACTCCTCCCCTGGGTACGCCTAGTCAAGTGATGCTTACAGGTTTGCACTACTTTGCACCATATTTACATGGATATTTATGGGTCAGATTAGGGAATAAGTGAAGCTGGCTAAAAATTTATCCGGATAACAGTGATATTTAGCTGCTGTCCAGATAAGTTATGTGTTTAGTTTAGGTTTGCTGATCAGTAGGCCTAATTTAAATGGATAGTACCGATACAGTGACTGCATTATCCATACATTCAGCCCACTACCTTTACAGACAGCAGTGCCGAATTTATGGATTAAATTAAACATTGGCTCCAGGTTTTAACTTAAGCTAGTAACCATGCTGGATGAATATCGGCCCCTGAGTAAATATCAACCAAAACTAGTAAAGTGCTCATAATAATATCTAAATGAAAAAAATCCATTATTTTCTTCTTTAAACCTTTACAGATTAAGCTTAAGTGCGGAAGACTGCGATGGTGTGAATCTGTTTCCACTTGAGACATCAACGATTTCAGAGACAGAAGAGTCCTTGCTGAAGTGCGTTTATCTGCCTTCTGGAATGTTTAGTATTTCTCCCATTTTCTCATCGTTTGTCTTCTAAACTTCCTCCCTGTGTAGCACATGTGTGAGAGAGGGAAAACCTCAGTGGTGTGAGAACTAGGGAATCCTCCCCCAGAAACATGCTCAGCATTGGTCTGTGGCCAGCAGCTGCCTTCCCATCAACCATCTCTGCTAGGGGGGTCAGACTGCCATATAAGGGCAAAGAAGCCTTATATGGTAGTATGATCTCTAGCAATAGTACTGTGACACTTAACGCTAGGGGTCCTGTCTGGCCTACCCTATTCCACCAAGGGTGAATTAAAGTAGGTTTAATAGGGCCTACAGGGGTTGGGGGTCGTTGGTGGTATATTTGGGGGGTGGAATGGGGAAGGAGCAAGGGGAAGTTGTTTATCTTTTTCTCATTTCAGCCCCTTTAAGAAATGTTTCCATGGAGCAGAATAATGCAGTTTGTGAGGTTTATCACATGTTACATTAATCCTGTACTGCAGGAGTGACTAACTTTCAATACTGTGTTACCGCAGGTTAATGACTCCCATGGTAAACTAAGCTACAGTAAAAGGCCAACTTTTACTGCAGATTAGTAACTTTTCTCCTAACGTGATGCATATCAACGCTCAGTGTTAACACGCTTTAGTACATAGGCCTCTTTATTTATTTATTTATTTATGCATGCATGCATTCTTCTATCCCACTGTTACCAAAAACAAGTTTTGGTTCAAAGCGGCTTTCAATTTACATTTTAGGTGGGAATTACAATAGTCTTTTTCTGTTAAGACATGGAGAGGACATTTATAGTTTATGTAGTTATCTAAAGAATCAGTTATCTGATGGGTTTTGATGAGGTAAGTTTGTAGTGGTAGGACGTTGAAGGAGTTAGGACGATAGTTTGTGTGGATATCAGTAGAGCTTTGATGAGGTATATTTGTAGAGGTGGGACGTTGATAGCTTATGTAGTTAGCTGTAGAATGTTTTGAAGAGGTAGGTTTTCATTTCTTTCCTGAATTTCCCAAATTTGCTAGCTTATGTTGCCCAACATTTCCAGCCATTGAATTTTGAAATTATTTTGTTCCACAGTGGTCAAACAGAACTGGAAATGTCACCCATTGATCAGGTAAATACACCAGTCTTGTCTTCTGAATAATTTATATTTCTGTCCGTTATGTTCTCACCCTGTCCTATGTCAATATTAAGTGATTATATTTCACTCATTTCATGCTCTGCTGTTTGATGACTTGCCGATTTACCAGCACCTGAATTTTACCATGTATTATATATTTATGACTTGTATATCCCATGTTATCCCAAACAGGTTTGAGTTTACGTTAAATGTGGCTCACATTGAAACAGAAACAGTTGATAACAAGTCTTAGTTTCACAGAACATGTAGTGTCAAATCCAGATAACATCAATTATAAAGTCTGATTATGTGAAAAACATTGTGATAATCAGAATAAAATGTAATGGAGTCATGAGTGTCGTAGTCTGTAGTTTACGTGTTGGATTGGTTGCTTCTGTCATTAATAAATGATCTTATCAGGTATGTCTTTAGCAATTTGTGAAATGTGAAATATTTAGCAGTGTGACGTAGTTGTTTAGGCAATGTATTCCATTTCTTAGTACATAGATAAGAGAATTCAGCAGTGTGACTTGTATTATATTTAATTTTATTTTATTTCAGTGAGGGAAGTGTAAGACAAGGAATTCTCTCAAGGATATCTTAGCGTTACGTGTTGGTAACTCAGTAAGGTTCTGCATATAAGATGGAGATAGGCCATAAATTATTTGATAAACGAGTACACATAATTTGAACATGACGTGCATTTATTGGAAGCCAATGTAATTTAAGTAGAAGTGGGGTCACTTTAGAATGACGGGGAACTCTGAATACAAGGTGAGTTGTCGTGTTCTGGGCAGCTTGTCATTCTCTAATTAATGAGGTTTTTAGACCTGCATAAATGGCATTGCAATAATTGAATTTAGATAAAACTAGTGATTGAGTTAGGGACTTGAAAACTGAATTTTGAAAGTATGGTCTCAATTTTTTAAACTTCCACAATGATTTGAAGACATTAAACGGTACTTTGGATACGTTGTGGTTCAAATGATAATTGTTGTTCAATAGTTATTCCTAGAATTTTCAGATTGGACTTCAATGGATAGGTTATATTGTCAATAGTGAAGTTTTTGGAAAATATTGGATGGTAAGGGCTTGTTATTAAGAACTTAGTTTTCACTCTGTTGAGTTTGAATTTGAAATTGTTTGCCCAGGTTTCCATTAGATCTGGAGCAGATTTGATTTTAGTTATGATTTCTTTGATTCAGGTATATTACTACTAATGGTACCATCATTATATTAAATAGGATGGGGGAGCAAGGAGATTCCTGTGGTACTCCACAATTCGGGGACCAAGGGGTGGAGATAAGGCCTGCTTGTTTTACTTGAGATGAGTAAAATTACCAGCACAAACTGTTACTGCTGCATTGTAGTGTCAATCAAAGATCAGGAACAATTTTCAGCCTTTTAGTTCAGATCATATGTACTATCTAAGCATTGAGCTGAGAATGGTCCTTGCTTGGCTGACATTGAGACCTTATATGATAGGAAGGGTTAACATACTGCCGCCCAATTTCAATGAAGACAGTGCTGTTAAAATTCTTTTTGAAGCAGGAATATTAAACCTTCTACTACCTCTCCCCTAGACAAAACAGAGCCCAGTATCTGCAATGAAGTGGCTTGTATGAGGCACAGCACATGGGCAGACCTGTGCTGTGCTGATGGGCATCAGCCTACCCTCCTTTAGCAGGAGTGGACCCCTTCCCTTGTATGTTTTCCCCGGCTGAGTGTATACTCTGGTGTCTTCTGTCCTTGTCTGTCTATCTGGATGTGTCTTGTGTGGCCCTGCTAGCACCAGCTCAGATACATGGGGGTTTATTTGTCCTGCCTGTAGGTTGAATCAGTGCTGGGTCATTGCATTTACTTCGGTGCATCTGTTTCCTGCCTTCTTCCTGCCATGTGTCCTGTCCCATGTCTTGTTCCGGCTTCTTGTCCAGTTCCTGCTTCTGTGCCAGATTTCTGCTCCAGGTTTTGTCTGGACACCTGTCTTGCCTTGTCTTTTCATGTTCCTGCATGCCTTGTTTCATTGAGATTCACTCTTTTTGGATACTTGCTAGGATAAGTTTTTAAATTTGCCCTTAGCACTAAGACCTGTGCTAAATAAACGGGCCTTTCACCAGGTCAGTGGGTCTGCACATGCTTTTGTTTTCTCACAAAGGATCTGCTTCTCAGTGGCTGCCCAGGGTCACGCCCAGACACTCAAGCTGTTTCTATGCCCTCCCTTTCCTTTCAAAAAAACAAAACAAAGGTCAAAATAGATAACACAGTCTGCCCAATGTTCAAAGTGATTTAAGTAGGCAGGAGGGACTCCTGCCCGCTTAAATTACTAGTGGCAGACTAATTGCTGATATCCAGCTGCACTTAATCGCAGTGCTGTTGAATATCGGCACAAAACAGCCATGTTAAAAGTGGGCAGGTCAGGGGCAGTCCAGGTGGTGGTGTTGGAAACGAGCCGGCAGTTATGCGGGTACCGGCAGAATCCAGTGCTGAAACTGTCCTAAATTCACCCGCATAGCTATGCACACACTGGCACTTCCAGTGAGGTCCATAGTCCCCCTCCCAACCCACCCCTGACAAAACAAGGTCCCCTACCCCTCTACAAGTCCATACACCCTCCCATCCTCACCCCCCAACTCAGGATAGGCTCTACTGTGTCCCTAGTGTCAACCTTTCCAAAATGGCTGCAGAGACCAGTAAAGGCAGCCTCAGGGTGCTACCAAAGGTGGGGAGTGGGGATGGGAAGGGGTTCAGACTTGCAGGGGGTGGGGGGGTTGTTTCATTGGGGATGGGTTGGGAGGAGGCTATGGACCTCGGTGGGGTGGGGTGGGAGAATGGATCAGAGGGAAACCTGATCATATTTTTAATGCAGGCCCTGGCCAATATTCAGATGGGGCCCACATAAGACTGATTATTGGCTGGGACCTGTATAAGGTCTGGAGGGCACTGCCGTGTCAATTAACCCCAGATATTCAGTGTCTGTGCCCGGACATGGCTCAGCACTGAATATCTGGGCTAATTCTTCCCTTAGCTGTGAGCGTTTAAAAAAACACTGACCACTATAGTCTGAATATTACCCCCAGTATGTGGGGTGACCAAAATGATTTAAGGGGATGGAACTCCTCTCCTGTGATGAAAGGCTTCAGGTTGGGGTTGTTCAGCCTGGAGAAGAGACAGCTGAGGGGGATATGATAGAGGTCTACAGAATCCTAAGTGAAATAGAACGGGTAAAAGGGAATTGATTATTTGTACAAAAAGTACAAAACTAGGGGGATCACTCAATGACGTTACAAGGTAATACTTTTAAAGTGAATAGTATGAAATAATTTTCACTCAATGAATAGTTAAGCTGTGGAACTCGTTACCAGAGGATCAGTGGTTAACATATCTTGGTTTAAAAAAAGGTTTGGAAAGGTTACTGGAAGAAAAGTCCTTAGTCTGCTATTAGGATAGACATGGGGAAAGCCACTGCTGTCCTTGGGATTGGTAGCATGGATCTTGCTACTATTTGAGATTCTACCAGGTACTTGTGACCTGGATTGACCACTATTGGAAGTAGGATACTGGCCTAGATGGACTATCAGTCTGCCCTAGTATGGCTATTCTTATGTTCAGCACTTTTGCATATATCAACAGCTCTCTAGCAGCGACACCTTTCTTTCAAGGCAGAGCCAACTGCCTCCATTAATGTTCTCAGTAGATTCATGGTACTGTGTTTTGTAATTGATGCACTGTCTGGATTTGTTTCATTGTGCAGAATGAGTTCATCATCCAGGACTTTGAAAGTCAAAGCTTTCCAGACGAGGTGAGTCATTATTTGCATGTCTCAACTTCTTTATAATAAATTATACCCAGTTTTTGAGCGAGAGAACTCTCTTGAGTGGAAGGCTTTCTTGTTTAAGAATTACATTCATTTCAGTGATCTCTTGTTTCACATTTTTGGTGGGGCTCAGCAGTGTTCTCCTGCTATTTTGGGGTTATTTCTCAATTAGACCTGACCCCTACTAAAGCTACAGCCCCCCACTCTCCATTTTTAAAACTCTCCTTTCCCTTCTATGTACATCAATGACAGCTGTTATTCAGGAAACACATTTCACGATGCCCTTAAAAAGCCAGTGTATGCGCAACCTGGGTCTGACCACTAGCTGCCACTATTGCGCAATGCCTTGGATACTCTCTCTTAAAAAGCAATGAAAACTGTTTCCACAGCTTCTCTTACCCAAGCTGGTTTAAGGAGCTGGGCTTAGGTATTGAGTTCACAGGACAAATCCCTCCTCTCTGTACCCTTCTCCACCACCGCCAACTCCAGGCTCTGCTCATTCTGCCTCGCCTCACCCTATGCTTGGAACAACCTTCCTGAGCCCTTACGCCAAGCCCCCTCCCTGCCCATCTTCAAGTCTTTGCTTAAAACCCACCTCTTCAATGCTGCATTCGGCACCTAACTCTTACCGTTCAGTAAATCCAGACTGCCCCATTTTGACCGCCCCTATCGGACTGACCGTTCATTTGTCTCTTAGATTGTAAGCTCTTTGAGCAGGGACCGTCCCTATATATTAAATTGTAAAGCGCTGCGTAACTCTAGTAGCGCTTTAGAAATGTTAAGTAGTAGTAGTAGTTTGTCTCCAGCATGGCAACTCGTTGTCAAGATATAGGTTCAATCTTAGATCTTGATTGATGGTTTTCACACTTTTTCAAAGGGAAGAATCTTGTGTGGTGAAGTAGCATCCCAGATAAATAAGGATGGCTTAATTTACAGTGTTTTAAAGTTGTTCTTCTAACAGCGTGAGGGCATATTTTCATACTTCTTAAATCTTAGTTATAGTATAAAAATAGCAGTTTCCACATCTGAATCATTTTTAAACCATACTTCTTCTCAGTGGCGTATGAGCATTTAACAAAACACAGAAGGCCTAGTTCAGATCCCTATCACCACTAAGTCTGTTCTGCATAGAAGAGAGTAAGAGTTCTCAACCCCACATCAATCTGGGAGTGACTTGGAGGGGCATTTTCGATGACATCTAAGTCTGACTTTGGACGTTTTGAAAACAGCGTCCAAAATCTGAATAGGAAAGAAGGTCATTTTCAAAAAAGAAAAACGTCTTTTTTTTCCAAAAATACTGTTTAGAATAAGGTTTAGTGATTTGGACCTTTTATTTTTTGGTCCATTTTCAAAAATAAAAAGTCTAAGTGCAATACACACAAAATGAAGTCATTGGGATGTAGGAAGAGCCAGCATTTTAGTAGACTGGTCCACCAGACAGACCCAGGAAAGCAATAGGGCAACCTAGGGGGCACTGCAGTGGATTTCATAAAATACTGCCAGGTATACATCTCACTGTTGCCCCCTTGTCTGCTGAGCCCCCCCACCAAAGAAAAAATCCAGATTTAGGCGTAATATACACTTAGTTGATATCCCAGTACCTAAAACTACGCACGTCCATTTACACAAATGAAAACATGGCGTAAATCCCTGTGCTTAGATTTACGTGCATTGGGCCATATTCTATAACTACGCATGTAAATTTTGAAATGCCCATTTCCCCACACATAGCCACGCCCTTTTTGAAGTGCACACATTACAATTCAAATGCAGTTCATTACAGAATATGCTTAGCGAGTTGTTTGTGTAAATTCTAATTATTGCCAATTAGTGCTCATTATTGCTTGTTAAGTACAGATACCAACACTGATTAGTTATACGCGCTATAGAATACACTTAGATTTTGGTATGGAACGCTAGGCGCGCTATATAGAATCCGGCAGATAGCGTATAAATGCAAGGGGAGCATACATATGGGTACAGCATGGGAGGGCAATGCGTAAATTACAGAATTCTGGAAGTTACCTGCACCCTTGCTATGTTTAGTCAGCCACAGTTACGCCAGATCTATGGCTGATGTAACTGTTAGGCACACCGATGCCACATGATGGTCAACCAGCACTCAGAATAGGTTATCACTTGCAGCATTGGAGCGCCTAAATGAAGGCACTGACCTATAAAATTACCCACATAGGACCAGTTTCAGTACATGGCATGAAAAAATAGGTGCCGGAAAAACAGCTGCTAAGTTCTATTCTATACAGGGTGCGCCTCTTTTATAGAGTAGCATGCAGCGCCAATTCCCACCTTTAAATTTAGGCGCCAGACTTACATCTGCTGAAACCTGGTGTAAATGCTGGTGCCCAAGTTAGTTGCGCTGAGGCCATATTCTGTAATTATGTGCACAACTTTTCGGAACGCCCCTGAAATGCCCATGGCCACACCCCTTTTATGCGCTATTAGAGTTAGGTGTCATGCCTTATAGAATAGCGTGCAACCAGATGCATGTGCCAATTAGCATCAATAATTGTTGTTAGCACCCAGTTATTGATGGTTAAGAGCTCATTAGCCGATTCATTTGTGTGCACATCTCTGCAGCGCACTCAAATTTGGGCACCATATATAGAATCTGGGGGATAGTGCTGTTGAAAATTCATAAATATGAGTATCGCTGCAACTTTTATGCAAATAAGTGCTTTTAAATATTGGACCACAAGTTCAAGTCATTTATAAAATTACCCTCAAAATGCAGAGCTTCTGCTTTCGGTCTGCAATGGCTTTGCAGACATGAATTCCTCGTTGTCAAAGGTTCTATATGATACAGCAGTGCTTCTCAGCCCAGTCCTTGAGGCACACCTAATCCCATCATCCACAATGAATATGCATGAGATAGATTTGCATGCACTGCCTCCTCGGTATGTAAATCTATCTAATGCATATTCATTGTGGATATCCTGAAAACCTGATGGGACTAGGTGTGCCTCAATAACTGGGCTGAGAAGCATTATGATACAGCATGAGAGGTTGCATAGCAGTGGCGGCCCTACTATTAGGGGGGCCTCAGGCGGCACTCTCCAGGAATTGGTACATCTCATCCCTGCCTCAGGCAGCAGATTGCCTTGAGCCGCCCTGTTGCATACAGTATATATTCAAGAGTGGACAAGGGGGTGGGAGGGCAGTGTGTAGCTAATTATTCTTTTTTTTCTTTTTTGGGGGGTGTTGAAACCCACAGGTTGAAGACAGAAGTCCTCCCACGTCTCCCAGTGAAAACAGTGCAACTGCTTTTGGCCTCAAGCCCCGGTCCGGTAAGTTGAAAAAAAAGATCGGGTTCCAACAAAGCCGATTCTCCTTCTATGTTTCTAAACTGACTCTGAATAAAAATCCAACATGTGCACTTCAGTAGTTACTCAAGGACCTCTTCAGCCATTGACGCAGGGCTGATAGGGGATTTGCATTTGCCGTCAGTTCATTGGTGTCAGAGATTGAGAAAAAGAGGAAAGAGCAGTTCAACAGTTTTGTACCAATGCAATTAAAGAAACTTTATGCACAATTGTTCTGCAATCACTGTGCAATCTCACTTGTTGGATTTGCTACACAGCAGATTTCATAGCACGGCTTTGTATTCCATTTCTTGGGCAAATGTTTCTGGGTGCAATTTGTATGGAGTAAGTAGAAGATAGTGCACCCAGATTCATTAACTAAGTGGACTTTATTAGAGCAAATGCATATTACTTGGAAAATGCACCCTCATGATATTAGGATTAGTGTTACTGGAGAACGAAATATATATAGTGCTGCTTAGTCTATACCTGAGAGGAAAGTTAACATTTTTCACCAACTGGAGTTGTGTTTGATGCTTAAAATGTTTGTATAGGGAATGAGCAAAATTGACTTGTATTGTTGGTTCTCTCTTTAACCCATTTTTAATCAAAGTTCCAAAATTGTTTTAGAAATTTAGGGTGAAAATAAAAATTTGCGCAAAAACAGGCTAAATAATTTATAACTTTCTGCTTACAAGTTTGTCATGTATGAAACAAGTGACACCTGCTAGCCAGACGATAGATTGCAGTTTATTTTATTAATATTTTGGACCCGATATTCAAAAAAAGTTAAAATATCCCGATGTGGCTGAACTGTATCAGAAGTGGGTGAAACGTGGCCACAATGGGCTATTTTAATAAATCTCTAAATTATATAGGAGAAAATAAACTCAAAAATAAAATATCAACCTATCAAAAGGAGTTTACTTATTAAATCATATAGAGATGGTGTGAAGGTGTCCCTTTGGATTGATAAATAATATTAACAAAATGAACCTCAAACCTCCTAACAGGGAATCATACAAAATTATTGCTAAACCCCTGCTTCAATAGGAGTAGAGTACTATCATGGGTTCTATTTAAGAGAGTCAAGAGAGAAAAAATCCCAACGTAAAAACTCATAAAACATGAGAAAACCGATGGGATAAAAAACTCAATTCCTCTCTCAAAAATTCTATATCAATCTTGACTCTCTTAAATAGAACCCATGATAGTACTCTACTCCTATTGAAGCAGGGGTTTAGCAATAATTTTGTATGATTCCCTGTTAGGAGGTTTGAGGTTCATTTTGTTAATATTATTTATCAATCCAAAGGGACACCTTCACACCATCTCTATATATGATTTAATAAGTAAACTCCTTTTGATAGGTTGCTATTTTAATAAAACCATTTTTAAGTTCCCTTTTTTGCAATCTGCTTTCTTTCCCTGCTCTATTGACTATTGAACTTACTTGTCTCTCTCGTAAGTGGTTCTGCAAGGAGCGTCCACATTACTATAGTAGTTAGCTCATTTGCATTCCGTTTTCGTTAGTTGCTACCATGAGAGGAAAATGGCTCGGAGAACCCTTTTGTGCATGTCACGGTTTACTACTTGCTCATTGAACTGGCTAGAACCAGTTTGAAAACTATGTTGTTGGCTCGTTAAGTTTAGTCAGTGCTTTTTTTGTAGAAAAAAAGGTGCCAGTACTCATTATGGGCGGGGTCACCACATATGGCTCCACCCCTATGATAGCCACACCCACATTAACCACACCCCCTATACCAGCCATGGCGCATATAAACAGACATCATTGAAAATATTATAGTACTATAGGAGAAAAAAATAACGTGATTTTTTTTCATGATAAATAATCTCTGTAAGCTCTTACAGCTCCAGTATACCCAGTGCAAAATAAGACAGCCAATGTAAATTCTCAAATTGGACATATTACAAACACTAATGAAAATAAAATGATTTTTTTCTACCTTTGTTGTCTGGTGACTGTTTTTCTTTCCATATTGGTCCCAGTCTGTGATTCTGCTTTCCTTTGTTTTCGCTTAACTCTTCTGTGCCATTTGTCATTTTTGTCTCCTTTTTCTTTGCTTTCTTCAATATTTTTCAGGCTCTCTCTCTGTCCAGATTTAATTCATTCTTACTATCCATTCTTTAATTTCCTTCATCTACCTGTGGCTTTTCATCTTTTCCTCACCCTTGTTCTCCCCATGCCCCTTTCTCTTATTCTCCAGTCTTTCTCTATTCCCCTTTTCCATCCAGCAGCTCTGCTTTCTCTCCCCATCCTTCCAGTGTCTCCCCTATTTCTTTCTGCATTCTTCCATCCAGCGTCTTCCCTCTTTCTCTCCCCATCCTTCCGTTTTCCCTCTCTCTCTCCCCATCCTTCCATCTGTTTTTCCCTCCCTCTCTCCCCATCCTTCCATCTGTTTTTCCCCCTCTCTACTACTACTACTACTACTACTATTTAGCATTTCTATAGCGCTACAAGGCATACGCAGCGCTGCACAAACATAGAAGAAAGACAGTCCCTGCTCAAAGAGCTTACAATCTAATAGACAAAAAATAAATAAAGTAAGCAAATCAAATCAAATCTCTCCCCATCCTTCCATCTGTTTTTCCCCCTCTCTCTCCCCATCCTTCCATCTGTTTTCCCTCTCTCTCCCCATCCTTCCATCTGTTTTTCCCTCTCTCCCCAATCCTTCCATCTGTGTTTTCCCTCTCTCTCCCCAATCCTTCCCTCTGTTGGTTTCCCTCTCTCTCCCCAATCCTTCCCTCTGTTGGTTTCCCTCTCTCTCCCCAATCCTTCCCTCTGTTGGTTTCCCTCTCTCCCCAATCCTTCCCTCTGTTGGTTTCCCTCTCTCTCCCCATCCTTCCATCTGTTTTCCCTCTCTCTCCCCATCCTTCCGTTTTTCCCCTCTCTCCCCAATCCTTCCATCTGTTTTTCCCTCTCTCTCCCCATCCTTCCCTCTGTTGGTTTCCCTCTCTCTCCCCCAATCCTTCCCTCTGTTGGTTTCCCTCTTTCCCTCTCTCCCCAATCCTTCCCTCTGTTGGTTTCCCTCGCTCCCCAATCCTTCCCTCTGTTGGTTTCCCTCTTTTCCCTCTCTCCCCAATCCTTCCCTCTGTTGGTTTCCCTCTCTCCCCAATCCTTCCCTCTGTTGGTTTCCCTCTCTCCCCAATCCTTCCCTCTGTTGGTTTCTCTCTCTCCCCAATCCTTCCCTCTGTTGGTTTCCCTCTCTCCCCAATCCTTCCCTCTGTGGTTTCCCTCTCTCCCCAATCCTTCCCTCTGTTGGTTTCCCTCTTTCCCTCTCTCCCCAATCCTTCCCTCTGTTGGTTTCCCTCTTTCCCTCTCTCCCCAATCCTTCCCTCTGTTGGTTTCCCTCTTTCTCTCTCTCCCCAATCCTTCCCTCTGTTGGTTTCCCTCTCTCCCCAATCCTTCCCTCTGTTGGTTTCCCTCTTTCTCTCTCTCCCCAATCCTTCCTTCTGTTGGTTTCCCTCTTTCTCTCCCCAATCCTTTCCCCCCCCCCCCCCCGCGACACTCCGGGCGAGTCCTGCACTTAGTTTTTTTTTTTTAAGACTCAGAACGTGCGAACGATGCAGCCGGCAGCGATTGAAAGAGGCTGTCTGGGCTGGCATCTGCGTCGGAGCTTCCCTCACCCTCTGCGAGTCCCGCCTTCGTTGTTACAACTTCCTGTTTCGCGGGACTCGCAGAGGGTGAGGGAAGCTCCGACGCAGACGCCTGCCAGCCCAGACAGCCTCTTTCAATCGCTGCCGGCTGCATCGTTCGCGCGTTCTGAGTCTTAAAAAAAAAAAACACTAAGTGCAGGACTCGCCCGGAGTGTCGGGGGGGGGGGGGCGGGGCGGGCAAAAAAAGGTGCCGGTACGCCGTACCGTTGCGTACCGGCACAAAAAAAGCACTGAGTTTAGTGCATCTACCCCTTGGTAACATCAATGCTATTAAAAAATATATTTCAATCACAGAAGTAGCCAGTTAAATTCTCCATGCCATGGTGTGCATTAAGGGGCCCTTTTACTAAGGCGCACCTAAAAGTGGCCTGTGCTGGTGTAGGTGCGTGTTTTGGAAGTGCCAGGTCATTTTTTCAGCGCACCTGGAAAAAAGGCATTTTTTTTGTGGCCGAAAATGGACATGCAGCAAAATTAAAACCAGCTCGCGTCCTTTTTCGGCCTGAAACCTTACCGCCACCCATTGACTTAGCAGTAAGGTCTCACGTGCTAATCGGGCGATAAACAGCCAACGCACGTAAACTGCCAATTACCGTTGGGTAATACAAAATATTTTCTACTGCGTGTTTTGGACGTGCATCAAAAATGGGATTACCGCCCGCAGCACGTGGTAGCTGGGTGGTAGTTCCAATTTGGCGCACGTTAGACACGCATAGGCGCCTATGCACATTAGTAAAAGGGCCCCTAAATCTTGACAAAGTCCAACAGCTCAGAAATACTTATTCACCATGATGTATATGGAGTTGCTTAACAACAATTACTTTGCCATCATCTCCCACGATTCAACACAAAATATTTGAAAGATACCATTTTTATATACTTCTATCCTTTACAGAAACGAGGATCTTTTCTTTGATCTTTCGCACACAGAAAAACTTAATTGGTCTCCACATTTCTCTTCCACTTTCCATTTGATCAAATGGACATGATATTGGCCCAAATAAAATACTCATTTTTACATAATTTCTCCTCCTTTCTTTCTGGCAATGAAAGATCTTAACACTATAGGGTTTTCATTTGCTAGAGTGCATTCAGTGTCTTAGGGCATCTTAATTTAATGAGTGCAAAATTAGTGTGTGTTAAGTCAGTAAGTTCATATTGAAATACTACAGTGCACATAAAAGAACATCTATTAAAACAAATGTGTGAAAAAACATGGAAAAATCCACCTAAAAATTGGGGAAAATACAGAAAACAAACAAACATGAATTTTGTTTTTTGTGTATGCACATGCCTGTTTAACGTTACATTCACCTTTCTCTGCTATTGTTTGGAAGGAGTCAAACTGGCTTCTGGCAGGGACTGGTTTGAACAGCTGGCAAGTTTCCAAAATGTCCCTTTTTTGTTTGTATGTAAATGTAGCTGTCTGTGCTATATACAAGCTTGTTCTGGAAATGTGCCAATAGATGAGCGTATTTTAATGTTGCTGTTTGCTTTGCAATATTTAATATTGGAATTTAATATCTATAATGTCTAACAAAGGACATGTTTACTAAGATGCAGTAAACAATTATCACAGGTTAGGTAATGCTAACCATAAACCGAAGCTTGCATTAACCCTTTACATGTGTTAAAACAGCCTGTATGCTAAAACCAGAGCTAACTGCATAGTGCGGGATGGGACGAGGACTGGGCAGAGTTTGAGTGGAGGTTGGGCACATTGCAGTCAGCATGTGGTAGGGCGGGCACCCCGACATAATAGCCCCGACAAAACAGCCTTGTAACAAATTAGCCCTTGACAAAATGGCCCCTCCTACAAAATAACCCTTGACAAAATAGCCCCCTAGAAAAAAATAACACATCACAAAAAAAGTGATAAACTACAAGTGAAACCTTATATAAAGCATATATAAATAAACACAATTCTATAGCTACCAAGTGGTATTCATGATCTGTTCTGCTGTTTAAGGAAACTATTCTTCCATCAACATGGCAGGAGTGTCCTAGTGGTTAGGGTGGTGGACTTTGGTCCTGAGGAACTGCGTTCAATTCCCACTTCAGGCACAGGCAGCTCTTTGTGACTTTGGGCAAGTCACTTAACCCTCCATTGCCCCAGGTACAAATAAGTACCTGTATACAATATGTAAGCCACATTGAGCCTGCCATGAGTGGGAAAGCACAGGGTACAAATGTAACAAAAAAAAAACTAAAAAAAACAATATTGTCATCATTTTCATAGTCTTACCAACCTTATCCTGTTTGGCAAGGTAAGATTATTGGGAAAAAATGCAGTGCCATATTCTGGGCAACCTGATCAGGCCCTTTTGTCTTGGGGGGGGGGGGTAATTTGTTAAAGGTTATATTATGGGCAGGCCGTTCTGACAGTGGCTGGTATGTCAGGAGCTTTTTTGTTTGGAGCTTTTTTGTCGGGGGCCATTTTGTTGGGCTATTTTGACCAGGTACCGGTAGGGAGCACATGCTATCAAATGCACAGTTAACATGGGTTCGCCTAATGCCACCTCAGTAGGTGATGCTGATGAGTCTGTGGGTGTTAGGCAACATGTCTGTGTGGAAACTGCATGGAGAATGCTGGACAGGCCTCCTGTAGTTATCACAAGTTGTTGCACTTAACTTGGGTTAATAGCCATAACCAATGTGTTTTCATTTGAGGCACACTGCTTATGGCTATTAACCCAAGTTAAATGCAAAAGTCTAACATTCTTTAGTAAACATGATCAAAGCTTTTAAAACAGATCCTATAAAAGGTTTTCAACTGCAGAGACGGTTCATTCATGTTTCACACATGCTCACTGCTGTTGCGTTTAATCAGGTGCTGATAGTGTATCTTTTGTCAACATTCTAACTATCAGGACGCTCTCAATATCCAGGAAATTCCAGTCAGCCCAGTTCTTGTGTAATCCATTCCTGCAGCTGCTAATGCCTCTCCTTCTTCATGGTTCTAGGTTTCCAATTAGCCATTTGAACTGCTCAGTATTGTTTAGATAAAATCTATGAAATTTTTGCATGGTTTGAACAGGCAACCTGAAACTGGGAATTGTGTGGGAGGGAGAGGCATAGTTGGCCAGATGATTGAGTTGCAGAGCAGCCAACTTGGGCCAGGCTGTGGGGGATCATCATAACCTGTGGGAGAGGTGCTGTCAGCTCCCTTTATCCAGAAATATCGGGCCTGATATTTGGCCGCACAGGTCACTGTATAAAGTTAATCAGCAGCATTGGCTTTTAACTGTTCATGTATTCAGCAGTGTTATCCACTTAACCAGTGCTGCTGAATGAACATCTGACCGGTGTCCATTTAAAGTTTGGACTGCTGTTTCACAAGACTAATTTCAAATGCATAACTTATCTATTTGGTGGCTGAATATTGCTCCGAAAAATATAAGTGCCTGCTCCACCTTTGTCTCTCCTCAATGACGCCCCCTTGTTATATGGATAGAATTTGACCCTTAAGCAAGTTAAGCAGCCTGATTTTATCCATGCATAAGCAAGGTATGTATTCATTATCAGCAGTCAATTGCTTAACTTGCTTTGAATATCAGGCCCGTCATTTATGCAGGTCATGTTCATGATGATGATAACAATAATAGTAATAATAATAATGGGTTCGATATTCAAAGTGATTTAATGGCACCTGGCTGGTTAAATCACTATCAGGCTTATTTTCAAAATAGAAGGACGCCCATCTTTTGACACAAATCGGAAGATGGGCGTCCTTCTCACAGGGTCACCCAAATCGGCATCCCCAACTGCTTTCCGTCACAGGGATGACCAAAGCTCATGGGGGCGTGTCAGAGGCATACAAAGCGAGACTTGGGCGTGCCTAACACATGGGCGTCCTCAACCCATAGTGGGAAAAAAAGGGCGTCCCTGATGAGCATTTGGACAACTTTACCTGGTCCTGTTTTTCTTACGACCAAGCCACAAAAAGTTGCCCGAACTGACCAGATGACCACCGGAGGGAATCGGGGATGACCTCCCCTTACTCACCCAGTGGTCACTAACCCCCTCCCACCCTCAAAAAATATCTTTAAAAATCTTTTGTGCCAGCTTCTATGCCAGCCTCAAATGTCATACTCAGGTCCATCGCAGCAGTATGCAGGTCCCTGAAGCAGTTTTAGTGGGTGCAGTGCACTTCAGGCAGGCGGACCCAGGCCAATCCCCCCACTACCTATTACACTTGTGGTAGTAAATGTGAGCCCTCCAAAACCCACCACAAACCCACTGTACCCACATCTGAGTGCCCCCCTTCACCCCTAAGGGCTATGGTAATGGTGTATAGTAATGGGTAGTGGGTTTTAGGGGGGGGGGGTTGGGGGGGCTCAGCACACAAGGTAAGGGAGCTATGTACGTGAGAGCAATTTCTGAAGTCCACTGCAGAGCCCCCTAGGGTGCCCAGTTGGTGTCCTGGCATGTGAGGGGGACCAGTGCACTACGAATGCTGGCTTCTCCCATGACCAAAAGGCTTACATTTGGTTATTTCTGAGATGGGCATCCTTGGTTTCCATTATCGCCGAAAATCAGAAATGACCAAGTCTAGGGACGACCATCTCTAAGGATGACCTAAATTTCAGGATTTGGGTGTCCCCGACCGTATTATCGAAATGAAAGATGGACGTCCATCTTGTTTCGATAATACGGGTTTCTCCGCCTCTTCACCGGGACGTTTTGCGAGGACGTCCTGAGCAAAACTTGGGCATCCCTTTTGATTATGCCCCTCCACGCAGGGCTAGCCACTAATATCCAGTGGCACTTAGGGGCCCTTTTTACAAAGGCACGCTGAAAAATGGTCTGCGGTAGTGTAGACACGTGTTTTGGGCGTGTGCAGAATCATTTTTCAGTGCACCTGTAAAAAATGCCCTCTTTAAAATTTTGCCAAAAATGGACGTGCGGCAAAATGAAAATTGCCCCACATCCATTTTGGGTCTGAGACCTTACCGCCAGCCATTCACCCAGCGGGGAAGTCTCACATGGTAACCGGGCGGTAATGACCTACGCGCATCAAATGCCACTTGGCGCGCCTCCAGTACGCACGTCCGAAAAGAAAAATGAAATTACCGCAAGAGCCACACAATAGCAAGGCGGTAACTCCATTTTGGTGCACGTTGGGCATGCATAGACGCTTATGCGGCTTAGTAAAAGGGCCTCTTAATTGGTTAGTTCTACTGAGTATCATCACAGATCGCTAAAGTGAAAGCCAAATATGGTGTGGGTGGTCCGGGGGCCTACTGCGCACCAATCCGGAACTACTGCAGGAGCCTCAGCGCACGCCATTTTCTATTTTTTTTTTAGCATCGGTGCTTACCCAGCGGTAATCATACAGTGCTGTGCACTGTACGGTTACCATCGGGCTAGTGCGGGAGCCCTTACCACCACCTTGATGGGTGGCAGTAAGTGCTCCCCCCCCCCCCCCCCCCCCCCGAAATGGCCGTGCGGCAAGTGGTTCACTTGTGAAAAAAAAGAAAACCTTTTACCTGCTGTGGTAAAAGGGGGCCTTAGCGCCTGTCAAAAACAGGCGCTGACACTAGTGCAGGCCCCCTTTTACCACAGCTTAGTAAAAGGATCCCTCAGTTAAGTAGTCATATCAGACTGCATAAAATTCTGTCCTATCTTTTTATGGTGCTGTTTAGGCGGCTAAGTGCTAAATATTGCTCTTAACCACTTAAGAGATAGCTGACACATAAACCCAAATATTCACTGCTGGTGTTCGGATATGGCCCAGCATTGAATATCCGGAAATAACACCAGCAACAGCTAAAAAAAATATGTTCACTGCCACTGGCTGAACATTTTACCCAATTAATAATAATAATAATAATAATCTGGAATGTCTTGGTCTCATCTATTCTCGATAAATGGTGCTCTACTGTACTACTGACATTTATTATTGCAGGAAATTGTACCCATGGAGTCTAGTGACCACAAAGGATAACAAAATACAGATGTTTTAAATGGTAGTGTTATGAATGGTACTTTATACACTTAATTAAAAATTGAAGAGCAAAGGATTGTGGTTGCTGAGTTAGTGTTCTTGAATACATTGAAATAAGGATCAACTAACTCAATACATCTGTGTCTAGAATTTGCATGTAAGGCTTCTGACCTGATGAAGAGAGAAAAGTTCATGAAAGCTAGTTACAGAGGTGTTTGTAGACCCTTATTTCTACATAAAAGGTTTTATTTTTATATATTTATCGTATTTATATCCCCCTTTTGATCCAAAACGGAATACAATAAGAACATACATAAAATCAATAAAATGTAAGAACATAAAACTATAGTATTCTTTTCACATGATGGTGCACAAAGTTTTAAAGGGGCTATTGGAAGTCATGTGAGAGGTATCCCTGGAGGCCTCTGATCCCTGGTGATCTAGTGTCTTCCTTTAATGCTCCCTACTAGCCTCAACCCAAGGCTAGTGAGCCTGACGTCAATGCTGAGCAAAATGGTAGAGACTATTATAAAGAACAAAATTACAGAGCATACATATAAGGATAAATTAATGAGACAAAGTCAACATGGATTTAGTCAAGGGAAATCTTAACTCATCAATCTAGTAAATTTTTTTGAAGGCATGAACAAACATGTGGATAAAGGTGAGCCAGTCAATATTGTGTATCTGGATTTTCAAATGACATTTGACAAAGTACCTCATGAATGACTCCAGAGGAAATTGGAGAGTCATGGGATAGGAGGTAGTGTTCTATTGTGGATTAAAAACTGGTTAAAAGATAGAAAACAGAAAGTAGGGTTAAATGGAGAAGAGTAGATAGTGGAGTTCCACAGGGGTCTGTGCTGAGACCACTGCTTTTTAATATAATTATAAATGATCTACAGAAGGGAATAACTAGTGAGGTAATTAAATTTGCTGATGATACAAAGTTATTCAAAGTTCTTAAATAACAAAAGGATTGTGAAAAATTGCAAGAGGACCTTATGAGACTGGGAGACTAGCCAGCTTATAATCGAAAGAGAAAAATGCCTATATTTAGACCCAAATCGGGAGATGGGCGTTTTTCTCGCAAAGGCGCCCAAATCGGTATAATCGAAAGCCGATTTTGGGCGTTTCCAACTGCACTCCATCGCGGAAACGAATAAAGTTGACGGGGGCGTGTCGGAGGCATGACTGGGGCGTGGTTATCAGCCGAGGAGAGATGGGCGTCTGTAGCTGATAATCAAAAAAAAAGGCGTTTTTACCGCCTTTTTAGGTCACTTTTTTTGGACCCTTTTTTTCACGAACAAGTCCCAAAAAAGTGCCCCAACTGCCCAGATGACCACTGGAGAGAATCGGGGATGACGTCCCCGGACTCCCCGAGTGGTCACTAACCCCCCCCCCCCCACACACACCAAAAAAACCCCCACTTTAAAAACTTTTTTCCCAGCCTGTATGCCAGCCTCAAATGCCGTACCCACCTCCATGACAGCAGAATGTGTTCGATCCTGTCACAGCCTTTCCCTGGGTCAGATGTGGCTCTCGGGTGCGCTACAGGGTCACATCAGCATTGCATTGTGGTGGGTGTAGGGTATTGGGTTCCGTGATTTCATTAGCTTGTGTTACAGTCTCACGATGTTGGTAGTTGTAGGCTCTTCTCCCATGGTGCTTTTCCCCCTGCCTACTGGGTCAGAGTGTGCCCTGTTGTGTTTCCTGTTGTAGTCCATGCGGTAGTGGCCATTTTTGTAAGCCAGTTTTAGTTCCCTTTCCTGTGTTAGCCACGTTAGAGAACGTAGTTCTTACCTTGAATGTGGCTGAAAGAGGGCATTGTACAGCATTCTGCCAGCTCTGACCTACTGCTAATCTCAGTACCAGGGAGACTCGTTGCCAGTGGGGCACAACCTCTGCAGTTAACTGTGAGTAAAGGCGGTTATTCCAATAAAGGACGTTTTCGTAGAGATTAGTCTTCAGGTGTGAACTGGTGTGCCAATGTTATACAGCAGCAATAAGTCCTAGAGGCCTGTGTGTATGCCTGAAGGGTACTCATACAGGCGTGAGTCCGGGACCGCTCCACTGAGTTAACTCAGGCAGCCGAGTATAAGATTTAAAATTAATGGGTGGTTCCTCCTGAAGAAGGAAGACGAAATGCAGTTCAGCATTGGGGAACAGTGGTTTTGAGATGGACTTGATGTGAAATACTGCTCACCCAGTACCTATAAGCTGGTTATTATGAACGCCACAGGATAACGTGGTGGTTCATGTATGGAGCAGCGTTGCGGTTGAATATTAATTACATGTCATCAAGCTAATGGTTCAGTGGCTCCATTAGCAGTTTGAACAAGATGGGACAAGCACCAAGACGCTGGTTCAATCGGTTTGCACAACATTTGGTTGTGAATTCAATAGTGGTCCATATGATATGGCTTAATGTTGATTAATTGGACACATATGATTCACACGGATTTTTTCTGTGTGTAAATGATATTGTCAAATGTGTTTTTTGCTGCTTTATATGATTTAAGTTGTATTTCAATTATAAGGTACAGAGGGTGATTGGTGAATGAATGTGGAAGAGTGATTGGTTGATTAGTTTAATGATGTTGAGTGCCGTTTAAAGGCACAGACGATGTAATAAAAGCATTTTGATATAAAGAAATATGTGGGAGTCTTGTGTTAGTGGATTAGTTCTTATACATCAGACAGAGGGTAGTTTTCATGACTTTGCAGTCATTATGCTAGTCTCTTACCGGCTATTCTATGGGTAGCATTGTCCTGAGTCGTAGTGGGAGAGCTCTATTGAGACTTCTGGATCAGGAATCCTGTATACAAGGCATGGAACAAAAGAAGCTTAGTGGTGAGTAGATGACAACACCAGTAATTGGGAAGCAAAGCCAGTGCTGGGCACTTCTATTGTCTGTGACCTGATCATGGCTGGACAGATTTAGCTTCAGTAGCTGGAGAACAAGGCCAGTGCCGTGCAGACTTCTACAGTCTGTGCCCTGAAAATGGTAAGGACAAATCAAGATCAAGCATACATATGTAGTATCACATCATACCTTATTTTATGAGTTTCTTGTTGGGCAGGCTGGATGGACCATACAGGTCTTTATCTGCCATCATCTATGAAGTTATTTAGGGCTCCTTTTACCAAGCTGCGGCAAAAGGGGGCCTGTGGTGATGTTGGCATGTGTTTTTGACGCATGTGTGTTGAATTTTAATAAATGCAATGGACTTTTAAGAAACATTTTCCTTGGATTTATTTTTCCTCACTCATTGCTTGTTGTTATGTACTGTTTCTTTCACATCTTTGCAGGGTGAGAGGGGGTGAGGGACCACTAGGGGAGTAAGGAGGGGGTCATACCTTAATCCCTCCAGTGGTCATCTCGTCATTGAGGGCACCTTTTTGTGACTTAGGCATGATTGAAACAGGTCTAGACTACAACATCTAATTTTTAGCTCTGGACATTTTTGCTCTGTTCCATTATGACAGAAAAACATCCGTTTTGGGAACACCCAGATCTCACCCCCAACTCACCCGTTTGTGATTTGGACACACTGCAGAGAAAAACATCTCAAATATAAGTTTAAAAAATTACAATTTGGACGTTTTATTTGGAGAAAAACGACCAAATTCCACTTTATGTTGTTTTTGAGATGCTTGTCTTTTTTTGAGAAAGAACCTCTTTGTCTCAAGAATTGTACACAGTACAGGTCTCACTAAATGCTCCCAGTGCATGGCTCCCCAGTACATAGCATCACATATTTTCACAGTTGCATAGGAAGAGGTGCAAAATTACGTATTGCCAATGGCATGTGCAGTTGTCGTCTTCTCATTCCACCCATTATTTAAGACTGGTAAAAGTGTGTGCACTGTGAATGTACATGTACTTTTTCCAGTATTTTTGTTGTAATGTTTGAAAAATTAACCCCCCTGTTTCCTAAGCTGTGTGGCAACGGTGACACAGCCCGTTCAAAGTAAATGGGCTGTGTCGGCATTAGTGCACAGCAGTCGATATGCGGCTTAGTAAACATGGGGTAAGTTATTTAACATGATCTATAGAATAAAGTGAAATTTTGATATGAGCAATAAGTTATGTGATTCAAAATGGTCTTTGTTTTCTGAAAGTGTGGATCACCTGAGATGTTTCATACAGTTCCATTTGGCAAGCTTGCTGCTTGGGCTGTGACGTCAATGGGCACTTTATATGAGCACAGCAAAGAGAACCATGAAAAACTCGGATGTAAAATACTTGTGTCTTTGTTAAAGAATGTATTCTTTGTAAGTACTAACATTTCTATTTTTTATCCACTCTGCCTTTTAAAATTCTGCCTGTCACCTTTCATTCTTGCCTTCCAAAATGATTTTGCTGAATCTTATCTGCATAATGTCCTCTCTATTTTTCGTGCTCTCCTAATAACCTCTGTGCACCGCTGCCAATCCTTTGGTATGGATTTCTGGTTCCTCTGCAATATGCCGCTCATCTCTTGCCCCTCCAATGCAGACCTATCCCTTACTCCTTATCCTGTCTCCTTCAATAAACTTACACAGGCACCAGTAGTACATACCAGACTTTGCTACCGTATCCCTTCAGAAGGCAACATTGACAGGGGTAGGTAATTTCTTCATACTTAGTCAACAACTGCAGTTCTGGTTGATTTGATGGGGAGGTCTCTCTTTATTTAATTGCATGCTGCAGTAGGCTCCAGGACACAGCTTTCTAATGCATGTGCTAAAAATATTTTTACCCCTGATGCAGTAAACTTATGGTATGCAAATTACCACTGTGTTAAAAAATGTGCACCGCCTGAAAAGACAGTGCATAGAGCCACAGTAATATACAGTCGTTTGCTGCATAGTGAGTAAAATGCTTCCTGTCAATGTATGAGCAGGGATTGGCTTATGCACTGACAGGAAGGAAGGAAGACAAAAGCTGAACTCTCTGACTTCCGTTCCCTATCATCACCCCCCCCCCCCAAAAAAAAAATGGTGGCTTAGTGAGGCCTAGATACCCCAGTCCCTATTGACTCACCAATTCTACCTTCCAGTACGCTCAACATCTTCCTCCCCCTGACTCTCCAGAACCCCCTTAACCCCAAAATTGTTCCTGGTGGCCCCTGGACACTTGATCCTCCACCCCTAAAATTATGTTGGTGACCTGTGGCTCCTTGTACTTTGCACCTTCCCCTTAGCTCTCACCTCCACAAAATATAGGGTATGGGCTATGATGCCCCCCAAAGCCCCTCTAGCCCCGCACCTCCAACATTAAAAGGCAAAAGTGATGACCATTTGTTCCACCATTTTGAAAAACCAGAATGATGTGTTGGGATGCACTTCGCAGGGTCAGTCTGTCATTTTGGAACATGGAGAGAGAAGCAAGTGGGCATCATTCTTCCCTCGCAGTGTTGGAAGTGCATGGTGGAGGGGATATTGGGGGGGGGGGCAGCCCATTTTTTTCTAGGGAAGGGGAAGAAACGAGGGAAGTGCAAGGGGCCATTAGGGAAATCTTCAGGGTGGGGAATGGGGTTCAGGGCCTTAGGATATCAGGGATATTTTGGGGGTTCAGGGGAGTCTGTAGAGGAGGAGGGAAGGGAGGTGTTGTGAACATTGGGGGGGGATCAGTGTGTTGAAGGGTTGCAATGGACAGTGCCAGGGTTGAGACATTGGGGTCCTCACTGTACCATTAGTGTCACTCCTCACCTCAGATGACTCCTTTGCTCCCATGCTGTATGTGGTATAAAGGTGGAGAGTTAGAGGAAGAGTAAAAATCTGCACTGGATTCTAGCATGGTTTTTTGCATTGGGAACAATACCTTATTCAACCATATTACATGCACTTTGCATGCCCACTGCACTGCCCTTAGCATTGATTTTCCCTCACTAGACGTTTTACTGCATCAGGTGAAGATTAGTGCAAGAAAATTTTGAGTAAATCACTGCGCTGAAGCATATGAAAACTGATGCACAGTGCTGGTATCTTTGTTTTTGTTTTATTATTTTTTTTGTTATATCTGTAACTTTCTGCTTGATTGCTAGAATCTAATCACCTGCCTTTTGAGGGGGAAAAAATAAAAGCATGTCTCTTCCTGCAGGCTTTCTCTTCTTATGGCTATTAATTATGCCATTGTTTCTGTTTGTGTTTTCATTTTTCATCTAATTTTTAATTGTTTCTGTGTATTGGTTTGTTTTATTTGGTGTTTTATCTTTGTATTGTATTTCAGTTTTGTGTTTTTGTATTATGAGGCCTATTTATTAAGCAACAGTAGCTGTTAAAGCAGTAGATAGTGCACCATAGCAGCGTGGTCACGGTGTTAAGATGTAATATGGCATGTTAATTCCTGCTCTTACAAAGCAGCAGTAAGCCCAACGCAGGCTTACCGCTCACTAAAAAGGAAGTACCGCCAGGCTAGCACAGCAGTTGAGGACGCCCAAAATCGGCTTTCGATTATGCCGATTTGGGCGACCCTGGGAGAAGGACACCCATCTCCCGATTTGTGTCGAAAGATGGGCGCTCTTCTCTTTCGAAAATAAGCCTGATAGGCACATATATAAAATAAATGCAGTTGGAGCTCCCTCTGTTGGAAGAAGTACATAATGCTTGATACTTGGCCAAAATCAAATTCATAAATGGCCAAATGTAAAGAACATTGAAAAGATAGGCAAAAAAAAAAAGTGTGAAAAGGCTTGCAAATCAATTTACCTATATAATTTTGCATTCAAGCATAATTTCCTGCAGTTATTGAAAGGAACAAAAATTCCATAGGGAAAAAAAACTGCAGGAGAAACTTTTTACAAAAACCTTGTGTGGAGCTTTTGCCTGATTTGGTTTGAGCATGGTTCTGGCTTGAGCATGGCTCTGGCAGTATTTATTCTGCAAAGATTTGTTTCTACGATGCTATTGATGAAGTTTTTCTCTTTCTGAGGCTGTGCAAAGTGAAATCTTTGGACAAAAACGTTATTTCAAAATTGTGCAAGCAAACTGACAAAAGTTTTTGATTTGTGTGTGCGTGTGTTGCTTTTGACAAAACTGTGAATTTGAGTATAGAAAGTAGCGGCTGAGATTTTCTTAAACAGTATGGTTGCAAGAAGGCTTTGTTGTAATCCTGTTTTTCCCATAGTGTACTTCAGAGTTCATCCCACTCCCAAGTATATTTGAGATAAGAAAACATTTACAAATTGATGGGGGCATTTTTGATATAACATGTAAATCTGACTTTGGACGTTTTGCTGAAAATGTCCAAAAATCAAGTGGTGAACTAAAACTAAAACATCTAATTTTTTTTTTTTTCAAAATGGCCATTTCCTAGACATTTTCTAAATGTTTTGTGCTTAGTACATCTAGCTTCCTGGACCATTTTCGGGAAGAACACACAAAATCAAGCCATTGGGATGTAGGATGAGTCAGCAATCTTAGTAGACTGGCCACACAGACATTCCCACAGAGCAGAGGGGCACCCTTGGGGGCACTGTAGTGGACTTCACATAAAAGGTCCCAGGCACACATCTCACCCATACCCCTTATATTGTAAGGTGAGCCCTCCAAATCCCACCAAAAACTTACTGTACCCACTACAATAGCCCTTATGGCTGTAGGTGTCATCTATATTTGGGTACAGTAGATTTTTGTTGGTTTTGGGGGGGGGGGGCTGACACTTTTCACCACGTATAACAGAGTGGATTATGGGTCTGTGTCCCCTTCTTTATAGTACCATGCACCAACCACTAGGCTACTCCAGGGACCTGCTTGCAGCTGTAATAGGACTGGCCATAACATCTGAAACTGTCATAGAAACTGGTATGTACTGTTTCATTCACATCTTTGGGGGTAGGAAGGGTCAGTGACCACTGGGCGAGTAAGGGGATGCCATTCCTTTATTCCTCCAGTAGTCATATGGTCGTTTAGGGCACTTTTTTGTGGCTTAGTCATTATTAAAACAGGTCTAGACCAAAACGCCCAACTTTTAGCCCTGGATGTTTTTGTTTTATGGAGGATAGAAACATAGAAACATGATGGCAGATAAAGGCCATATGACCCATCCAGTCTGCCCATCCTCTGTAACCCCTAATTCTTCCTGTTCCTAAGCGTTCCCACATGTTTATCCCATGCCTTTTTAAATTCTGGAACAGTCCTAGACTCCACCACCTCCACCGGGAAGCCATTCCACACTTCCACCACCCTTTCTGTGAGATAGTACTTCTTTAGGTTACTCCTAAGCCTAGTCCCTCTTAACTTTGTCATATGCCCCCTCATTCCAGAGCTCTCCTTCATTTGAAAAAGGCTCTCTTCCTGTACATAAATGCCCTTGAGATATTTAAACATTTCTATCATAAAAGCAAAAAGCAGATGTAATAAGAAGATGAAACAGTCTTTATTTAAAATCCAAAGGCTCCCAGAGATTTACACATCTGTGCCCGACATGGCCATGTTTCACCTTGAAACGACAGCGTCATGGGCTAAGCTACTAAAATAATCAAACAAAAACACACATATAAATATATGTAAAATCAAATACAAAACTGAGAGACTTACAAATGAAATTAAAGCCATATCTCATTTGGAGATGACTCCTTAACTGTATAAATAAATGACCACATGAACAAATAGGACTAAAAACTATACTTAAATAAAAGTAACAGTTAAAAAACAGCTTCAAATGAAAAAGTGCAAAATCTTACCCAGCTGGTGGAAAATTACAAACTTCACCAAATCTGGTCCAACAGATAACAAGGTTAAAAGCACTGAAGTGTAAAAAAGAAAGTTCACCTCACATAGGGCCTCTTTTACAAAGCCGCGCTAGCGATTCTTAGTTACGCAAATGAGAGGAAGCCCATTCAATTCCTATGGGCTTCCTCTCATTTGCTGCGTGGGAATTGCTAGCGCCGCTTTGTAAAAGGAGCCCATAGTTAGAACTGGAAACAATTGTGAAGCACTTTTAAAACTTTGAAGTGAAAACTAAACAAACTACTTACATGCGCCTTCCTCTGGTTGCATTTGTATCAGGGGCGTATCTGCGTGGGGCCACAGGGGCCTGGGCCCCCGCAGATTTCGCCCTGGCCCCCCTCCCGCCGCCAACCCTCCCCCACTAATGTTGTTTACCTTTGCTGGCGGGGGACCCCCACCCCCGCCAGCCGCCGAGGTCTTCAAAGTTCTTGTTCGTCGTCCTCCGTGGCCATGCTGTACGCTGCTGATTCGGAGTCTGTCTGACGTCGCACCACGTTGTACGCGCGTACAACGTGGTGCGACGTCAGACAGACTCCGAATCAGCAGCGTACAGCATGGCCACGGAGGACGACGAACAAGAACTTTGAAGACCTCGGCGGCTGGCGGGGGTTGGGGTCCCCGCCAGCAAAGGTAAACAACGTCAGCGGGGGAGGGTTGGCGGCGGGAGAGGAGGTGGAGAGAGTCGTTGGTGGCAGGGGGGGCTCTGGCAATGGCGGGGGGGGGGGTCGGTGGTGCCGGGGGGGGGGGGCTAAATGTGCCCCCTCCCTCTGGCCCTGGCCCCCCCTACTGCCAGAGTCCAGATACGCCCCTGATTTGTATAATTGAGAAAACAAACTTGCTGTGACAACCTAGTCTTTACATACAAATTACTGAGAGCAAGGTAATTCGCTCTTCTGAAATGAGCCTTAAAATGAATTCTAATGGGTGGGGAAAAGAGGGAGAGGGAGAGAAAGAGGGAGAGAAGGATTAAGACGGAAGCTAGACCACTGCAAAAACATATATATTCCCACATGTTTTATATTAACTGCTTTGATGCATTTATGTGTAATGCAGTATATATCAAGTCATTAAATCAAATCAAATCAATGTTCAATTGATGGTAGTTAGTGTTTTTTTAAGTCTAACCATTGTGGGCAGAATTAGGCTCCATCATTCAGTGTCAGGCCGTGTTCAGGCACCGGCATTGAATATCAGCAGCTGACCAGATTGTGTCTGGTGCCCAGCCCTTTTGCAGGTTTCGACTGAATATTGGTTAGGACCCGCATAAGTGTGTCCATGTTCTCCCCCCCCCCCCCCCAACAAGGAAGCAACCCCCTTCCCACACCACTCTCATTCGATCCCTGTCAAGCAACCCCCATTGCCATCATCTACAGTCAGAATAGCCCCTCCCCCCCGGTACCACAAGACTAAAGTGAAAGTGTGATGGCCACCATATTGGATGTGGCCACACCATGGGAAGGAGTGTGTATCATCGCCTCTTCCTCCACTGTACCATCAATGCTTAAGGTAGGCCTGGGGGCCCATGGTGTTGGGGTTTCTGTGTCAGGGAAGGTGGGGGCACAGGAAGGAGGTACAACACATGGGTGGGTGGGATGGGGGGTTACAAGACAAGGTAATCACGACACGAATATTTTCTGAGTGCCCATCCCTACTATTTAATACTATATTTTCAGCCTTATGCTGCAATTCTCTGCCATGTGAAATATATCTTTAAGAGACATAGAGCTGCATTGAGCCTGCAATGTGTGGGAAAGTGCAGGGTACAAATGAAATAAATAAATTAATAGAGGCTCATTTTCAAAGAACATAGACTTACAAAGTTTGAAAATGAGCGCCTTTATGGTCAATATTCAGCTGGCGGCAGGCAGCATTTTTCAATGCACAGACTGCTGCAGGCAGAATTTGATGCAGATAATCAATTCATTAGACATATCATCTAAGCCTTCTAGAATCTGAAGGTACAGGTATTTTTACATCAAAAGATATGCAAAATCATTCATAAATTATAGGTTGAAATAAACTGACTTTCAAATTGTACTCTGATCCCTTCAAAATGCTGGCAATAGAGTCCCTTTAAAAAGAGACTAGGCACAGGCAGCTCCTTGTGACTCTGGGCAAGTCACTTAACCCTCCATTGCCCCATGTAAGCCGCATTGAGCCTGCCATGAGTGGGAAAGCGCGGGGTACAAATGTAGCAAAAATAAAAAATATTCACTGCTGGTTCACTTGTGAAAGCTTCTTTGGGAGCCATGATAATTTGAACGTTTAACAGAGCCCTTGTTAATGAGCATCCTTCTTTTTCATTATCACCCTTGCTAGAAGACTTGCAAAATTATCATTCTAACAGCTGTAGTTACTAAAAGCTGCATCCAATCAGCTTAAACTAATTACATTTCCTACGTCAAGTTTTCATTCTAGGAAATCTAAAAACAGCACTTCATGTGCTCTAGAGGTTTGACTAGTAAACTTTCTCATGAACTCAAAGAAAAAAAAAAAACCCCAGGCACTGTCAGATGCCTTTTTGACACTCAGAAAGATAGATCCTTGCAAAGAAGTTCTGGAAGCATTTCATACCACCCTTATTTTTGGTAGTTCGCCATAGGAGACAGGTGTTATATAAGCACCCCGAGTGTCAAGGTTTATAGTAAGCATTGTTTTCACTAGGATCTAACAGGTAACACTATGCTCAGAGCAAATGTGGCAAGCACTTCCTAGTTAGAAATCGTGCTCGTGCTTATTGAAGAAATTTCATCACTGTTAACAGACTTCAGGTTGCTTACAACGAAAGCTGATGCTTTGGCCTTTATTAAGAATTTTCAGGAACTGTCTTGCTCTGTTGCAACAGCACTTAGCACAAATGTTGCTTGCTGTCCCCTGGTGGCAGCTCTCATTAGTTGGTAGCTGTGGATGAAGAAACCAGCAGGGAACTCTTTAGCTGTATCCATTTGCCATGAGAATCCCAGTTCTCAAGGAGTTAGTGAGTGTGTTGTCGTAATGGATACACAAATTGCAAGAACACCATGTTCTGTATAACTCTGTGTGAGCTTCGGCGTTCTGTAAGGAAAGGGAAGGTGCAGTAGAAAAGAGAAAGTTAATTGAAATATTGTGGGGCTGAGAGAGGTGGGGGATAAAAGGAGTTCGTAACATCAAATATGTAAGGGGCTCTTTTACTAAGCTGCATGTCTACGCGCGCCCAACGCGTGCCAAAATGGAGTTACCGCATGGCTCTTGCGGTAATTTCATTTTTGCTGTGAGTCCAATACGCATGGCCGAAAAATCATTTTTATTTTCTGACGTGCTTATCGGATGCACGGCAAGTGGAATTTGGCGCACGTAGGTCATTACTGTCTGGTTACCGTGTGAGACTTTACCGCTAGGTCAATGGCTGGCGGTAAGGTCTTGCACCCAAAATGGATGCGTGGCAATTTTAATTTTGCCGCACATCCATTTTCAGCAAAAATTTGTAAACAAAGTCCTTTTTCACAGGTGCGCTGAAAAATGATTCTGCGCGCGCCCAAAATCCATGCCTACACTACTGCAGGCCATTTTTCAGTGAACCTCAGTAAAAGGACCCCTAAATGTTTATTATCTTGCTGGATAGGTTGACTTTATATGTTGTTTCATTTCATAAAATGATTTTGGAAGGAACACACTACCTGACATAAGGCCCTCCGTGCCTTCTCGGTAAGATTTTCAGTACAGCACGGGAAAGTAGTTCATTCCATTGTGGAGAAGGAATCTGAAGGTTTTCTAGCACGGAGTAGAATCCATCAGCCTCCAAATTATATACCCCTCTGTTTACTAAGCCACGCTAGTGGCTGCCGTGCGCTAATACCAACACAGCCCATTCAAGGGGGGGGGGGGGGAAAGTTAGTTATTTTATTTTATCTGGGATTTATTAACCATCTTTATGAACAGATTCACCCAAGGCGGTGTACAGGAGGTCCAGTTTAACATAAAACTTACAATTTTGTTAACATAGTAATAATAGTAAAATGACCAAATATAAACATAAATACAATAAATGAGGTAAACTTGGAAATATGAAGTCAGTACAATACAAATAATACTAAAATAGACAGCATGGAAGAATATTCAAATAACATAGCTATAATATGATGTCAGCATAATACCAATGAAACACATAATAAGCATGCATTAGAACATTCAAATAACAGAGATATGATGTTAATGCTTTTCTGACTGGCTGAGGGGCCAACTGCAGATATATAGATGGGGACAAGATGGGTAGCAAAAACAGGAATAGGATGATCTGGCCCTTTCAATAACCAAGGAGGACGTATATACAATAAAAAGTCTTTATTAAAGAACAGCAAGTGACTCGACACAGCAGCTGTGTTTCAAGCAGGGGCGTAGCCAGCCTTCCGTGGGTGAGGGGTCCAGAGCCCGGGGGGAGGGGGCACATTTTAGCCCTCCCCCCGGCGCCGCCCCCCCCCACCGCCGACATTGCCGCCCCCCCCCTCCCGCCACGAACCCGCCGCCGCTGCAGCCTACCTTTACTTTTGCTGGCGGGGATCCCACTCCCCACCAGCCGACGTCTTCTTCTCAGTCCTTCCTGCTCTTCAATGTGTTTGCTGACGTCCTGCACGTTGTACGTGCAGGACGTCAGCAAACAAATTGAAGAGCAGGAAGGACTGAGAAGACGTCGGCTGGCGGGGAGTGGGATCCCCTGCCAGCAAAAGTAAAGGTAGGCGGGGGCGGGTTCGCCGGGAGGGGGGGTCCTGGGGTGAATCTGCGGGGGCCCCGGCCCCCTCAGGCCCCACGTAGCTACGCCACTGGTTTCAAGTAGTACAGAATCAATTGGGACAAATAGATGGGTGGCTAAACTGAAGGTAAAATCTTTGTACAGTTAAACAAAATATTAGGAACTGTTCTAAGTTACAGGGTGTGCAGCAAAAACTAGTCCAGGTGTGGACTAAGTTTATAGTCGGTCACCACATGTATTAAAGGCTTGTGAGAAGAGCTAGGCTTTCACCTGCTTCCTGAAGTAGACGTAGTCATGAGTTAGACGTATAGCCCCTCTGGGAATAAGTTCCAGAGTGTGGGGGTTACTCCTGAGAAGACTTGCTGGCGGATGTCACATTGCACAACTTCTTTTGATGAGGGTACAAATAGTGGTGCTCCTTGAGAGGACCTTACAGGTCTCAAAGTGTATAGAGAACTAACTAAGGGGCCATTTTACTAAGCCGCGTAAGGCTCTACGTGTGCCCTATGTGCGTCAAAATGGAGTTACCATGCGGCTGCTGCATGGCTCTTGCAGAAATTTTATTTTTGGCGACATGTGCGGCCGAAAAATAATTTTTATTTTCGGACACGCATATCAGATGCGTGCCAAGTGGCATTTGGTGCGCGTAGGTCATTACTGCCCGGTTACCACGTGATACTTTACCACTAGGTCAATGGCTGGCAGTAAGATCTCAGACCTAAAATGGACGCACGGCAATTTTGATTTTGCCGCACATCCATTTTTAGTAAATATTTTTAAAAGGGCTTTTTTACCGGCGAGCTGAAAAATGGATTGTGCTCGCCCAAAACCCGCGCCTACACTACCACAAGCCATTTTTCAGCGCACCTTAGTAAAAGGACCCCTAATTCCTTAAGTACTCTGGCCCATTTTGTCTGTGGACCTTGAACAGAGTTTTTAAATTTAGCCCTGTAAGGTACTGGTAGCCAGTGCAGTTTTTGCAAGAAAGGTGTGATGTGGTCACATCGCTTGCAGCTTTCTGTCAGTCGTGCTGCAGCATTCAGAATTAGTTGGAGCTGTTGCATGCTCTTTTTGGTTTGACCAGTGAACGGGGCATTACAGTAGTCTATTCATGACATCATGGCAGGACCACAGTGGTCAGACTCATCTTTTAAATGTATGGAAAGAGATTTCTATTTGCCACAGGTGATAGCGGATTTTTAAAGACTGTTTGAATTTGCAGGATCAGAGTGAGTGATGAATCTAGCACTACCCCAAGATTCCTGACCTGTGATTTTAGGGGGAGTTCATACTTCTCAAAAGATATTTTGAAGTCGGGTACTTGTCTACTTGTGTTAGGCACCCAACAAATCTCTGTTTTGCTTAGGTTCAGGCAGAGTTTGTTGTTTTTTGCCCATTCCTGAGAATTGCACACACAAATCTGGATGTGTGCCCAATTTAATTGAATAAGTAGCCAATCAGCACCGATAATTTGGATTTATGCATGCAAAGTTGGGTGCTGGGATCCGTGTATAAATTTTACATGTGGGTCCAAAAACGGGGGCGTGGCCGTGGGAAGGTGATAGATGGATCAGGAGTGTTTCTTCAATTTACGTGTGTTTTTATAGAATAGATTCGTGCGTAATTTAGACACCAGGATTTACACCAGGGTTCAGTTGGTGTAAATTCTTTCAGAGATGGAGGAGTAGCCTAATGGTTAGCGCAACAGACTTTGATCCTGGCAACCCGGGTTCAATTGCCACTGCAATTCCTTGCGACCTTGGGCAAGTCAGTTAGGTCCCCTTTCTTCAAGCTGTGCGGCAGTTCTGATGGATCCCATTCAAAGTGAATGGGCTTTGTCGGCATTACCGCATCGGCAGCCGTTAGTGTGGCTTGACATCCAGCTTTATGTTCTCTTGAGAAAGGGTTAGCAGGAGAAAATTTTGAGTTTACAAAAATGTATAGATACTATTGCTAATGGCTGGATGCAGATTAACTTTGTAAGATCATTGCATATTCTATGTAAACCCAGAGTTGGAGAGAGTCTGAAAGAATTGAGTAAGTTTGGTTTTAAAGTAGACGTTAAGTTTAAATATTTGGGAGTATGGATTTCCACTAATTTACAGGCATTATAAACATTACTAGTAAAAAAAAACGCCCATTTCTGACACAAATGAAATGGGCGCTAGCAAGGTTTTCCTCAGAGTGTGTATGTTTGAGAGAGTGTATGTGAGAGTGACTGTGCGTGAGAGAGAGAGAGAGTGAATGTGTGAGTGTGTGAGTGTGTGTGTGTGAGAGAGAGAGAGTCTGGGTGCGAGTGTGTCTGTGAGAGAGAGAGTGTGTGTGTGAGAATGAGAGTGTGTGCAAGTGCGTATGTGAGACAGTGTGAGAGAGAGAGAGTGTGTGTTTCACACAGATACAGTGTGTGCGAGAGAGAGAGTGTGTGTGAGACACAGATTCTCTGTGAGACTGAGTGTATGAGACCAAGAGAGTGTGTGAGTGACTGTGTGACACATAGAGAGTGAATGTGATACAGTGAGAGACAGTGTGTGAGAGTGAGAGAGAGAAGGACATTGACTGTGAGAGAGAGAGAGAGAGAGAGTGTGTGAAAGAGAGAGAGTGTGTGTGTGACAGAGATACCTCCCCCCCCCTCTCTGGTGTCAGGCCCCCCTCCCTCTCTCTGGTGTCAAGGAACTGACCAATCCTATTTAATAGAATGCACCTCCAACATTCTGAAGCCGAGAAACCTCGTGTGGTTGGTCACTTCTGCTTGTGACGAACCCGGAAGTTACGTGATGTCAATTCAGGAGATGGATACAGAGAGCAGGAATGCCTCAGCCATGCAGTCAGCTTCAGAATGTTGGAGGTGCGCTTTATTATATAGGAAATTATGAGTCCCTTTTAAATACTGTTGGGGAGAATTAATACCATCGAAATGTTGCTGCTCCCTAGGTTTTTGTTTCTTTTTGTTAATTTAGCAATTCATATTTGCAGTTTTTTTTTATTTTTGATTTTGAAAATCTCTGTTACCTAAATTTGAGGCCCTTTTACTAAGCGGCAGTAAGCATTAACTCGTGCTTACTGCATGCTAAAAGGCCCTACCATTGACATGCTGAGGCATCCTGTGGTAGTTATAGCTCTAAAAAATATATAAAACAGTCAATATATTATAATATCTTTTAGTGCATGGAGGGCATGTTTGGGGGCAGAGAGTAGGCATGTCCTGCGCTAATCTACAAATCACCACATGCCGCTGATTAGCATGGGTTTAGCGTGGGAACCTTACTGCTTAGTAAATGGTTGGCGATAAGGGCTTAATGCTAATAGCAATTAACGTATGGCCATTACGAGGAATATTGTGGCCATTTTACTGCTGTGCTAAAAGTGGCCTCAGTGCGCGAGAAACCCACACACTAGGGTCCCCTTTATTATTATTATTTGTATAGTGCTACCAGACGCACGCAGCGCTGAACATCTGATACAAAGAGACTGTCCCTGCTCAAAAGAGCTTACAATCTAAATAATACAGACAGACAAGACAGTTACGGGTGAGGGAAGTAATGGGTGAGATGGAAGGAAGGGAGAAGGGGATGGCAATTGAGTAGTGGCTAGGAGCTAAAAAGCAGCAGTGAAAAGGTGGGTTTTCAGCATAGATTTGAAAACAAGTAGAGATGGAGCTAGACGTATAGGTCCAGGAAGTCTGTTCCAGGCATATTAGGAAAAGAAGCATGTATAAGATATGTAACACTTATTACTCCAAGAGGCTTAGGTATTTTAATACTAGTGTACATGTTTGCAGGCATTGGGATAGGCCCGATACTTCTGTGCATTCATTAGATTTGGAAGGGTTTCTAGTACATAAGTACATAAGTACATAAGTAGTGCCATACTGGGAAAGACCAAAGGTCCATCTAGCCCAGCATCCTGTCACCGACAGTGGCCAATCCAGGTCAAGGGCACCTGGCACGCTCCCCAAACGTAAAAACATTCCAGACAAGTTGTACCTAAAAATGAGGAATTTTTCCAGTCCATTTAATAGCGGTCTATGGACTTGTCCTTTAGGAATCTATCTAACCCCTTTTTAAACTCCGTCAAGCTAACCGCCCGTACCACGTTCTCCGGCAATGAATTCCAGAGTCTAATTACACGTTGGGTGAAGAAAAATTTTCTCCGATTCGTTTTAAATTTACCACACTGTAGCTTCAACTCATGCCCTCTAGTCCTAGTATTTTTGGATAGCGTGAACAGTCGCTTCACATCCACCCGATCCATTCCACTCATTATTTTATACACTTCTATCATATCTCCCCTCAGCCGTCTCTTCTCCAAGCTGAAAAGCCCTAGCCTTCTCAGCCTCTCTTCATAGGAAAGTCGTCCCATCCCCACTATCATTTTCGTCGCCCTTCGCTGTACCTTTTCCAATTCTACTATATCTTTTTTGAGATACGGAGACCAGTACTGAACACAATACTCCAGGTGCGGTCGCACCATGGAGCGATACAACGGCATTATAACATCCGCACACCTGGACTCCATACCCTTCTTAATAACACCCAACATTCTATTCGCTTTCCTAGCCGCAGCAGCACACTGAGCAGAAGGTTTCAGCGTATCATCGACGACGACACCCAGATCCCTTTCTTGATCCGTAACTCCTAACGCGGAACCTTGCAAGACGTAGCTATAATTCGGGTTCCTCTTACCCACATGCATCACTTTGCACTTGTCAACATTGAACTTCATCTGCCACTTGCACGCCCATTCTCCCAGTCTCGCAAGGTCCTCCTGTAATCGTTCACATTCCTCCTGCGACTTGACGACCCTGAATAATTTTGTGTCATCGGCGAATTTAATTACCTCACTAGTTATTCCCATCTCTAGGTCATTTATAAATACATTAAAAAGCAACGGACCCAGCACAGACCCCTGCGGGACCCCACTAACTACCCTCCTCCACTGAGAATACTGGCCACGCAATCCTACTCTCTGCTTCCTATCTTTCAACCAGTTCTTAATCCATAATAATACCCTACCTCCGATTCCATGACTCTGCAATTTCTTCAGGAGTCTTTCGTGCGGCACTTTGTCAAACGCCTTCTGAAAATCCAGATATACAATATCAACCGGCTCCCCATTGTCCACATGTTTGCTTACCCCCTCAAAAAAATGCATTAGATTGGTGAGGCAAGACTTCCCTTCACTAAATCCGTGCTGACTTTGTCTCATCAGTCCATGTTTTTGTATATGCTCTGCAATTTTATTCTTAATAATAGCCTCCACCATCTTGCCCGGCACCGACGTCAGACTCACCGGTCTATAATTTCCCGGATCTCCTCTGGAACCCTTCTTAAAAATCGGAGTAACATTGGCTACCCTCCAGTCTTCCGGTATTACACTCGATTTTAGGGACAGATTGCATATTTCTAACAGTAGCTCCGCAAGTTCATTTTTTAGTTCTATTAATACTCTGGGATGAATACCATCAGGTCCCGGTGATTTACTACTCTTCAGCTTGCTGAACTGACCCATTACATCCTCCAAGGTTACAGAGAATTTGTTTAGTTTCTCCGATTCCCCCGCTTCAAATATTCTTTCCGGCACCGGTGTCCCCCCCAAATCCTCCTCGGTGAAGACCGAAGCAAAGAATTCGTTTAATTTCTCCGCTACGGCTTTGTCCTCCTTGATCGCCCCTTTAACACCATTTTCGTCCAGCGGCCCAACCGACTCTTTGGCCGGTTTCCTGCTTTTAATGTATCTAAAAAAGTTTTTACTATGTATTTTTGCTTCCAACGCTAATTTCTTCTCAAAGTCCTTTTTTGCCCTCCTTATCTCCGCTTTGCATTTGGCTTGGCATTCCTTATGATCTATCCTGTTACTTTCAGTTGGTTCTCTTCTCCACTTTCTGAAGGATTGTTTTTTGGCTCTAATGATTTCCTTTATCTTACTGTTTAGCCACGCCGGCTGACGTTTAGTCTTTTTTCCCTTTTTTCTAATACGTGGAATACATTTGTCCTGAACCTCCAGGATGGCGTTTTTAAACAGCATCCACGCCTGATGCAAGTTTTTTACTCTGCGAGCTGCTCCTTTCAGTCTTTTTTTCACCATTTTTCTCATTTTGTCGTAATCACCTTTTCTATAGTTAAACGCTAGCGTACTTGATTTCCTAGTTTCACTTCCTTCAATGCCAATATCAAAACCGATCATATTATGATCACTGTTATCAAGCGGCCCTCGTATCGTTACCCCCTGCACTAGATCATGAGCACCACTAAGGACTAAGTCTAGTATTTTTCCTTCTCTTGTCGGCTCCTGAACTAGCTGTTCCATGAAGCTGTCCTTGATTTCATCAAGAAATCTTATGTCCCTTGCGTGTACAGATGTTACATTACCCCAGTCTATATGCGGGTAATTGAAATCCCCCATTATTATTGTGTTGCCCAGTTTGTTTGCGTCCCTGATTTCCTTTAACATTTCCGCATCCGTCTGTTCGTCCTGGCCAGGCGGACGGTAGTACACTCCTATCACTATCCTTTTCCCCTTTGCACATGGAATTTCAATCCACAGTGATTCCAAGGAGTGTTTTGCTTCCTGCAGAATTTTCAATCTATTTGATTCAAGGCTCTCGTTAATATACAATGCTACCCCTCCACCAATCCGATTCACCCTATCACTACGATATAATTTGTACCCCGGTATGACAGTGTCATCCTATTTTATTGTTGTTCTTCCATTTATAAGTGAGCAGAAAAAAAAGTTTCTGATGTAAGTGGACATCCATTTATAAAATATTGACTGTTTTAAGAGTTTTGGAAAATATGATGCCTATTTATGGGATAACTTGAAATAATATGTACCAATTTGGAGTGCTACGGGTAGTGAATTTGTTGTAACTCACGATGGTGCTCCATTATGTCTTTCTGTGCCTCCAAGAGAGTAATTTTATAAGAGGGTGCCTAGTTAAAAGTGCCACTTAAGGTACCTGTTTAAAGCCAGTGCTAAAACCTGGAAATTCCATGCTGGGCCATATCCTGGTTCCGGCATTGAATATCTGGGTTTCTGGAACCGGATAACACATAGCTGGTTAAATGTGATATTCAGCACTTAACTGGTTATGGGTTACCGCATAAAGTTTTTTTTTTTTTTTACAAAGACACGCTAGCATTTTTAGCACGTGCTAAACGCTAGAGACACCTCTAACGTTTAGTGCACACTAAAAATGCTAGCTCGCCTTTGTAAAAGGACCCCAAAGATAAAACTGACTTTTATGTGGTCCTATTTATGCATTTAACCTGGCTGGTTAACTGCTGAATATCGACACTTAACTGCCCAAGTGCTGACTCCACCCCAGAACGCCCCCAAAATAGACGATTTTCAGTTCGGTGCCAACTGGTTATTTTCAGCAGTGCTAACTGGTTAAGCACAGCTGAAAATAACTGGTTAGCCCTGAACAAGTAGTTTAACCAGCCAAGAGCCGTTTCTGGCCTGTTAAATCGTGTTGAATATTGACCCTTATATTATTAAGACGAGAAGGCTCTGCTCAGTCTCCAGCCCTGTGCAAAGCACATGCCATCATTTCAAACCACGTTACTTTGCATCAGTTGATATTTTATAAGAAGTCATTTATACATATATGTGGACATCTGTCTGTAAATGACTGAAATACATTCATTCATTTATTTAAGTATTTTGTACTACTTAGGCCTAAGTGGTTTACAGTTTTAACTTTACAGGTACTGAGTCTGTCCCTAGTAGGCTCACAGTCTAAGTAGTACATTCTACTACTGTTGTACGTGGGGCAGTGGAGGGTTGAGTGACTTGCCCAGGATCTCAACCCACTGCCGACTGTCAGGCAGCAGCGGGAATCGAACCCAGTTCCCCAGGTCTGCAACCTGCTACACTAACCATTAGGCTACTCCAAACTGGGCACGCTCTTTATGTACTCCCTTATAAAAATGCCCTCTAAAATCTTTAAATCAAAGAAGAGCCTCATATGGGCAATAGAGTACGTTGCCGATTATCCACATGCCCAATTATGTAGACCAGTTTGGCCAGAGTGGGAACATGTCCACCCGCATTAACCCCTGTCTCATTTCCCTGGTGGGGAAGTGAGGTTGATGCTGATGCTGATGTGGGACCGACACATGCAGAAGCCTTTAAATGTTTAAATACAGCAGTGGCTGAGCTGAGAAAACTGCAGGAAAGCAGTGTGATCCAGCTCCTTTGTCTAAAATGGCTACGTGTTCTTGTAGCAGTGAAACAAAAATCAGCCTTGAAGCAGTTAAGAATTACTTCTTTTTTAAATAGAAATACAGTAGTGTATGTACAACTATACTTTACTTTTAAATACTGTATTAGTGTACTTCGTTTTTACATAGAAATACAATAGTGTATATATAAGAAGTACTGCACTGTACTTTACTTTTAAATACTTTATTACAGTGTATCACCCTTTTAAAATAGAAATACAGTATTGTATGTACTATACAGTACTATACTTCAGTTTGTAATATTTTATAGCAACTTGTTGTTGGAAATAAAATTAATGTTCAATATACAATGCTCTGATTGTGTGTTCTTTTTAAAAAGTAGGTATGTCCAATCTTCTGGATTTATGATTATCCGAACTACCCCCCTGCAGAGGATAGTCCAGCGTCGTATTGTACAAAAATCTCTTTTATAAAAAGGGGGCTTTTATGCTTCAGTGACCTTTTTTCACGAAAGGCAGAATTTGTGCCACTGCCAGGGAGATGAGGAGCATAATTTGGATGCATGATTTGCCTGCACAGAGCACCTTTTTGTAAATTATCACTCATTTTCTAAACAGATTTTCCTTCTTTGTAGTCTTTGTGAGACCACAGAGGAATTTGGACTCAGTAGACCCTCGGTTCACAATTCGGAGAAAAATGGAGCAAATGAGAGAAGAGAAAGAGCTCATAGACCAGCTTCGTGAGGTACTGTACAAAGCAGAGTTCAGCTGCTAACTAAATATTCAGTTGATTAAGAAAAGCAGGGTTGTGGAGGCATCTTTTCCAACATAGCTGTCGTTTACTTCTAAAGAAGTGATATTTTGTTCGGACTAATGGTGAGCTTTTCACTGCACTTGCTTTCTGAAAACTATTCACTATCTCTTTCTATATCAGTTACTGCGTACTATCAGTGAGACACTGCAGATGACACATTTATGCTTTCTAGAATATTCTATAATGTTCAGCTGCATTTATGTGGTATCTTTTTGAAACACATGATTATGATGGTGATCTTTAAGTTTTTATGGTTTATTAGAATTTGCTGTACTGCTGAAACTAACTTGCAGATCACAGCGGTGTACAAAATCAAAAAAAGCATAGAAAAGGAAAATAACTACAATATATTGATAGGAAAGGAATTCACACACATACACACACACCATACTAAAGGGTAAACTTGTCCAAAACCGAGCTTCTCCTCTTTCCCCCTAAACCTGCCTCTCCTCTCCCCCCGTTCTCTATTTCGGTAGATAACACTCTCATCCTCCCTGTCCCGTCTGCGCGCAACCTTGGAGTCATCTTTGACTCCGCTCTCTCCTTCTCTGCTCATATTCAGCAGATTGCCAAAACCTGTCATTTCTTTCTCTATAATATTAACAAAATTCGCCCTTTCCTCTCTGAGGATGCTACCAAAACCCTTACCCACACCCTTATCACCTCTCGCCTAGACTACTGCAATTTGCTTCTCGCTGGTCTCCCGCTCAGCCATCTATCTCCTCTTCAATCTGTCCAAAACTCTGTTGCGCGTCTTATATTCCGCCAGAGTCGCTATACTCACGTTAGCCCTCTCCTCAAGTTGCTTCACTGGCTCCCTATCCGCTTCCGCACACGGTTCAAACTTCTCCTTTTGACCTACAAGTGCATCCACTCCGCAGCTCCTCAGTACCTTTCCGCTCTCATCTCTCCCTACACTCCTCCCCGTGAACTCCGTTCGCTGGGTAAATGTCTCCTGTTGTCCCCCTTCTCCCCCACTGCTAACTCCCTGCTCCGTTCCTTCTATCTCGCTGCTCCCTAAGCCTGGAATAGACTCCCTGAGCCAGTATGTCAGGCTCAGTCTCTGGCTGTCCAAGTCTAGGCTTAAAGCCCACCTCTTTGCTACTGCTTTCGACTCCTAACCATGACTCTCTTACTCAACACCCTCACTTATCACCCCTACCACTGCAATTTCCCCACCCCTAGCTGTCTGTTCGTCTATCCAATTTAGATTGTAAGCTCTGTTGAGCAGGGACTGTCTTTTCATGTTAATTTGTACAGCGCTGCGTAAGTCTAGTAGCGCTATAGAAATGTTTAATAGTAGCAGTAGTAGTAGTAAAAATAAGGTAGAGCAGAAAGAGGGAAACAGTACAAAGATTGAGGAGGGTGAGGAAGGACTGGAGAAAATGGATAATAGTATACAGAACAGCTAAGTTGATAAATAGAGTCAGTTGATGTGATATAAGACCAATCCTTGACTTACAAGTAAGACTACAGGTTTTGCAGATGCAACCGTAATTTCGGCTGACCACATTTATTTGTTGAAAAATTGTAAACAGACCCTGCCTGTCATTCAGTTTTTCACCCATGGATGGGATTCATCAAATCGTTATCATTGGTCATGATAGATTGTAACAGAGCATATGTCTTCTCACTGGAGGACATATTGAAGGTAGCAGTGAGTGGATCAAAATACTTGCTAGGGGCTTCTCTCTAGGAGTATCAGCAGCTGTACAATCCAAGCATTTAGTGTAGTGGGCAGACAGAGGTTTCTGGGCAGCAGGAAGAAGAGCCCAGCACAGTCAGACTTTCTGGTGGTGTTTCTGTTGCTTTGTGCAACAGCATCTCTAGGATGTGGAAGTGATTTTTTCACTCTTGGGATTGTCTTTATGGGAAGAAAACCCAGGTTCAAGTTCCAGAGTAGAACTGAGACCCTATTAAATTACAGAGGGGATCAATATTCAGGAGTTAACGGGATAAACTTCAAACTTGAGTCTTCTGGGCCACTGAACAGTCAAAGATCAACTACCTAAAATATGGAGGAGTTCAAGATCTGTCAAGATAGGTTAAAACTCTTTTGAATGTTTAGTTAAAGATAACCAGATAATATTTCCATTTTTAGCTGAATAAGGTGTTTTCAAATGTTGACCTCAGAATGTTGTTGTGGAGTTGGAGAAAAGTGTACAACAGAGACCCTTTGGGAATCACAAACTCAGCACCATCTAGCAGAACCTAAATATAAGAGGGCAGTGAGGGGATCCCAGGAGGGTGTACATACCACAACCCTTATGGGTGTGATACTGTTTTTTGGGAACCTACAACAGAAACTGTTATTCACACCAAGTTATTTATGATGAAGAAGATTTCAGTGAAAATTTTATTTTGGTACACTATCACTTGTATGAAGAATTTTTGTGACTATATTGCATGTATCCTTCTTCCTGTTCGAGAATCCAGCCCAAGATGTCTGCCCAGCACTGGCCTTAATTCCCAGCTACTAGAGTTGCCATCAAAGCTGACTCCAGCCCTTCCTAATCTGTCTTTACAAATATGCTTTGCCCTTTTTGGGACACAGCCTGTGGAAGTCTGCCCAGCAGTGTTCTTACTTCCCCACCTCTGAAGTTGCCTTCTGAGAACCATTCCTGCGCATCATAACACATCAACTACCATGAGGTCATTTACGTTTTGTTCAGAATCCATCCTCTTCTTATAAAGGGATCTTCTGTTCTTATCTCAAGCATTTTTGAATTCCATCACTGTTTTTGTCTCTACCAGGAGGATATCCCAGGCATCCACCACACTTTCCATGAAGAAGTATTTCCTGATGTAGTTCCTAAGTCTTCAACCCTGCAACCTTACTTCATGCCCTTTGGAAAATAATTTTTATATTAACACCTTTAAGTATATAAATGTCTGTGTCATATCTTCTTCCTTTCCTCTAGGATATACATATTCAGATCTTCACTTCTCTTCTCATATGTCTTTTGGCTCAAACCCCATACCTTTTTTTGTCATGTTCCTCTGAACCACTTTAAGTCTTTTTACATCCTTAGCAAGACACAGCCTGCAAAACTGAACACAATAATCTGCAGTCTCTCCAATGACCTATACAGGGGCATTATCACCTCCTTGTTTATATTGGTTATACCTCTCTCTATGCCGCCTAACATCCTTCTGACTACGGCCACTTCCCTGTCAAACTTTTTTTTGCCACCTTGAGATCTTCAGACACTATTACCCCTAGGTCCCTTTCCTGGTCTGTGCATATCGACCTCTTGCCCCCTAGTACATACAGCTTCTTTGGATTTCTACTGCCCATGTGCATCACTCTGCATTTCTTTGCATTAAATTTTAACTGCCAAACATTAGACCATTCTTCTAGTTTTTGTAGCTCACTTCTCATGTTGTCAACTTATACTTGGTGTCCACTGTGTTGCAAATCTTTGTGTCATCTGCAAAAAAGCAAACTTTTCCTTCTAACCATTTGACAGTGTTGTTCACAAATATGTTGAATAGAATCAGCCCTAGTACCAATCCATGAGGAACTCCACTACTCACCATTCTTTTCTTCCACCGCCACTGAAAATTATCATAATTATTGCCAACTGTATGTCAAGCAGGCTGTTGACTATGAATGAAATAATCCTAGCACTCGTCATTGTTTCCCAGATTCTATATAGCATGCCTAGAGATCTGCGCTGAAATCAAAGTGAATTCTATAACAATGCATGTAACTTAATTGACTTGTTGATAACAGCTCAATAATGAGTACTAATTGTCAATAATTAGAATTTACGTGCACAACTCGCTAAGCGCACTGTAATGCAGTGTGCCTAACTTATAACATGCACAGGAAAAGGGGCACAGTTATGGGCAGGGAAATGGGCATTTTGTGGGCATTTAGAAATTTATACATGTGGTTATACAATATAGCCCAGTTCGCCTAAATCTGTGAGCTGGGATTTACGCCACATTTTCGTTGGTGTAAATGGATACACATCGTTATAGGCACTGATATATCAACTAAACATATTCTACATACTGTGCCTAAATCTAGGCGCTGCTTATAGAATACGCGTGGAGGGGCATAATCGAATGGGGTGCCCACGTTTTCCTGAGGACATCCTCACAGGACATCCCTGCAAAGGGGTGGGAAAACCCGTATTATCGAAACAAGATAGGCGGTCATCTTTCTTTTCGATAATACAGTCGGGGACGCCCAAATCTCAACATTTAGGTCGACCTTAGAGATGGTCGTCTTTAGAGATGGTCGTCCCCGATTTTTGGCGATAATGGAAACTGAGGATGCCCATCTCAGAAATGACCAAATGCAAGCCCTTTGGTCGTGGGAGGAGCCAGCATTCATAGTGCTGACATGCCAGGACACCAACCGGGCACCCTAGGGGGCACTGCAGTGGACTTCAGAAAAAGCTCCCAGGTGCATAGCTCCCTTACCTTGTGTGCTGAGCCCCCCCAAAACCCACTCCCCAAAACTGTACACCACTACCATGGCCCTTAGGGATGAATGGGGGCACCTAGATGTGGGTACAGTGGGTTTGTGGTGGGTTTTGGAGGGCTCACATTTACCACCACAAGTATAACAGGTGGGGGGATGGGCCTAGGTCCGCCTGCCTGCAGTACCCACTAAAACTGCTCCAGGGACCTACATACTGCTGTCATGGAGCTGGGTATGATATTTGAGGCTGGAAAAAAATATTTTTAAATATATTTTTTAGGGTGGGAGGGGGTTAGTGACCACTGGGGGAGTAAGGGAAGGTCATCCCCGATTCCTTCCGGTGGTCATCTGGTCATTTAGGGCACATTTTTGTGGCTTGGTTGTAAAAACAAAAAGGACCAAGTAAAGTCGGCCAAGTGTTCGTCAGGGATGTCCTTCTTTTTTCCATTATCGGCCGAAGACGCCCATGTGTTAAGCACGCCCCAGTCCCACCTTCGCTATGCTTCCGATGCCCCAGTGAATTTTGATGGAAAGCAGTTGAGAACACTCAAAATCGGCTTTCAATTATGCCGATTTGGACGAAGGACGCCCATCTCCTGATTTGTGTCGAAAGATGGGCGCCCTTCTCTTTCAAAAATAAGCCTGATAGTCAGCTAGTCAGCACTATTTTCAGCACCAATGTTTTAGGCACCATAGAATCTCCCCTTGTATGTTTATCTGCACCCCTTGAAACTGAATTGTAATGCCTAAGGCTACCTGGTGAAGAAGGCCAAAAAAGCTCCTTCATTAGTTAAAAATGTCTTGTCCTTATCAACATTAATAAAAGGGAAAATAATGTTGGGTTCCATTAAGTTTTAGCAGAATCTGACTTGACTAAGAAAATTATTTTATTGAATGGTCAAATGTTCACAGACTGATAGAAAATGAAACAGTGGAGATGACAAAAAAAGAAAGAGTGCTTGATGTCCTTTATTACAATTTTGTTGACTCGACATGGGCCATGTTTTATCTAAAGTGCCTGCATCAGGAGTCTGAGATTACATGTAGGCTGGATTCAAAGAAGATAACGGTTCGGTACTCTTGTTTATACAATTGTTTTGCAGTTTGGGAGTGCGAGATTTGACCCATAGGATCACAATAGGACTACGACCTTATGCCATCAGATATATTACTGCTTGAAATCCAGCCTATGTGTAACCTTAGATTCCTGATTCAGGCACTTTATCTGAAACACAGCCTGTGTGGAATCAACAAAATTGTAATAAAGGATATCTCCACTGTTTTGTTTTGATTTCTTTGCAATTGTGTGTAGACTTCTTCTTCTGTTTTATCTTCACAGACTGATATTTATTTTTAAGTCACTGGTCCAAATTCAGCTCAGGTTGGCAGGGACGTGTGCAGTGAGTTGTGGTCTCCATCCAGTTCCCAGAGACCCTGCGTCCATATCACTTAATCCGTTAACACAATTTGACATTAAATTAGCACCATATTTTTCTTGAGGTGTGTAGTTAACCATGTAAGTGGTAGTATGGGATAGGAGAATAAACAGAGGTGTGTAGTTAACCATGTAAGTGGTAGTATGGGATAGGAGAATAAACAGAGGCACTGGCTGAAACAGTGGCAATGGGGAGTGAGAAAGTGTGCTTTGCAGTGCCTGTTAACATTTATAATACACGGTGTCACATATTGTAAATCATTGTGCCTCTTGATGAGTGATTACAGATGCACTTGTATCTATTCCATAGTCCAGAGCTTCCCAAATGGTGTTACGACTTGGGTAGCTCTCCATAGGTGCATCATTTTTCTGCAGCTCTGGGGGGGTCACCCAGTTTTATTTGGCAGCTATGATGGGGTCACGGCCACAAAAAGATGAACAAGCACTGCAAGAATGTATGTATGTCTACTAAGAGGCTACAGTCCCACCAATGTCCACCAGTGTGTCAGTATATCAAAGACCACAATATCAGCAGCTGTCATAATATGTCAGTGTAACAGGACAGTAGCTATTGCTGCAGTACGGCCTGGCCCGAAAAGGTGCCTATCAACTTTTGGCTTGATGCTGTTTATGTTATTGAAATTGTAAACAACCATTTGTGACCCTATTTTTTCTCAGCTATGGTGAGACAATTTATCACCTGTCTAGCTTGTTGTGAGTCATAACGGCCAGGGGAATCTGAAAGTGCATTTATAATTTGGGGATTCGTTATATGACCACTAACAGCACGCTGGAAAGGAAGTTAGTCAACCTGGAAAGGCCAACAAATGAATGAATTGGAAGAAAGAAGAGGCTTGAAGGGTTAGTTAACCAGTGTCATCTTTATTTACTGATCAGTCAATAGTAGATTGGTGAGCTGAAGGAGTTTAAATAGATCTGTTTCTCTTTGGTCAAAATCAATGAAACAATGTAAGTACAGCCAGATTTTATGACCCTTGGTGAATTGGAGGTATGAGTTATTCATGAACACATGCAAGCAATCCCATTGTTGATTTGGGACAGATTTAACTGCAGCTACTGATCTGTTGTTTTGCTTTCAGAATCATAGACTTACTAAACATGTCCTGAAAATGTAGAGCTCGCTGGTAATCCACTTGTCCTGCTGCTGAATTCTGCAGAGATAAGAAAAATAAAATAAATCATCTAAAGCTCACAGTATTAGTTCCAGTATCTGGTCTTGGATGCAGTACTTGAATCACATGGATTGAAGGGCTTATTTCCAAACCCTCTAAGTCCAGTGCACCTAATATGGATTTAGCGGGTTTTGGAAATAAGCCCTTCCATTGCATTTATGGAGTCAGGCCTCAGATATTAAATCCATATCAGTTAGGGCTCTGTTCTTATAAATAGCCTAATTTATCTACTGCCTGAATTATCTAAGCATTTGTTTGCTAGTTCTACTGCTTAACAATTGAGGAATAAGCAATAAAATATATTATTTACACAAACCCACTAATTCTATAAAAGTTGCCAAAAATTGTGCATGCAAATTGGGGTGTGCACCCAATTTTCACACTCAGTGTAATTGAATAATGAGCCGATTAGTGCCAATAATTGGCTTTTTAACAATTTAAGACATGTAAGTGTGTAAATTTAGGCGTGTGAGTTTTGCCAAAATTTTATGTGTGTCCCGCGAAAGGGGGCACCGAAATGGGAGGGTCTTGCGTGTTTTGAAGTGTAGCATGGGCGTGGATTTGAATTACGTATGCCATTATAGAATAAGGGGAATCCACATGACATAAGTTTTTAGAACTGTAAACAAAAAATCCCATGAGACTCCGTTAAACTGAGCAGAGAAGGTGGTGTTGATGTTGAACCTGCTCTAAAGAGGCCAAGACCACTCTAATATTTTTAGTTGCCGTGCAACCCTCACGAAACCAACCTGGGACTCATCAACCAGGAGGGGCAGGACTAGTGCAAGACGGTTTGCCAAGGCCTTGTCTAACAGTTAGGTCTCACAGTTTAAGAGTGAAATAGGTCTATAGGAAGAGGGATTTAACGGTGCCTACCAGGCTTCAACAAAACAATCATCTGGGCTAATTGTAGGGAAGCCGGCATCTATTTTGTGTTGATGATATCAGTGTATATGGATACTGTAACCCTATGGGTTAAATTTTAAAAGATTACCTGGCTCCTTCTAGGTCTGGTGTAGAGACAGTGAGCAGCAGTGCAGTGAAACTGAGTAGTCTGTGTGCATGCGCTGAGTGTTCCGCATGCTGATGGAACTTTCAGGAGAGTGACAAACAGCTCAGGCTGGCAGTTGGGAGAGAGCTCTATTGGTGAGAACATGTTACTAGGGAAAGACTGGAAGAAAGTTGATGCTGGAGATCATCACCTGAAAGAAAAGGCGCCCACTGTTCAAGAGAGCCAGAGAGAGAAAACAAAGAGAGCAGCTAAGTGACTGAAACTATTTTAAAAAGTGCACATAAGAGAAAATAGTAAAGGAAACCTGAACAATAAGTGAGAGATAACTAAAAGAAGAAAAAAAGAGTAGAGGAAAACTTACATGTTGGGATCCTTGGGGGTCTCCAGGGGTCTGAGAGACAGGAGAGGGGAAACTTTGAAGAGTCTGGTGTTTTGTGGAATTGAATGTACTCAAATGATGGGATCCTTGGGGGTCTCCAGGGGTCTGAGAGACAGGAGAGGAGAGACTTTGAAGAGTCTGGTGTTTTGTGGAATTGAATGTACTCAAATGATTTATGTAACTAATATTTATACTTATCTGAGGATGCCCTCAATGTTTCTAGAGACTAAACTGATTTGTTTTGCTAACCTGTAATTGGAATACATATGTTAAATTTGCAAGTTGATAAAATTTCATTAGCATTTAAATATAATTCTCTAATAAAAAAATATTTTCTTTTTATTGTTAAACTCCCTGGTTGGTGTTGAATCATTTCGGGGAAACACTGTGACATATTTGGTACCATCATTTAATACCTTGCTCTGCCACCAGGGGGTTTACACCAAACATGGTCCAACCTTTGAGGAGAGAATTTTCTAAAATTCGACCGGAACCCATCTGGTTCCAGTGCTTTGCCCAAAGCTCTTTGCTGAATCGCAACTTCTTCCATTGTTATAGGAGCGTTTAAGAGCGCACCTTGTGATACAGACAAAAAGGGCAAATCTAAGTTGTCCAAATAAAGAGACCTGGACATATGTTCAGCAGGACCATAAAGTGCCTCATAATAGTTTTTAAAAATCTTTTTAATTGCTATATCAGAATGTGTTCTCTGCCTCTTATCTCCCATAAGTTGTAAAAATCTTTTAGAGGCCGTCCTAATATTTACCAGATGGGAGAGAAGTTTTCCACTCTTGTTCCCATGTAAATACAGTTGATATTTATAATAAGCCATTGATTTAATTAGCGAATTAGCTCATTGAGCTCAGCTTGAGAAGGAAGTAAAGCTGTCTTATTTTGAGCTGATGGGTTGGCATTAAATTAATCCTGATTCTTTTGCTTCTAAGTGCAAAATATTCCTGTCCCTTAATTTCTTTTTACACTTACTATAAGGTATAGTTTCCCCCCTTAAGACGGCCTTTGCTGCCTCCCAGAATAATATTGGTTGGTTCATATGTGTCACAACTGTCAGGAATAGTGAGCCCTTGGACCAAAGCTGGAGATTGGCAGACAAATCACCTGGGCTGGCACAGGCAGGAATCAGAACAGACTGGACTAGGATAAACTAACAGACTCAACAAGGCAGGACAGAGATAACTAAACACAATGGACAATACAAGAACTGGATCCAGATGAGGCAAGGAAAAGAAGGCAAAGGGCCAGAACTGGAACCCAGACAGGACAAGGCAAGACTCGGAACTGGATTAAAACTGGGACTGGGGCCCAGAAATGCAAGATAAGGCAAAACACGAAAGTAGATTAAAACTGGGTCCAGAAAAGGGCAAGACAAGGCAAGGACTGGATCCGGACAGGACTAGACTGAAAGAGACAAGACAAAGCACAACTAGACAGGCAAGACAGGGTAGTAGCTAGGCAATTAGAATAACAGAAGCAAGACAATAAAAAAAGCAGGGACAGGATTCTCGAACAGGCTTGGCTGGAACAGGATTCAGGATTCTCAAACAGGATTCAGGATTCTCGAACAGGTTAGGCTGGAACAGGATTCAGGATTCTCAGACAGGGTTCATGATTCTCGAACAGGCTTGGCTGGAACAGGATTCAGGTTTCTCGAACAGGATTCAGGATCCTCAAACAGGCTTGGCTGGAACAGGATTCAGGTTTCTCGAACAGGATTCAGGATCCTCAAACAGGCTTGGCAGAAACAGGATTCAGGATCCTCAAACAGGCTTGGCTGGAACAGGATTCAGGATTCTCAAGCAGGATTCAGGATTCTCAAACAGGCTTGGCTGGAACAGGATTCAGAATTTGCAGAATTTTTTTTCTTTTAATAGGTGAAGTTACCCCTCCCACATTCCAGGATATAATTTTAAGAGATGTCATTTTGAGGTCTCTTTAATCGTTCTACCAGAGGAACCATGATGATAATAGGAGAGACCGTCCCTGCCATCTCTCCCTGGAAATGTACCCCTGGATCCCAGCAGATAATAGCCTGTCCAAGGATTCTAATGTGGTAAAACAAAGAATTCCAAACCTCACCTTCCCCTGCATTCACAAGCAAGAGAATAATGTAATATACCAAATAAAGAGAGAAAGACATCAAAGAAAGAGCCAATGAAGGCAAAATAAATTCCAACCTAAAAAATAATATATATGAAAAAGTCCCCCCCAAACCCCTTACCCTCCCCAATTCAAATAACCCTCCCCAAAGAACACAATTTTATATTCTCCTTATGACTGTGGTCACCGTGAAGTATACACCTCACCCCCTCCTCTCAATCCCCTTCCCCGTTCCTGATAGAATGCGAAACATAAGATGCAGATAGGCATACTGCCCCAAATTTGAAACATCAGTGAAGCCCACAAATTTAACAAAATAAGCAACAGGTTGAAACTAAACATGTTTTAAAGTAGAAAATGCCTGTGCCCGCAGAACATAGCATCAAGCAGAATTGAAAAATAACAAAGGTCCCACTAGGGGCAGCATCAGAGTCCATATCGATGAGAGAAATCATAGGCTTGATGAGAACCAATGTTTCTGAACTCTATGCCCAGACAAGATGCAACAATTAAGCAACCCATTGTTCCACTCAAGATGGAAATTTAGCTTTTTTTTTTTTTAATTTGTTGCATTTGTATCCCACATTTTCCCACCTTTTTGCAGGCTCAATGTGGAACTTTGCATGACGTAGCTATAATTCAGGTTCCTCTTTCCCACATGCATCACTTTGCACTTGCTCACATTAAACATCAACTGCCATTTAGACGCCCAGTCTCCCAGTCTTGTAAGGTCCGCGATTTAACGACTATGAATAACTTTCAGGCTTATTTTCGAAAGTGATCGCCGACGATCTTCCGACATAAATCAGGAGATGGCCGGCGATCTCTCAAAAGCGGCAAAATTGGTATAATCGAAACCGGCTTTTTTGACACCATTGCCGCTTTCCCGTCGCCGTGCCGGCAAAAGTTCAAGGGGGCGTGTTGGTGGCGTAGCGAAGGCGGGACATGGGCAGGCATGGGCGTGACTACCAGATGGCTGGCTTTCGCGAATAATGGAAAAAAAAGTGGCGTTCATCAGTATTTCGCCGGGTTTACTTGGTTCTTTTATTTTCACGACAAGCCAAAAAAAGGTGTCCCAACTGACCAGATGACCATCGGAGGGAATGGGGGATGACCTCCCCGTAGTCACCAACCCCCTCCCACACTAAAAAAAATACAAATAAAAACCTTTTTTTACGAGCCTGTATGCAAGCCTCAAATGTCATACCCAGCTCCCTGACAGCAGTATGCAAGTCCCTGGAGCACTTTTTAATGGGTGCAGTGCACTTCAGGCAGGCAGACCCAGGTCAAGGAAACATTCTCCTTATAGATCTTCTTCCTTAGAAATTTTTGCATGCACAGTCCAGGACAATATATCACATTACAAGATACTTTGGGTATTATTTTATTCTATTGCCCACCCAACCAGTGGAGTAAGGATCATGTCGATTTCATAGATTTTGTAACTCGACTAAGTGTAGATTGTAATAATATAATTCTATTGGGCAACATTAAGTTACATCTGGAAGACCAAACTTTCAAAAACTTTCAAAAACCATCAGGATACCCTATCTTCCCTGTTTTGGTGATATCTTTGAAAGATATCTTATCCCGAACCATGCGCTTTTGAGCGATTGTCGGCCTTCCCCCTGTTTCTATTTTAAAAGCTGCTCTATCTCCTTTTTAAATGCCAAATGCCAGCAGCCTGGTCCTACCCTGGTTAAGGTGGAGCCCATCCTTTCGGAATAGGCTCCCCTTTCCCCAGAATGTTGCCCAGTTCCTAACAAATCTAAAACCCTCCTCCCTGCACCATCATCTCATCCATGCACTGACACTCCGGAGCTCTGTCTGTCTCTTGGGCCCTGCGCGTGGAACAGGTAGCATATCAGAAAATGCTACCCTAGAGGATCTGGATTTGAGCTTTCTACCTAAGAGCCTAAATTTGGCTTCCAGAACCTCTCTCCCACATTTTCCTATGTCATTGGTACCCACATGTACCAAGACAGCCGGCTCCTCCCCAGCACTATCTAAAATCCCATCTAGTTGACGAGTGAGGTCTGCCACCTTTGCACTTGCTCCTTAGCTTGGCATCACGTGACCTCTGTGGAAATCACTTTAAAAAAATGTTCTCAGTACCTTTGATGCTTTTCTTAAATTTAGCTTGACAATGGAGCCAACCTAGACTCAATGCAGCTTATTATTTCAGTAATGAGTTCATTACCATGGCATTTGCATATTCAAAATAATGGTTGTATTACAAAATAGTGTGACCTTGTTATTTTAATGCTACTGTGTTAGGGGCCCTAGAAGTTAGTAGTTTTTTCTTCAAGCATATGGATTAGTGGAATAATGAAGACTTTATTTTAGTTCACTCTGTGAAGCTTTGATTACCATGCTACTGTTAATTATGATAATTTGATTTTGTCCATTTTCTGTTGTGTATATATTTTGTTCTCCGCTTAGAATTTGGAAGATAATGTGGAATACAAATAAATGTGTATTATTGTTATTATTACATTCATACTATAGAAGACATGTTAGCTTTAGACATAATGCAGCTTGAAAATAGATCTCTAAATAGGTAAAGTAAGGACTAATTTAGATATGTCTTACCCCACTGATAGAAGACAATCTTGCCAAAAGCTACTATTACGTATCTATTTTAAGGAATAAAATAAAATGCTCAGGACATCACTCTCCTCCCCAATATTGAACCTGCAGTGGTCAGCGCCTTTAAATTCACTAACCACCATGAACTGAATCTGACTAAGATATTCAATTCTGGGCCTAATTCTGGCACCAGTAATGAATATGTGGGTCATGGGAGGCCAGTTATCTGGCCGATATTTACACCGTTGTTTGGATAACTACATTACATTATATTATACTTCTATACTGCTAACACCACAGGGTTCAAAGCAGTTTACAGTGTTATGAAATTACCAGGACAAACTCCTGGGGAGACCTATCAAACACATTTCTTAAAAAGGGAATTGTTTAACTTTCTTTTAAAAAGGGAAAAATTAGACAAAATACTGAAACATGGTTTCAGTTCTTTCCAGACTTTAGCAGCTTGGAACTCAAGACGTTTTTCATAAATCTTAAATCGTTTGACTCCCTTCATCGTAGGAAGAACAAAAGGGGAATTGAACATTGATCTTTTCATTCTGTTAATAGATTGAAACTCCAAATGAAACAATAAGTACTCTGGACATTCACCATTCAAAATCTTAAACAATTTACACGAAAATCTGAACAAAATCCTTGCTTCAATTGGCAATCAACAAGGCTCTTCAGAAATTCACTGAACTAGCCACAGAAGTATAAGAACACTCCCAAAACAAGCTGTGGAAAATACTTATGTTGCAATAAAGGTTTTGAAAATAATAATAATATGATATTGGAGGAAAAAAGGCCTTAACAGAGCCCGTGGTGCTAATATTTTTGCTGAAGAAAGAAAGCATCCACCATGGCTTAAGCTCATCATTGGCCAAAAACCTTCAAATTTTTATATTTTCATAAATATAACGTGCTCAAAAACTTTCAAAATATAAACAGCTACAAAATAAGTCAATTGACATCAATTTACCCACTGGAAGTCATTGAGGGGGTCTTTTAGTAAAGATTAGCTGGAGTTATCTGCAGCAAGGCCCATAGGAATAAAATGGGCCCTGCTGCAGATAACTCGAGCTAAGCTTTAGTAAAAGACTCCCTGAGTCACCTCCCTACTCCTCTCTGTGTTTTGGACCAACTGGATAGTGCCATGGTGGTCATAGCATAAATTTCGGAGCATTCGTCAGTTAAATTTCGCTGAATGTGTGCTCTGGGGCTGGCCTGCAGGATTTAACTAAGTAAGAGCCTTCCTACACGGTTAAATCCTTTTGAATATCTAATCCAGCACTTTCAAAGTTTAAAGCATGAACTTTTAAGTCATGCAGTGCACTACAATGCAGTCACATTTTTGAGGTTGCACAATGGAACATGTTAAATTGTGGATTGTTGGACATTGGTCTTTTAGACGATAAAGCATTGCCTGAGTTCTGAGTGATAGCACATGCCTTTTTTTTTCTCTCTTCAGAACATTGAAGTATGGTTAAAGATTTGCTTGCCAGAAGACCTGGGATCTGCCCTAATGGATGGCGTTGTCCTCTGCCATTTAGTAAACCACATTCGCCCTCGATCTGTAGGGAGCATTCATGTACCGTCGCCAGCAGTGGTAAGTTGAGTCTAGGGGAAATAAACAAGGTGCCATTTTGTTAGTGACATCAGTATAACAACTTCAGAAGCATGAAGGGGAGGTAGGACCTTGCTATTCTCAGAAGCAGAAAGATAAATTATGGCAGAAGAAGATAATAGAGCATATTTCAAGGGACAGAACAGCTAAAAGAACATGACAATAATTCTTGAGACTCAAAAGCTCTTTTGACTAATCTTTCACTGTTCTAACCATGAAGACCATCTTTTTATGCTCCTACCATTGTGTCTTGATACTCTCTGGACATTGAACTAAGGGCTTCTTTTACAAAGCCGTGCTAGTGATTCTCTTGCAGCAAATGAAAAGAAGCCCATAGGAATTGAATGGGCTTCCTCTGATTTCCCGCGCTGGGAATCGGTAGCGCAGCTTTGTAAAAGAGACCCTAAGATAGGTATTGGTTTAAGGCCAGACTCAAGCCTGCAGAGGTACTTCTGGGAGCTCAGGGCTGTATGACCCTGTGATAGGGCACAAAATAACTTGATTTTGATTCCTGTTTCTAATGCCAGTCTAGTCCTGTAGGAGACATTTAGAGTAGCTCTGTTCTCAAGAAAATTCTGTAGTTGGAATGGATAGTAAAAATATATGTAATTGTTACTTTGATATACAATTTTACACAAACAATGAAAAAGTGGCACCCAAGGCAAAACAGTATAAATGGTATAGCTAGCACTGTAACTGTAATGGTTGCATCTTGAGTTAAGTATAGATGTAAGTCATATGTCTGTCAATTCTTTAAAAAAAAAAAAAATAGTTGACCTCATCCTTTAGTTGAGAATAAAGGTAAGAACTGAAACTGTTAATATCTCCAAATCAAATACAGCTCAAATTCCCACACATATGTCGGTCCAATGTCCAAAAGTGGGGTGTAGGTTCACAAACAGTGCAGAACCAAAATAAAGACGTGAGCAACCCAGGGAGAAGGTGTGAAGTCTGAAGAAAAATCACCCACTATCACATGTGTCCGCTTCTAACTATCAACAACGGTGATGCAGCAGGTCAGTGTGCACCGAAAATCCACTGAACTGAAGACAAGATTAAACCATTTGGTCTAGACAGTGTCTTATCAACAGGACCAGCACAACTAACATTCAAGGTGCTGGCACCGGACAAGAGTCACAAGATCACCCATGGCTCAAAGATTCCAATTGATCCACATATTTAGCTACCTCTAAAGTAATATCAAACAGCTGTGTAGCGCCATTATACCTTAGCCTCAGGCTAGCTGGATACAAGAGTGTGAACTGAATCTGCAAAAACCCTGTTTTTGAGCACACACTAAGGACATGGTGTTAAAGTAGTTTTTGAAAATAAAGTTTTTTGGTTTTTTTTTACCATCATACTCCAATGATTTTCCACTTCTAATCATTTCCAATCTTCAACTTATGGATGTAGTTGAGCAGTTTAAAAATCACCACCCTTGGATGCACCATATTACTGTAGCAATGGCCCAAACGATGTGTCCTCTCTATTCATAATGGGCCTGCAGATTTTATAAGCTGAATGTCTCCAAGAAATTGCATAGTTCATATTCTGCCAACAATTCGGGCAAGCCCATGAGTCAAATAATATTCCTTATGGAATGATTTTCCAGTTCATCCAATTTGTCTTCAAGCCTATGAATCTTCAATCTAACCTGTGGTCTTTCTCTTTCCACCTCATGCAGAACATCTTCCACAGCATAAAGTTTTGTGGTAAGTGAGGTAAAATGTTGCTTCATATTATCCAATTTATCTAAAATAAGCTGTAACTGTTTGCCCACCATGTGCTCCATTGCCACCCACGGTGATTTCCGCCACTGATTCTGAGCTGGGAGTAGGCAAAGGAGGTGCACTCTTATCCTCCATTTTAGCACCTCCAGCGCGGCCTCTCTCGTGGTCCTTCTTAGGTATTTTTGACACCATAAAAGGCAGCATCGAAGCTAAAAGAACATGGAACTGGTATCGGAATATTCTTCCGAAACTGATAAATCGATGGGGGGGTCCGATGTTGCACATTAGGAGCAGATTATCTTGGAAGAATCAGGAGCCACCAAATCACCCTCCTCACAGCTCCATGACCCAACCGGAAGTCCCAAGGTCCGTATACTTAGATTATCTGATGTTCTTGTTAAAGAAAAAATGATTTGTCCGTCATCCTTATAAACAAAGTAATAAAGCCCTAAGGATTTGAGTTCTCGGCCAAGAGATCTGAAAAATAAACAGAAGACGAGAGCCCAGAGCCAGCCATGCAGACTAGAGCTCACTGGTATGCAGTCATCTTGGGCACCATCTTAGCTGCTCCCTTAGTGAAAATTGTTTTGGTATATTATAAGGCTTAGAGATGGTCCGGTGGAACTGTCGATGTTCAGCTATGAACAATGAGAACTTCTGCTGTGTGAATTCATATGATTTCCACTGCTTACTATTTGTACTGTTTCAAGACAGAGACATTATCTCATTGTATTTCAGATTATCTAACTCTGCTCAGTGTGCTGCAATCATATTGTCTTGTCTCCCGTGGAAGCTTTCAGATGCCAGAATTGGCTGACTATGTTTCCACAATATGACAGAGTAAAATGTGTGAAAATAACTGTTTGGAAGGAAGATGCCATGTTAAATCAAAATACCATTTGCATATATGCTTTGTCAGCTACAGCAACCATACTCTCTGAAATTAACATGTTTTTTAAAGTTAAAACCTGGTTCTCTAGGTATGTGGTACTTTTTCTTTTTTTTTGTTTTTGTTTTGATACTGAAAACATTAGTCTGCAAAGGGCATGATGTTGATGAGCAAATTGCCATTCCTCGGTGCACAGAAGGACACTGAGATCCCAACGTCATGCTGGTGTTGTACTGAGAGCTATACATATCCCCGAGAAGAGATCCTGTGCTTGCAAAAATTACTTTAATAGCCCCTGCTCTTGTCGAGATTTTATGTTGTTCACGCTGGTAGTAAAGGTCAGCTATTATTCACATCTGCTTTTATGATGGAAAGATAATTGACTGTGTTTGAAGACAGCACTCAGTGATACAGTAGCAGGAATTAATAGTCATTTCGCGTGATCTTTAGAAGCGATATGACATTATTTTTACAGTGTAGCAGATGTCAGCATCTGAGGACCATTTGTCCTGCTTTATCTGTCCAATTGCCCCAGCCAACACCGCTGTGGTAACTGCTTTTCACCTTTCCCACTTTCTGCTGCCACTCGTGCTAAGATGATTCCCAAGCTGTCATGCAGGTTTCATTACCTGAGGATGGTTGTTCCTTTTTATTTAATTTTTTTTTAATTTACATAAGATGTGCAATTTACTCAAGCACTGTGAGAAGTGTGACTGCAGAGACCATAAACAAATCTAAATATTATTCATGAATTTTTTTTTAAAGCAAATAGCAAACATTACAGGCTCTTGGGCTAAAGCACAGTAAAGTGTTGCAGTTATTGCAGGTTACTTCCAAAAATTAATGCAACACCTGTGCAGTAACTGTCAGGGGTGTTTCCTGAATCTTCTCATACAATTAACATACAGGGGGGAAAAAACAGCAGCATTGTAAGTTACTGTGTATTATCTACAAGGCACAACCCATACCCATTCCCTGCCTATAGCCTACCCATGTCCTGCCCAATATATTACTTTTAAAAGCAACTATGAGGTCCTTTTACGAAGCTGCGGCAAAAGGGGGCCTGCACGGGTGTCGGCACGTATTTTAACACGCACCGAGGCACTCTTTTACCATAGCAGGTGAAAGGCAGGTCTTTGTTTTTTTCAAGAAATAGCCGTACGGCAACTGAAGCACTTGCCACGCAGCCATTTCAGGGAGGGGGGAGCTCTTACCGCCTCCCATTGAGATGGCGGTAATTGGTTCCGTGCTAACCAGGCAGTGCCAGTTACCCTGCTAATTTGGCAGTAACTGGCACTGCCCAATTACCGCTGGGTACATACTAGCGCTACAAAAGTTGAAATATTTTGCAGCGCCGGAAATGACGCGTGCTGGGGGAGAGAACTACTGCTGGGCTGTTGTGCTAGTCTGGCGGTACTTTCCTTCGTAAAAAGGCCCCCATAACAATTACTGTTGGGCAGATGTAATGAACTATCTCTAATCATTACTTTTTTCATTAGCAAGTACGGATTACAGAACAAGAAGTCAGAACATTCCTGGGCTATAAAAAAAAATGAATTAATCTTGTAGATGCATTTAAAAAAAATAAGCTTTCAACATTTTACGTAAAATAGAATAAACTGTAGTAATTTTATGGTTTACTAAGCCGTGCTGTAGGCATGTAAACTTTTTAGTGTGCGCTAACGATAGAGACACCCATAGGAATATAAAATTAGTGCATGCTAATTTTTAGCGTGCAGTAAAACGTTTGCGTGCCTACAGTATAGCCTAGTAAACAGGGCCCTAAATTTGTTTTGGCAAAGCAGTCCATGTCTGCGATGCTTGATAATCGAATCTACATGAAAATATGACTTTTGATATTAAGCCCCTAGGACTGGAAAATTGCAAGGCAAGCAAATTTCTCAATATAGTAGATCTTACTCGAGAGATAGATCCTATCAAGGTAATCAAATAAGGAGGGGCTGATCGATAAAGTATATTCAAGATCAACGTACACAGTTTAAACTGAATTCTGGCTTCAGTAACCAGTGCAAATTTATGAACAGAAGTGTAACTCTATCAGTCAAGTTCTATGAGTGGAGAAAATTAATCTTGCAGCCAGGGGCGTATCTGACCTTCAGCGGTAGGGGGGGCCAGAGCCGAGGTGGGGGGGCACATTTTAGCCCCCGTCACCTCCGCCATCATCATCATCGACCCCTGCCGCCCCTCTCGACCCCCCCTGCTCGCTCGCCATCGCCTACCTGGGCTGACGGGGACCCCATCCCCCGCCAGTCCGAAGTTTTCTTTCTTCCTTTCAGGTTTCTGAGTCTGACGTCCTGCATTACCTTTAAAAGTGGACTTGCACAGCTACGCTACCACTTTACCAAAGTAATAATTACAAGTCTACTCTTCCAGTAGTTGGAAATTTGGGAGCACAACTTTATAGAATCTGGGAGTATGTGCAGAGAGGGTGCATTCTTTCCGAATACTGCACACACCTGTCTGCATTCACTCTGATTCGCTCATGTGCTTGTTATTAGGAAAAGAGTATGCACTCTTTAAGAAGAATTCACCTTCTTTGCACATACCCCTGTATTCTATATAGATTGTCCAAATTTGAGTGTGCAGGACAGATACGCACATACATTAGTTAACGAGCTATTATCAATCATTGGCATTAATTGACAATCATTTTGATTTATGCATGTATCTGCCTATGCACTAGTCTGTAACACTGTGAGTCTAAAGTGTCTCATGTACAACCCATAAAGGGGTGTGGCCATGGGAGGGCCATGGGCGGGTCAGGGATGTTCCAAAAATGTAGGTGCAGTGTTACAGAATTCCAGGGTTGTGCACCCAATTTGCACTCCAAGATTTACACCAGGTTTCAGCAGTCATAAGTCCTCGTACCAGAAGTTGGGTACAGGATTCCATGCTAAGCTATTCTATAAAGGGCACAGAGCCCAGAGTGATTTTTATAGAATAGCGCTTGGTGATGCCTATTTATGAGCACCATTTACTGAATCCAGCCCCTGCTGTGCCCTCTTTAAGAAGAGTGTGCCCCCTTTCACATCGCATACACTGTTTGTACACAGGACCAAATTCTATAAATAGTGCAGAAAAAATAACATTCTAAGCGCTATTCTATAAATGGTTCTGAAAGTTTGGCACCTTTTGCAGAATACGCTTACCCCCAGATTCTATATAGCGCGACCGAAATTGCAAACGGAAATCAGGATGTATTCTGGATTTATGGGCGTAATTTAATTACTTAAGCTAATCAGTGCCGATAATTGCCACTGAACAAGCAATTATTGATACTAATTGGCAGAATTTACGCACACAACTTGCTAGGCGAATTCTGTAAAGTGGTGCATATAAATTCTAATGTGCTCTGCCAAAGAGGGGGCGCTGTCATGGGCATGGAATGGGTGGACCATGGGCACATCTTCACATACGATTATAGAGTACACCTGCACCATGCCTAACTTAGGTGCAAGTATATACACCAAGCTTTACTAGACGTAAATGGATACATCTACAGTTAGGCGCAGGCATATTCTATAAACCTTCTAGGCGTATTCTATAAACCGCACCTAAATCTAGGTGCGGTTTACAGAATAGGCCTAGGTGGAAGTATTTTCAATGCTGATTTTTCAAGCGCCATATATAGAATCTAGTCCTTAGCGCCTAGCTTTAGGTGCAAAAATTTACACCATAAACCTGGTGTAAATCCTCACGTCAAATTAGGTGTGGATCTTCCTTATTCTATAACGGGGCACATAAATTCCCCTGATCCTCCCATGGCCCTTCTGTGTCCACACCCCCTTTTTGGAACCACACAACTAAAAATGTACATGTAAATTTCAAGTAAGGCCAATTAGTGCCAATTATTGATGATTAGCACCCAATTATCGGTGCTAATTGGCTTAATTCAATTGCACATGCAAATTGGGTGCATGTCTAAATTTGCGTGTGCAGTTTTAAGTGCCACTTATAGAATTTCAGGGATAGATTGCACTCTTGATGACTTTCATTCCAGAGTGAAAAAAGCCCTGGCAAACATCAACACTAAAACATTTTTGCCAGCTCATCCCTAGTGATAACCACATATAAATTTTTCACGTATAAAATAGATTCTTTCTTTGACTCTGCTTTTCCAAGCTTTCATCTGAATCCGAACTGTCCTATACTGGGCTATGGTGACATGAGCTTTCATTCACAACTACCCATGTTTTTTTTTTCACTTATTTTTATATCGTCCACCCTGAAAACTGCTCAGCCCCACAATGATAGTCCTCTATGACTTGAGCAATGAATGAGATTTCCTTGCCTTGGTGACTGAATGCTGTCTTCCCAGCATCCTCAGCCCTGGAGACCAAACATCGGGTCCATGCTGAACCATGTTTCTTACGTAGTAGTTCATGATACAGAGCAATTGGAGTGGTCCTTTAAAAGGCATTCTTTAGAATGTTATATTCCATACGGATTTTATCTGTTGAAAGAAAACACTTAAAGGAGATATTTAGGTACGGGTTAGCCTTACTAACAGCCCCTTTAGTGAGAATATTCATCAAAGACACAATGGGGGAGGTTCTATATATGGTGCCTGGAAAATCCACACGGAAATCATTTTGCCTAAGTGTATTCTATAAGATTTAGGCGTGGTATATAGTATCAATTCTTAGTTGATATCCCAGCGCCTAAAACTATACGCATCCATAGACTGGGCCATATTCTATAACAATATGCGTAAATTTGGGAACACCCACAAAACACCCATTTCCCCGCCCATAACCATATGCCCCTTTTTGGATGTGTGAATTAGAATTTAGGCGTAGTGAGTTACAGTGTTTGCTTAGTGAGTTATGCACATAAATTCTAATTATTGCCAATTAGTGCTCGTTATTGCTTGTTAAGTGCTGTTAACAACGCTGATTGGCATGTTAAGCCAATTAAGTTATGCGCATTATTATGGAATACGCTTAGGTTTAGGCACAGAATGCTAGGCGCAATATATTGAATCTGGAAGACTATAGGGGAAAAAAACCTTTCATAAATGGCCTCTGTAAGGTCTGTGGTACAAAAGAAACCTGACCCTTAATTCTAAACACAGCTGTTCTACAGATTCTATGGCTTATACACCAGTGAGTTCACCTCGATCCAATATTGCCATCCTGTGCTTCCAGAGATGAATCCCCCTCTGAATCTCTCTTTGCTCGAACATCCCCTGTGTAGAGATAGCAGTAATGAGAGATGTATGCTTATAGTTATTGGGGGCAATTTTATAGAGCTTTTTCCATTTAATTGTGTGGTCACTTGTGTAAAAAGTATGTGTGGAAAAATGCATATTTTCAAATGAAATCTGCGTATATGCGTTCCCAGCAGTGTTGTATAGTAACTAAGGGGTCCTTTTACCAAGCTGTGGAAAAAAGGGCCCTGCGCTGGCGGTAGGGGCCATTTTTCCCATACTGCTGGCAGCCACGTTGGACCGGCACTAGTCCTGAAAGAGCGAGCGGTAAAAGGGTCCCTAAGTAAATGTAATTAGTTACTGTACTTAAGTAAAAGTTTTGTTGCTTTACTTGTAAAGAAGTACAGGATAACATTTGCTACTTTACTTTTACTGAAATAATAATTTTGCCAATTTTTTCTACTTTTACCTAGTTATATCTGATGCTTGCAGTTAAAAGTAAAAAGTAAAAGTGGAAACGAGATGTAAATGACGATTCCTCAGTAAACCAAATGAAACAGCAAAACTGGGAACAGGATTTTGATATTGCAAATTTTGTCATGCAAACGTCTTAAATTTGCAGTTCAATGAATATAACCTATAAGACCAATGGAGTTGCTTTTGTATTTTGTACTGGTTAGCCAAACAGAACAGTGATGAGTTGGGTCACTTTAAAGTGGAGATGAAGCTTCTTTCAAGCTTTTGTGTACAGACATATGTCTCTAACGGAACAGACTGCACATCATCCCATGGGAAATTTTACATTGGGCTAACTGTCCACTAGATTGATAAGAGTCTTTAGGGAGGAAGTCTGCTTGTCTGGCCTTACGATTGAAGGGTTCCCACACATTTGATGTTCTTGCACCAATTCTCGAAGATATTGAAACAGAATTTGCCATCAGATGAAGGTTAGAACAACAGCAAACAATGATTCCAACTTTGTGAAAGCCTTCTTTGTAATTGGACATGATAATGAAGATAAAGATGAACATGCAAGTGATGAATTATACAGCACTAATTCTAATGCAGATGATAATGACTAATGATGATAAAATACTCTTTGCTATATGGAAGTTAATTTTTTTTCAGCTTTTCTCTTGATCATAACCTGCAGATCCAGTCAGAAGACATCGGTAATATTGTAGTCTGGCCTGATTTGAAGGAACTTTTTATCAAACTAAACAATCCACTTTCTGCTAGTATGGTTGTTGAACACCTTTTTAGTTATTCAGGATTAATAACTCACAAAAGCACACTTGCATAAGCGACAGTCATTTTCAAAAATTTAGTTTTACTAAAAGCAAAATGGATGGAATTGTAGAGCAATAAAGTTGTTGGGTAAAATGTTAATAATAGTTGCATTCATTATAGTTGTGGGTACTTTTTACTCAGAAAGTATTATATTAGGCAGTAACTTTTATACTTAGGTAAACTTTTTAATGCGTTCTTCATTGTACTTTTTACTTTTACTTTATTAAAATATGCATTTATTTTTACTTTTACTTAAGTACTTTGTTGTAGTACTTTGAACGACACTAGTTCCCAGGGGTGTAATTTGGGTGGAGCAGAGGTGAAAGGATGATGTGCATGTGAATTTTAAAAATAACCCGAACATGACACCTAGAGGGCATAATAGTGACAAGTGAGGATCAGAATGTGGATTGGATGATGTTCTTAGGGGAGTTCAGGTTGTAATCAGGAGTGCTCCATGTTGTCTTCAGGACTTGGATTGCTGATCAGGAGGAGGCTGGGTTGTCATTTAGTGGCTGGGTGTGTGATCAGAAAGGGTGTGGGTGGTTTGGCTTGAGTTGAGAATTGCTTTTCTGTTTTGTCAGTGACTGCAGTCATCTCTTAATTAATGAAAATGCCCTGAAATGAAAATTTGTAAAAACAAAATGAAATAACCCGGAAATGACACAGGAAACTTAACCACAACAAAATTTGTTTGCCTGCACATCCCTAGGTCCAGGAGCCCATTTTATAAAAGGCACATAGGCACCTATGTTGCCTTTATAAATAGGCTTAAAACAGGCATCCTTTTGGACTTGGTAAACAACAGTAGAGGAAGAAAAAGGAGAAACTCCTCACAGATGGTGTCCAAAAAAACCTTTCTTTATTTCAGTAAACTTCAAGACCAGTAAAGGAGACCCGACACGACTCGTGTTTCAGCCCTATTGACCTGCATCATGGATCTAGGAATTTTTCATATCACCTAATGTATGCTGCATTCAACCAGTGCATTGTTTTTGTATTTCTTCAGTGATTACCAAGTGAAGACTTTTTTTGATGAACTTTTCTGGGAATGTGTAAGATATTACAAATTCCTAGACCCCTGATGCAGGCTAGTAGGGCTGAAACACGAGTGTGTCGGGTCTCCTTTATTGGTCTTAAAGTTTACTGCAATAAAGAAAGTTTTCTAGGACACCATCTCTGAGCAGTTTCTCCTTTTTGTTCCTCTACTGTTGTTTACCTGGTGTGATATAATGTCTTTAGAATACAATATAGTTTATGGACTACTATTGATATACATTTCTTTTATGTATTTGCAGCCCAAGCTTAGCATGGCCAAATGCCGGAGAAACGTGGAAAACTTTCTAGAGGCATGTAGAAAAATGGGCGTGCCAGAGGTAATTTCTTTTTAAAACATAATCCAAAATGCCTAGCTAACTGAAAAAAATTGATCATTTATGTGGAATATGGGTGAGGCATGTGTCTACATTTGTCTTAATTAGCTTAATTAGCACCAACTGAAGCTGAGGTGGTATTGCTGATTGCTACCACATCTGTAGAAAACGTACTGAAGGGTGCTTAGCCATTAGCATGCAAATTAGCACATGCCATTAGCGTTCAAGTTTATTTTATTTATTTTTCAAATTTTTATACCGCTTAAAGAGGTTCACAAGAAAGCATACAAAGCATTAAAGCATGCAACCAGGAAAAGCGAAAACATTAAAAATATATATCTTAAATGTTACTTCAAATATTTCATGAACATTGCAGGCCACACAAGAACTATATCCACAAGTGTGGTAACTGATACCATGCTGGCAAGTTAGGGCATGCTAATTCATGTACTAACTGCCTAGCTGTGTTATGGGGCAGGAACTGGGTGAGTTATGGTCAATAGGATGACCTGGTGCTAGGAGTCCAGGATCAATAGACAGGGGCCGTTTTACAAGGAGCAGTAGGCTCTATGTGTGTGCAGTGCACGCCAAAACAAGACTACTGCCAGGCTAGCACGCTCTCCTGGGTGTAATTTTGGATTTGGCATGCGCCCATACCGCCTGGTTACCGTCAGGTTAGCGCGGGAGCTCTTACTGCCTCCTCAATTGGTGGCGGTAAGGGCTCCTCCCGAAATGGCCGCATGGCAAGTGCTTTACTTGCCGCACGGCCATTTCCCTTTTACCCGCTGCAGTAAAAGGGGGCCTTGGCGCTCGTGAAAAACACACACCGACGCCAGCGCAGGCCCCCTTTTGCTGCAGCTTGGTAAAAAGGGCCCTCAGTGCCTTGATGTGAAAAGTTAGCAGTATGGATTGTTTTCTAGGTTGCTTTCTTACAATTCTGGAAATGTAGGATAAGATATTCTCTAGATGATTCAGAGGCATTACGTGTGGGTAATTCAATGAGGCTGTTCATGTATATTGGGGCTGAACCATACAATATTTTGTGAATGAAGGTACATAGCTTTTATTGGCAACCAGTACAACTCATACAGAAGGGGGGGTTGATTTGGCAAAGCATGGTAGTCTGAATATTAGACGTGCGGCAGTATTTTAGCAGGTTTCTTTTTAGGATATCCCCATTAAGTCCTGCGTAAATATTTTCTACCGCGTGTTTTCGGCATGTGCCAAATTTGGAATTACCGCCCGAGGTTGCCAGGCAGTAATGCCAATTTGGTGCATGCGGGATGTGCGTAGGCCCTTACTTGCTTTTGTAAAAGGGCCCCTAACTGTTTTATGCCATTTTCTCTCTAGTGTTTTACACTTCCTTTTTAAGACTAAGAACCACGACAATGGTCTACATCGATGACTTCGTCTTTCTTTTAGAGGAGCAGTTTCATCCAGAGTCTTATTGCTAATCTGATTCCAATCTGATAGTGCATTCTCCTGTTTTTAACTGGGTTTTCATTATTATGTCCGCTCTGTCCCAAAATCCCTTCTCGTCTATTTTGCCTCATGTCAAATAGTTATAGTTTTTACATTATGTTCAACCTTATGTTCTTCCTGCCAGTGTAAATTAAAACGCAATATAAATGGCCTGACCAGATGATTGGTTGTCATGTACAGTCTTTTGCATTGAGTGTCACATGTAAGATTATCTCCCAGTTGGTGAGATGTCATATGTGTGTTCCCGATGCAAAGAGCTCCTAGCTCTCAGAGAACATGTCCGTTCTCTTGAGGCTAGAGTAGCAGATGGTGGAGCTGAGGGAGACAGAGAGGTACATAAAGGAAACCGACAGGGATGTTGTAAAGCTTCACCTCCAGTCTGGTAGCCCCTGTGCTACCTTGGAGGAGGGAGCTCTGCTAGAAGGAGAGCATCACCCTGGTGAAGTAGGAAGTACTCCTGTAGCCAGGACCTGCCCACCAGGGGATGTACTATCCTCTCGCACCATGGATATGTCTCCAAGTGCTGACCAGGAAGGAAAGGTTAGGACAGCTGTTGTAGTTGGTGATTCGATCATTAGGCATATAGATAGCTGGGTGGCTGGTGGACGTGAGGATCGCTTGGTGACTTGCCTGCCTGGTGCGAAGTTGGCGGACCTCATGCGTCACCTAGATAGGATTTTAGATAGTGCTGGGGAGGAGCCGGCTGTCTTGGTACATGTGGGTACCAATGACATAGGAAAATGTGGGAGAGAGGTTCTGGAAGCCAAATTTAGGCTCTTAGGTAGAAAGCTCAAATCCAGATCCTCTAGGGTAGCATTTTCTGAAATGCTACCTGTTCCACGCGCAGGGCCCAAGAGACAGGCAGAGCTCCGGAGTCTCAATGGATGAGATGATGGTGCAGGGAGGAGGGTTTTAGATTTGTTAGGAACTGGGCAACATTCTGGGGAAGGGGGAGCCTATTCCGAAAGGATGGGTGCCACCTTAACCAGGGTGGGACCAGGCTGCTGGCATTTGGCATTTAAAAAGGAGATAGAGCAGCTTTTAAACTAGAAATGGGGGGAAGGCCGACAGTCGCTGAAAAGCGCATGGTTCGGGATAAGGTATCTTTCAAAGATAGCACCAAAACAGGGAAGATAGGGTATCCTGATAATGAGGTTTCAAAAGAGACTGTAGTAGATCAGGTGTCCTTAAATAAAAATAAAAATCAGACAAAAGATTGCAAATTAATACTGTCAAGTACTAAGCATCATGTAAATAGGCCTTTAATATGTGTAGGAGTAGACTCTTGTCATTTAAAATCTAATGACTGCAAAAAGTCAAGGACCTTCTAACCTTTGTATCAGTTTGGTCTTCCAGATGTAACTTAATGTTGCCCAATAGAATTATATTATTACAATCTACACTTAGTCAAGTTACAAAATCTATGAAATCGACATGATCCTTACTCCACTGGTTGGGTGGGCAATAGAATAAAATAATACCCAAAGTATCTTGTAATGTGATATATTGTCCTGGACAGTGCATGCAAAAATTTCTAAGGAGGAAGATCTATAATGAGAATGTTTCCTTGACTTTATTAAAGAGTGTATTTTAATAAACTGTTGTGTATAAAAGTTGCCTTCAGTGGAACAGCCCAACTCCTGTGGCTCTGCACATGCTGACATAGACCAGAAATACAGGCAGCCAGTTATAGTGTTTTGTAATTGAGAAGGTATACTTCATTTGCATTGCTTCCTTTGGGAAATGTTAACCAACAGTGTTATTCCTCAATAACACTGCCCAGCATTCTATTATTTCCTTACTTATAGTGATGGGTTTAAAGTGATAACACAATATAAAATAATTCAGCATGGCTACAGAGCAGGGACACTAGATATGATCACTTTTCATTCTTTGACTAACTAGTGCAAGTTGTAAACTGACAATGGTCTCTCCTTCATATTTTGCTGACACTGAGAACCTTTACAGTTAGGTGGAGGGGATATGTATTAATACTGTACCACCCAGGCCCACTAGGGACATGGTGATGATATGACCGCAGCCATAGTAAGACAATTAAATCTAAATTGTAAAAAATATATGTATATTCCAATATGATGAGGATGCTCATTGGTATTCAAATTAATGAAGTTACCTCTTGCTGTACGCAGAGGCTATTTGTTTATGTCTGTTTGTTTTTTTTGACCCAGCAACCTGAATCAACTTAGAACCCAGGTACAATTCAGCTTGATTGGCACCACTAAGTTTTAAAATGGAATTTGCAAGTTTGTTTTTTAAAAAGCCCTTTCCCACTCCAGCACCATCTTTGAGTTTTTTCCACTGCCAGAAAGCATCACAGTATTAAGAGATAACAGCTACCACTGAGAGAAGATAACCGAGCTTGTACAGGTACTGCCTCTAGGCTGGAAGGCTTCAGGCTCTAATCCAAGGGTAACATGTCCATCCCAGTTGTCCAACTCTGCCTCTCAGCCAGCTATCCAACTTCTTTCTTTAAACCAGTTGTTCCTAAATGGAACACCCTAAAGTTAGTTTTATTCACAAGGTTAAATGGAAAAATCAAAGAAAAACAATTGGGGCAATTCTATCAATTCACGCCTCAGTTTAGGCTCCCCAGTGCTGTATGCTTAATACCAATTCTTTAATGGCATCTTGATGCCAAGATTCCATTATAGAATACTAGTATGTCAGCATTGGTGTGCATGTGTTTAGATCACCCTCTTATGCCATGTCAACGGCAGGTGTAAACTTCATTGTTCCCTCCATGCTGAGCAGGAGTCCTCTACCTACAGTCCTGCTGAGGGGAGTTGGGGCGCTGTTTCATTCTCACATTTTCAATAATGAGGGACAGGCAAATCTGTAGGACTCCAGGGAACCTGTCTGTCCCTAGTGATTGAAAACATGATATTGAAACACTGCCCCCCACTGGCAGCAGTGTAGTTGGAGGACTCCTGCTCAGCTTTGAGGGGACAGTGGTAAGTTGGCATGCCTAAACACTAAGTGACGCAAGTTACTATAAAGTACACACCTAACTAGGAGACATTCCCATAGCCTGCCCATTCTCCGCCCACATGTACGCCCCCCTTGCACTTATGCACTATGGCACTTAGGTAGCAGTCAATCAGTCAATCAATCAGATGCATATAAGTGACGTGTACCTCTAGGTGACAACTTATAGAATTGCCCCATAAGTACATAAGTATTGCCTTACTGGGACAGACCGAAGGTCCATCAAGCCCAGCATCCTGTTTCCAACAGTGACCAATCCAGGTTTCAAGTATCTGGCAAGATCCCAAAACAGTACAAGACATTTTATGCTGCTGCAGTGGATTTTCCCCAAGTCCATTTTGATAATGGTCTGTGGACTTTTCCTTTAGGAAGCCATCCGACCTTTTTTAAACCCCACTAAGCTAACTTCTTTTACTACATTTTCTGGCAACGAATTCCAGAGTTTAATTACACATTGAGTGAAGAAATATTTTCTCCGATTCGTTTGTGATTATTGCCCTACCTAAAAGGATCTGTACAAATTTGTTCCTGTTTATTACTTAAAAATATGCACATTATGGTCTCCTGTAACCCCACCCCACCCTGGAAATGCCTCTGAAACCCTGTGGGTCAAAGCGTGCACATTGTAAAACGCTCATACTTTTCTTCTCACAGAGGTTGATCAGTAATCGAAAAAAGTCATTCATGTGGGTAAAACAACATTTTACCTGTAAGAGTTTTCATTATTGTCCTTGCTGTCTGTAGCGCACTAGATACTTTACTTCCTGATCACACAATTCTTTTGTCTAGGCTCGAAAAGGCAAGGCAAGAAATTCAGAAGATGTTCTTGACCGTGTAATGATTTGTCTATACATTGCTAATAGAATTTTGGTTTTTCTTGTGACATTTTCGTATTTTGGATTGATAAGTTGGTAGCAAGCTAATGCTTTCATTGTGGGTTAATTGGCATTTCACGTGCATGATGGAAATGTTTAAGGGAAATGAGCTAACCTGTCTTCCCTCATCCCAAGAATATTGTTCTTATTTCCTTTGTGTTGCTGTCTTCTTAATTTTCTGCACTGTTTTCTCTCTGTTCTAATGGCTGCCCTGGGGATAGGCTGACCTCTGCTCTCCGTCCGACATCCTGCAGTTGAATATTCTGCACATTCAAAAGACTGTTGATGCGCTGCTGGCACGCGGGGATACAACCCCACAATTGACTCCTTTTTGCTCCTGGATCCTCCTAGGCCTGTGCCTTATCCACATCCTCTTTTTTGTCTTGATGTATATAAGCTACCACTGGAATGTGCTAACAGCCTAACATATTTGCACGCATAATTATTCTACTTGTCCCGGGTACATTCATGTATATCTGCTGCTCAGCCTCCATTCCCAAGCTAATAACCAACCACTATTAAGCCTTTGAAATGAAAGTGCGGACTTTCTAAACAGTGATGATACGTACACCTTATTTCTAGTTCATACCTTTGCATGCGTCAGTGTTTTTTCCACATGCTTTCTTCCATTATTAACAGTTTGAATGAGAAGGCAAAGATTGAATTCATTCCATGCGGTGCTTGCAGTCTTGTTTTAGCTCTGTTCCCTTCCCAGCTAACTACTGTGCCTCTGAAATTCATACAGACCTGAAATATTTTGTAGGCAATAGGGTTAATTTCAGTTGACAAAGAGCCTTGTAATTCTGATATTTGCTATTGCGTCACCTTGGACAACAGAGATTGCATCATGACATGATGTTTGACATGAAACTGGAATGAGCCATTATACATTTGTTTTGCTTACAAAATGTTTTGGGCAAAATGTTTTTTTTTCCCCAGAATGTAGAATTGTCTTATCCCTGTTGTGAATTTGGGTCTGATTTCTTTTTCCCACAAATCAGCAAGTTATCATCAGTTTCCCAGTGTCCGAATATCTGGTGATTCCCTGAACATATTGCCAATTAACCCCCCTATCACTGGTGAGTCAGTACCCTCTAAAACAAATGCAAGTACATTGTGCATGAATAGAAGAAACTCAGCAGATATTTTTAGGGAGTGTAAAGAAAAGATGTCCTATATGTGTGTTGCATTGATTCAGATTTTGCTGGTAGTCCAGCATTACCAACTTTACAGTAAGGCACCCTGAGTATGGAGGAACAATAACCACATTCAACTCAAGCAAAGAAAGAGAGAGCGTGTTACAAATACTGCACTGATGCGGGTTCGCTTTTTGCAAAAAATAGAAGTACATATCAGGGCAGAATGTAAAATTGTATTGTGTTTTTATTTCTGTTGTACTGTAAGTGAGTTACAATGTCTGGGTCACAAGGGGCTTAAAAGGCAATGCTATAAACTGGCATTTAAAGTTAGGTGCCAATAGTATGCCAAATTTATAAAACAGTACTGCTTACACATATGATTGGTGCTAAGAATTGGCAGTTGCGTGCATAAGTGCTAGTCTCTAGTTTATAAACAGTCTGCCCGATATTCAGACTGTGGGAGAGGGCTGGGCTGTCTCCCTCGGTCCATGCTAAACGTGGATACTCAGTGCCGGGCCGTTTCTGGTTTAACTTTGGCCGGTCCGATTTTAATGTGGGGGCCAAATATGGCGTCAAGCCTTTAAAAATCGGTGGCTATCCACTGAATATCGCTGGATAGCTGCCTAAGTGCCGTTTTAGCGGCCATTTTTGTTTAAGTATCAGGTGGAGTGGGTCCAATATTCAGCTGGTGGTGGGCAGCGCATTTGCTGTTCATCGCTACTGTTAAACTCGGACATCAAGTGCCGGGGCATATCTGGCGACTGGCATTGAATATCCGGATTTATTTTGGCCGTTAAAAAGTTAACCAACTATGTATGCTGATATTCAGTGCTAACTGATTAACTTTTAGTGGTCAAAGATAGGCCTGTTATTTAAGCAGCCTATTTTTACCACTCAATATAGCTGGTTAGGCACCGAATATCCGTCGTTAAGCGCTTAGCTAGTTAGTCTGTCAGCCAGTGAATATTGGTGCTAAGTTTAGCGGCCAGTTAGACCTGCATAAATAGCAGGTCTATCTTTGGCTGTTATAACTTAGTTGGTCAGCCAATGAAATGAATATCGGCTTAACCAGCTATGTACATAGCATTCACATCCCCCCCCCCCCCCCCCCGAAATTCAATGCTGGTTGCCGGATATGGCCCATCATTGAATTTCCGGGTTCGCTTTCGACTGCAGGAGGTAGCAGAGCTGCCTCACGCGGTCTCAGTATTGGCCCCAGTATCTTTTTTATTGCAGCATGAGAAAAAGGATGGCTATATGACTGTTTTCACAGCCAAGGAATTTTGTGGATTTCAGGACACAGTGAATGGTAGAAAGGGTGATCAGTGCTGGGTTGGGTTGGTAGGCTCTCATCTTTGTGCTGTTGTCACTACATTACATGGACAGAACCCCCTAGAACATTCAAATCGGGTACATTCTTGGCACTTTGTGTATTATGGCATTTTTGGAAGAACTTGCGAGGAAAGGGCAGAGGAATCTGAATGTTGAATTTGTTTGGGGAGGGCAAGTTTCCTTGCTATTTTCCATTGTCGCAGATTTATAATGATATGAGCCCTTTGCTGAGTTTTGAATAACAAGGTAGCATAATTACTCAAAGCAGAATCGTTTTGGTCCATCATTATACTCTGAAAGGTTGTCAGGTGTCTAGTACAGTAAATAGGAATTCTAGTGGAATTGCAGGTACTCTTGTAGCAAAGTCCAACACAGTCTGCATGCTGCTTGTGTTGATTGGGGCGGGGTGGCAAGGTGCTTGGGTAACTGGCGCTTGGACTATTGTGAGATGTTGTGGTTGGACTTAGAAAGGGAGGGGTGCTGGGTGTAATCTACCAGGGCAGGGGTAGGCAACTCCGGTCCTCGAGAGCCGCAGGCAGGTCAGGTTTTCAGGATATCCACAATGAATATGCAGGAGATAGATTTGCAAGCACTGCCTCCATGGTATGCAAATCTATCTCCTGTATATTCATTGTGGATATCCTGAAAACCTGACCTGCCTGCGGCTCTCGAGGACCGGAGTTCCCTACCCCTGTACCAGGGGATCTTTTGCACAGAGTTACCAAGTTACCCAGTTCCAGGCTGGAGATTTTGGGACAGTTCTAATTTTGAACTTACATCCCAAGGCGTTGTAGGATTTGTCATGCCAGATTCTGCCCATTGAAATCAGTGTTGCAAGTCCCATAAAGCACCAGGATGGTGTGGTCAGAAATATAGGACTGGGACTGGGTAATTTGGCATTTCTGCTTGCGTGCTCTGCTACTCGAATAGGTGACGTGCATTGGAGTAGGATGACTAGAATAGTTGTGGAAATAAAGTTTATTGTTTATTACAAATTTGATATATACTTTGAATTGTAAACTGCCATAATCTGACAAAGCCTGGCAATATATCAAATTTTAATAAATATAAACATATGCCACCTACTCTGACGAGAAGGTCATGGAGTGTACAACTTAAAAAATTGGTGATAGGACAAGAGCACCATTAAAAATAGGACAGAATTCAATCAAAAGCATGCATGGATAACTGCTACAAAAAGCTAGGGTAAAAACATATGTTTTAAGTAAAACATTAAGGGGTCCTTTTACTAAGGTGCGCTAACAAATTGAGCACACACTAATCATTAGCGTGCGCTAAATCTGTTAGCGCACCTTAATAAAAGGACCCCTAAATTTCTTAAATGATTGCTCAGGATGGAAGTCTAGGTGCTAAGAAGAAAAAAGCCAAGTGTCTGGTGGATTCATAATGTACCTCCATCGGGAGAACAAAACGAAAATGCAAGAATCTCAAGAAACATGTGGGTGTATGAGGAATAATCAGGTAGCAATCTCTAAGGTCTTTTTGCTCTTGTATTATGTAAGGAGCCCTTTTACTAAACTATGTTAAGCACCAACATGCACTTAATGCAGGAAAAAAGGCTTATCGCAAAACACGTTGAAGCATTTTGCAGTAATATGCCTGGCAGTATGCACCAATCGCATGTTATTAGGAGGGGGCGTAGAAGCATTATCCAGCTAGCACATGCACGTATGTGCATGTTAACTACATAACGCAGTGTTAATAGATCTAGGCCCTTGTCTATGTAGGTGTAATACAGAGCTTGGCTGTGCAACCTCCTGCAAGAACTGAGCCCAGAGCAGGGTGAACTTAGCCTGAATTTGCTCATCAGCTGGAACTTGTTTCTGGACTACTTAGCCGATGTCATGATTGCACAGTCACTGTGCCCTGAACTTCTTGTGCAGAGACCTGCTTGACCCTGCCACTCTGGTGCCTGGGTTTGAAAACTTTCCTTAATTCCAAGAACTACACCTTCAGTGATGTCAAATGTGGTTTCTGATGTCCGAATGTTCAGAGAAAAGGGAGGTGCTTATCCTATCTTCCGACATAAAGTCTCTACCGGAGCTGTATAAAAGGCCTCTCCGAAGTCGAATTGGGGGCTGCAGGTGTTTCCATTGCACCTGAAATATCAGTTCAGGTTTCTACCAGCCATATAATCTATTGCTGCACTGCTAAGACCTTCCAGGGTTATTCTGAATCCAGATGCTCATCTGGTGTCCTGCACTGACATTGTCTACTACCTTCATCTACATCCAGGTTGTATGCCAGCTCTATTATTGGGGGCTGGCCTGACAGAGTCAAGGCCAGGGGAAGAGCAGGAAAGTCCTGGAAACCAGGAACAATAGAAGACACAAACTGACACAAGCTGGAACAAAATGGGAGACAAAGACTGGGATAGGGCAGGAACAAGGTCAGAGCAAGGCAACAGATGCAAACTGGAACAGGATGGAAAACACAGATTGGAACAAGGCAAGCGACAAGGCAGGCATGGAACAGGACTGGAGACAGACCAGAACAAGGCTGGAGACAAGCTGCAACAAGGCTGCAACTAACACAAGGCAAGACCAGACGACCTGCTGCAAAGGTAAATTGGCAGAGTCCCAAGAACCCTTATAAAGCCCCAGATCCGTGGTGTCATCTCTGGGCGCCCTGGAAGAATTCCACCTTTTACCCTTTAAACTGGGCATTTCAGCACACATTTATGATTTAGGAGGCCGGCGTTGACTGGCATAGGAAATTCTGCACAGGAGTGGGCTGCCTGCCTGGAGGAGCACCATGGGGCACCAGGAAGGTCACCTTGCATCCAAACCAAAGTTTCAGCGTGCTTGTCTGACATTGCTGTCTGGATGTCTCAACGCCACCTGAAATTAAATATGACCAAAACTGAGCTTCTCATTTTCCCCCCCAAACCCACCTCCCCGCTCCCCCCGTTTTCTATTTCTGTTGATGGCTCTCTCATTCTCCCTGTCTCCTCAGCGCGAAACCTTGGGGTCATCTTTGACTCTTCTCTCTTCTTCTCTGCTCATATCCAGCAGATTGCCAAGACCTGTCGTTTCTTTCTTTACAACATCCGTAAAATCCGCCCCTTTCTTTCCGAGCACTCTACCAAAACCCTCATCCACACCCTTGCAACCTCTCGTTTAGACTACTGCAATCTGCTTCTTGCTGGCCTCCCACTTAGTCACCTCTCCCCCCTCCAGTCGGTTCAAAACTCTGCTGCCCGTCTCATCTTCCACCAGGGTCGCTTTACTCATACTACCCCTCTCCTCTTCACTGTCTCCCTATCTGTTTTCGCATCCTGTTCAAACTTCTTCTACTAACCTATAAATGTACTCACTCTGCTGCTCCCCAGTATCTCTCCACACTCGTCCTTCCCTACACCCCTTCCCGTGCACTCCGCTCCATGGATAAATTCTTCTTATCTGTTCCCTTCTCCACTATTGCCAACTCCAGACTTCGCACCTTCTGTCTCGCTGCACCCTACGCCTGGAATAAACTTCCTGAGCCCCTACGTCTTGCCCCATCCTTGGCCACCTTTAAATCTAGACTGAAAGCCCACCTCTTTAACATTGCTTTTGACTCGTAACCACTTGTAACCACTCACCTCCACCTACCCTCCTCTCTTCCTTCCCGTTCACATTAATTGATTTGATTTGCTTACTTTATTTATTTTTTTTGTCTATTAGATTGTAAGCTCTTTGAGCAGGGACTGTCTTTCTTCTATGTTTGTGCAGCGCTGCGTACGCCTTGTAGCGCTATAGAAATGCTAAATAGTAGTAGTAGTAGTAGCTGCCAAAAGCCCCAGAGAAGCCGGAGAGCCCGACCACTGGAGGAGGGAAGTGAGTCGTGATATGGGGCATGGCGGTGGCTATGACAATCCACTTTCTTCATCTTTAACTTAGCTGCAGTTGCAAGGAAAAGGAGAATCCTATTGATGGTTGCTAACAGTCACAGCCCATAGGCTCACTGGTTACATGGATTGTGACTTCTGTGATGGCCTTCCTACCTCACTCCTCTTGCTAGTTAAAAATGCCATTCCAGTGTTAAAGGTGCTCTATACATAATGGATTCAGCCTTGCACACTACTGGTCTTGGTTGAAATTAGATATTTGTCTGTGGTTTTCCTACTTACTTTTATTTCCTTAAAGTATTTTGCACTAGCTTCCTGACCCTTCCCCACCCTTTCTCTACCCAAAGCTAAAAGTCAGATGGTCTTGTAATCATGCTTTGAAAAGCAGAGGTGTGGCTACTCTTCTGAAATAGGAAAGCTAAGGCCTGACACATGGTCTTTGAGGTCTGCCTTGTGGTTGGAGCCTCACTGTCTGGAGCCAAGCCATATTTCTGTATTCTCTCCTTACATCTGCCTGGCTAATCCTTACCTTTGTGTTGTGGTTTGTGAAACTCTGTTCTGTTTCTGTAAACCTTTTCTGTGTTTATTGTATTTGTCTTCCTCTGAACCTATGCACTGCATTTTAAAAACTGTGAAATCTCTAATATTTGATTGTTTACCACTAGAAATTAGATGTTTATCTGTGCTTTTCCTACTTACTTTTATTTATTTATTTAAAGTATTTTGCAGTAGCCCCTCCCCCTCCCTTTCTCTACTCATAGCTAAAAGTCACCTGGAAGGGCATTTTCAAAAGAAATGTCTGAGTCAGAATTTGGACGTTTTACAAAGTCATCCAAATTCCGAACCGGGAAGAAGGTCATTTTCGAAAAAGATGGATGTCCATCTTTTATGTTCGAAAATACCATGGACGTCCTATGATTTGGATGTTTTGCGATTTGGACGTCTTTGATTTTCGGCCATTTAAAAAAAAAAAAACGTCCAAGTGTAAAATGTCCAAAGTCAAGCCATTGGGACGTAGGAGGAGCCAGCATTTTTAGTAGACTGGTCCCCCTGACATCCCAGGACAGCTATCGAGCATCCTAGGAGGCACTGCAGTGGACTTCATAAAATGCTCCCAGGTACACATTTCACCACTGCTCCCTTACCTTGTGTGCTGATCCCCCCCAACCCCCCCCCCCCAAAGCCCACTACCCCCAACTGTACACCACTAGCATAGCCCTTACAGGTGAAGGGGGCACCTATATGTGGGTACAGTGAATTTCTGGTGGGTTTTGGAGGGCTCACAGTTTCCTCCACAAGTGTAACAAGTAGTGGGGGTATTGGCCAGGGTCCACCTGTCTAAAGTGTACTGTATTTACTACTAAACCTCTCCAGGGACCTGCATGCTGCTGTCATGGACCTAAGTATGACATCTGAGGCTGGCATAGAGGCTGGCAAGTAATGTTCTTCGACACACTTTTTGGGGGTGGGAGGGGGTTAGTGACCACTAGGGGAGTAAGGGGAGGTCATCCCTGATTCCCTCCAGTGGTCATCTTGTCATTTGGGGCACCTTTTTGTGCATTATTCGTAATAAAAACACGTCTAGCTCAAAACGTCTAAGTTTTAGTGCTGGATGATTTTGCTTTGTTCCATTATGGCTCAAAGACGTCCAAGTCTTAGGAATGCCCAAGACCTGCCTTGAACACGCCCTCGATACGCCCCCTTGAGATTTGGACGTCCTTCTGACGGACTTCGGAGAAAGACGTCCAAAATCATGTTTCGATTATACCGATTTGGACGTTTCTGTGAAATGGACGTCCAAATGCCGACTTATGTCACTTTTTGGACGTCCATCTCTTTAGAAAATGAGCCTGCTGGTCATATAGGCAAGTTTGTTGAATAACAGAGGTGTTTAATTCAGCATTGGAGATTGGTTTCACTGCTAGCACAGTCCACTGGTTCTTTTGTGTGTGTTTGTGCGTATAGGTATATAATGAGAGCAATTTCTGAATGCTATTTCCTCAGGTACATAAGAACCTAAGAGTAGGTCCATCTAGCTCCAACAGTGGTCAAGCCAGGTCACAAGTACCTGGTAGAAACCCAAATCATGGAAACATTCCATGCTTCAAATCCCAGGGTAAGCAGTTGCTTCCCCATGTCCCTCCAGGAACTTGTCCAACCCCTTTTTAAACCCAGATGCGCTAACCGCTGTTACCATATCCTCCAGCAAAGAGTTCCAGAGCTTAACTATTCATTGAGTGAAAAAATATTTCCTCCTATTTGTTTTAAAAGTATTTCCATGTAACTTCCTTGAGTGTCCCCTAGTCTTTGTACTTTTGGAATGAGTAAAAAATCAATTTACTTCTACACGTTCTACACCACTCAGGATTTTGTAGACCTCAATCATATCTCCCCTCATCTTTCACTTTTCCAAGCTGAAGAGCCCTAACCTGTTTAGCCTTTCCTCATACGGGAGGAGTTCCATCTCTTTTATCATTTTGGTCGCTGTTCTTTGAACCTTTTCTAATTCTGCTATAACCTTCTGAGATATGGCAACCAGAACTGAACGCAGTATTCGAGGTGTGGTTGCACCGTGGAGCAATACAGAGGCATTATAGTATTTTCGGTCTTATTCACTATCCCTTTCCTAATAATTCCTAGCATCCTGTTTGCTTTTTTGGCCGCTGCTGCACACTGAGCAGAAGATTTCAATGTGTTATCTATAATGACACCCAGATCTTTTTATTGAGTGCTGACCCCCAAGGCGGACTCTAGCATCAGGTAACTATGATTCGGATTATTCTTTCCAATGTGCTTCACCTTGCATTTGTCCACATTAAATTTCATCTGCCATTTGGATCGCCATCTTCCAATTTCCTAAGATTTCATAGTCTGCTCGTGTTTTAACAACCTTTAATAGTTTTGTATCATCTTTAAATTTAGGACCCTATTTACTAAGACGTGCTATAGTAAACATGGCCCCTTTATCACCTCACTCATTGTTCTGATTTCCAGATCATTTATAAATATGTAAAATAGCACTAGTCCCAGTACAGATCTCTGCTGCACTCCACAATTCACCCTCCTCCATTGAGAGAAATGGCCATTTAACACTACCCTCTGCTTTCTATCCAATAACCAATTCCTAATCCACAACAGAACATTGCCTCCTATCCCATGACCCTTTAATTTTCTCAGGAACTTTATCTAAAGCTTTCTTAAAATCTAGGTACACTAATCAACCAGCTCACCTTTATCCACATGTTTATTCATGTCTTCAAAGAAATGAATCAAATTGGTGAGCAAAACTTCTCTTGACTAAAACAATGCTGACATTGTCCTATTAAACCATGTTTATTTAATAATCTTTTTCTTGTTTTGTGAAAATTTACATCTCACCTCCACTTTGGATTTCTGTACCTCAGAAGTGTAATTCTGTATCTTTTACTGTTGAAACTTAGCTGTCAAGCAATCAATCAAATTCTTCATGGTACCTTTGATCAATTCTCATTCTGTCTGCACTCTCAGATATATCCAATGTGTTGAAGAGCTTAGTTTCATCATAAAAAGATAAACCTTTCCTCATAATTCTTCCACAACATCTTTGCTTTACCCTTCACTATCAATTAAAATGTTCTTTTATGTATCGTGTTGACTTTGTAAGTAGTATACCATGCCATATTTTGTATTGTTATTTGAATACTTTTACTGCTGTAATTGGCTATTGCTCAAGTTTGTTCTATTCTTGTACACCGCCTTGAGTGAATTTCTTCAAAAAAGTGGTAAATAAATCCTAATAAATAACTATTACTCACAGAGATATTGGACAGAATGAACCCACTATTCATTCAGTGGTTGATATTCAAAGTGATTTAGCTTGTCAGAAATGACTCTTGGTTAGTTAAGCCACTTGTTCGGAGCTAACCGGTCATATTCAGTGGTACTTAACCGGATAGTGCTGTTGAAATGTCCGGTTAGCGCCCAACTTGAAAACAGCTATTTTGGGAGTATTCTTGGGGCGGAGTCAGCATTTCAACATATTCCAACTTTTATTACAAACTCCTATTGCACAAATACTGTGTCCTCGATTTGATTATATCCTAATCAATTGTTCATGTTTCCTACATTATATAACTTTGTTTTAAATACTGAAAGTTCATGTTCCTTATAAAAATAAATTCTCTTTAATGTGTCTTATATTAGGTTGTTCAACCTAATTGTTAGATGCACTTTATGAATGTTAGTATTCCTGAAAATGTATTTATCTCAATTTGATGTTTGTCATGTAAGCCACATTGAACCTGAGCTTATCTCGGGATAATGCGGAATAAAAATGTCAAATAAAATAAATTTTGCTGGTTAAGTACTGATATTCAGCAGTTAACTGGCCAAGGTAGCCACATAAATAGGACCTCATAAAAGTGCTGGCTATATTTCTGTCATCTGTGTATACCCAGAAATTCAGTGCCAGAGCCTGGCATTGAATTTCCAGGGATAACGGTGGCAGTCAGCAAAATGCCAGTTGCTGCTGGCTGAATATCAGGCCCTTGGTTTATACCTCAGCATTTCCAACTGTGCTATTTAATTTCAAAATGTTGTGCATCAATAGACAACAGTATAATTATCCTTAAAGCAGCATATATCAGAAGTGGCCAAAACTCTTCAGAAAGCACCATCCTTTATTTGCCGCCTTCGTGCCCAAAGAAATGATAAAGGAGAACCATAAAGTAGATAAAGCAGTTTATAAAAATGTGCTAAAAATTGAGCGCTGGGAGAAAGAAAGAAATAAAATGATGTGAAAAAATGCACTCAACTACAAATTTGCCCTTTGGAGAACATTTTACCGTTGCGTGCTGATATTACTTTATGGAAGTTGGCTATAATTTCCAGTTATACATTTATGCATGGACAAGGTCACATAAAATACCCAAAGTCATTCTGGTCTCTGAAGAGGGATTATCTAAAGAGAAAAACAACAATTGCTTTAAAGGAGAAAACAGTCATTGTAGGATGGAGGAGTGGCCTAGTGGTTAGGGTGGTGGACTTTGGTCCTTGGGAACTGAGGAACTGAGTTTGATTCCCATTTCAGGCACAGGCAGCTCCTTGTGACTCTGGGCAAGTCACTTAACCCTCCATTGCCCCAGGTACAAATAAGTACCTGTATATAATATGTAAGCCGCATTGAGCCTGCCATGAGTGGGAAAGCACGGGGTACAAAATGTAACAAAAATAAAAATATTTTATGCAGAATTGTAAATGTCTTCCCTTTTCCCTACAGATATGGTCGCAAAAGTAGGAAAAATAGCTGGAATAATCTCCTTCTTACCCTCCAAAATTGAGACTTTGGGGGCAGTTCTATAAAGTGACATCTGAATGTAGATGTGACAAAGAAGTATGCTTAGTGCTAATTCTATAACCGTGTTAAGGGGCGCCTAACCAGTTACAGAATAGTAGCGCAAATGCCGAAACTTAGCGGTGACAATTTATGCCAGGTCAATTTCAGGCATAAGCTAGTGTGTTGAAGTGCACCTTCCAATGTGCACAGCTAATACTATTCTATAAGGTGCATATATTGCTAGGCGGAACCCCATGACAGACTCATGCTGCGCCCACTGGTACAGCCCAATGGCGCAGCCATTTGCACCAAGTTCTCAGAGCCAGAAACAAGCAGCAAGGAGAGGTGGTGGTCCATTTATTTGGCTGGCAGGCTCAGCATCCCTGCCAACAAAAGGTATGCCTAGCGTGTCCGCATGGGGGGAAGAGGAATGCGCTGTCCCCTCCCAGCCCCCCTGCACCCCCCCAAATTGCAGGGCTGGCTATGGCCGGCTGTTAAATATTTATCAGTATACCACTGGGTCAAACTGCCCCCCCAATAATTGTGAACTTTCTTAATTTAGAGCCATGTATTCTTAATTATTACTGTACAGTTCATAGAATTCACATGTTAACAGCTTGCAGGTGGAGAAATTTATTTATTTCAAGAACCTGATATACCATCATAATCATCAGTGAGCAACAGAGTAGTTAATAATTGGAGAAGCAGAAAAAACACAGGCAAGGGACCAAGGGATGGAGAACAGGAGAAGAGAGCATGGATGCTGGAGGGCAACAAAAGAAGGGGGAAAAGAGGGAAAGAAGGAGGAGAAGGTAGGGGAGAAGGGTAACATAGCTACCAAACACCTAGAAATCTGAGGGGCTCTTTTACTAAACTGTGGGAGAAAGGGCCCTGCGCTGGTGGCAGGAGCCATTTTCCCACGTGCCAGGGCCCCTTTTACTGCAGCAGGTAAAAAAGCCCCCCAGCACACATGGTCATGTGGTAAGAGAACTCTTACCTCATGGCCATGCAGCAGGGAGCCCTTACCGTCACCCATTCAGGTGGTGATAAGGGTTCCCGCACTAACCATGCGGTAACTGCAGCGAGCGGCGATACCTGATTACCGCCGGGTTACCACAGCGCAAGCCATTTCCAGGGGGTTTTCCTTTTGCCCCAGAAATGGCATGCGCTCAGGATGGGACTACTGCCGGCGGCCGCATTGGGCCGGCGGTAGTCCCGAAAGAGCGAGCGGTAAGCCTGCGTTGGGCTTACTGCCACTCTGTAAAAGGGCCCCTGAGTGAGTAGTATTGCCAAACACTAGCTGGAATAACAAGGTTTTTACTCCTTGCTAGAACTTTGGAAAAAAAGACTCAGAGTGTATATAAGAGGAAAAAGAATTCCATAAGGCTAGGCCAAGATAACAGAATGCAAAGTCTCTAGAGATAAGAACATAAGCATCCAGGTCACAAGTACCTGGCAAGATCTCAAAAGAGTAGAAAACAACTTTATGCTGCTTATCCCAAGAATAAGCATTGGTTTTCCCAAATCCATTTTAATAATGGCTTGTGGATTTTTCTTGTAGAAACTTCTCCAAACCTTTGTTAAACCCTGTTAAACTAACTGCTTTCACCACATTCACTGCTTTCACCACATTCTCTGGCAACGAATTCCAGAGTTTAATTACACATTGAGTGAAGAAATATGTTCTCCAATTTGTTTTAAATTTACTACTTAGTAGCTTCATTGCCTGCTCCCTAGTCCTTGTGTTTTTGGAAAGAGTAAACAAGCAATTCATGTCTACTCATTCTACTCCACTCGGTATTTTATAGACTTCTATCAAATCTCCCCTCAGCTGTCTCTTCTCCAGGCTGAAGAGCTCTAGCCTTTTTAGACTTTCCTCATAGGGAAGTTGTCCCATCTGCTTTATCATTTTTATTGTTCTCTGTACCTTTTCAAATTCCGCTATATCTTTTTTGAGATGCGGTGACCAAAATTGCACACAATATTCAAGGTGTGGTTGCACCGTGGAGCGATACAAAGACATTGTAGTATTCTCAGTTTTGTTCTCCATCCCTTTCTTAATAATTCCTAATATTCTATTTGTTTTCTTAGCCACTGCTACACACTGAGCCGAGGGTTTGAAAATATCATCAACAACGATATCTAAATCCTTTTCCTGGGAGGTGACTTCTAATGTAGAACGTTGTATCACATAGCTATAGTTTGGCTTTCTCTTCCCCACAAGCATCACTTTCCTCTTGTTCACTTTAAATGTCAGCTGCTATTTGATGTCCAGTCTCGTAAGGTCCTTTTTTAATTTTTCACAACCCTCTTGTGATTTAACAACTTTGAACAACTTTGTGTCATCAGGAATCACCTCGCTTGTTATTCCTGTTTCCAGATCATTCATACATATGTTAAAAAGCAGCAGTCTCAGCATAGTTCCCTGAGGAACATCATTCAACCCCATTTAACACTACTTTCTGTTTTCTGTATTTTAATCAGTTCTTTATCCACAGTAGGTCACTGCCTCCTATTCTATGACTTTCTACTTTCCTAAGGAGTCGTTCATGGGGTACTTTGTCAAATATCTTCTGAAAATCCAAATACACAGTATCAACTGGCTCACCTCTGTCCACATGTTTATTTAACCTGTCAAAGAAATGTATCAGATTGATGAGGCAAGATTACCCTTGGTTAAATCCATGTTGGTTTTGTTGCATTAAATCCATGCCTATGTATATGTTCAGTAATTTTGCTCTTTATAATAGTCTCCACCATTTTGCCTGGCACCAACAACAGGCTCACTAGTCTATAATTTCCTGGGTCATCTCTGCACATGCACTATTGGAAGCCTTGAGAGTGCACAGTAACTCACCATGTGCTAACTACAAGAACTGGCTCTGCCCTATCTATACCCATAGCCTACCTCATTCCTGCCCCAAACCACACTAAACAGTTACAGTGCCGGATTGTTACAACACTGGCAGTTTTAGCATGCAGTAGCCGTTTTCACTCACTGAATCCCTCACTAACTGCTTACTGAACCTTAGTAAACAGGCCTCTTAGTTTCAGTTTGTTTCTAAACAACCATAGAGAAACTTGACTGCAAGTTGCATTACCATGGGACTTACTAACCTGAACTACTGAGTTCCTGCAGGTTAGTCAGTCCCACAGTGAATTAAGCTGTGGTAAAATGTGATATTTTACCATAGCTTAATAACCCCTCCCCCCATGCGTAAATTCATTTTCAGGTAGGGATGGAATAGAGAAGGGTTAAGAAGCATGCGTTGCTGTTAAATTGCATGAACAACACTCAAGGTAACCGCTAACATCACATAAAATGCAGAATAGTTAAATACACCTCTGGAGGCCTAGTTAACTGCATTCATTGTTAGCAATCGCATCATTAAATTATGCCTTAACGTCCATTGCTCTGCATTAATGGTATGGCAGCTTTTCTCCAAGTTCCAGAACTGCCTCCAGCAGTCACTGTAGTGCAGCTATCACAGGTTAATATTTACAGTTAATGTGCATTAACTGCAGAACTTTAACATACTGCAGTAAAAAAAGGCCTTAATGACATAACTGGATAACAGTTTTGAACTGTTTTTTTTTTTAAGGTAAACTAGATAAATTTATGTAGAAGAAAGAGATGCAGACTACACTATAGCTTTGAATGCGGTCCAAATGGGACCAAAACATTGGTTATATCTAATAATTGCTTTAAGAAACAGAGAAAAATGTAAGCAGATAAAGTGCATATGGCCTGTCCAATCTGCCCATCCATTCCATCTGTTTTTCCTCTCCCTTAGAGATCCTGTATACGGGTCCCAAGTTTTCAGATCCTATGTACTTGTCTCAAGTTCTCTTGAATTCAGAAGCAGTCTTTGTATCCAATACCTCCAACCAGATTCCATTCCACAAATTCACCACCCTTTCCTCGAAAAAGTCTTTTCTCAGGTTACTCCTGAGTGCATCTCTTTCACCATCATCCTGTGCCCCTTCATTACAGAGCTTTCTTTCAATTGAATGAGACTTATCTGTCATTTATGCCACAGAGGTATATAAATGGCTCTGTCTCTCTTTCATATCTTCCATCTCCTGCCTTTCTTCCAAAGTATACATATTGAGATCGTTCTCTGTTCCCATATGCTTTATGATGAAGACCACTGGCCATTTTAGTAGCTGCCCTCTAGACCAACTCTGATTCATATCTTTTTGAAGGTGCAGTCTTTTTGAACTGTACACAGTATTTTAAATGAGGTTTCATCAAAATCCTATACAGAGGCATTATCACCTTTTTCCTGCTGGCCATTCCTCTCCCTATGCACCTTTTCTACCTGTTTGGCCACCTTAGGATCATCACATATGATCAGACCCAAGTTCTGCTCCTCTATTTTGCAGCCCAAATGCATGGCCCTGCATTTTTAGCATAACATGTTAGCTGCCTTTCTTCAAGCCTCACTAGGTCCCTCATATTATCCACACCATTAGAGTTGTCCACCCTATTTCAGATTTTAGTATCATTGGCAAAGAGACAAACCTTACCAGCCAGCCCTTCTGCATTATCGTTTACAAAAATGTTACAAGAAGTGGACCAACAACTGATCAATATGACATACCACTGGTAACATTCCTTTCCTCAGAGTGAGCTCCATTTACCACTACCCTTTGTCGCCTTCCACTGAACCAATTCCTAATCCTGTGTGTCATTTTAGGACCCATACTGATGGCACTCAGTTTCTTAATAAGTCATCTATGCAGAACTGTGTCCAAGGCTTTGCTAAAATCTAAATACATCACATCTCGTGCTCTCCAGGGTTGCCAAGAGACACAGCTGGACCTGGGGCAGGACTGGACTGCTGCGCATGCACACATGCAAGCACACACCCCCATACCCCTGTACCCCACCTGGGCTGCCACCCCTGCGCTATGACCACCCTCCTCCCCACACTCAGACCGCCACCCCTGCACCTTTCTGTCTGCACCCTCGTTCTATCCTCTTCTGCATTGCTCCTGTCCATGATTGCATTAATGCGATATCGTGTTAATGCAATCAGCTGGGTCCTGGGCAGCATGCAGGAGAGGACGGAACCGGAAGAAGGCAGGAAGAAGCTATCTGGTGCTGGGCCCGGGGAATTCCCCCCCCCCCCCCCCCCTTGGTGGCGTAGTGCTCTCCCATTATTCAACTTTTTGGTCACCTAGTCAAATAAATTAATCAGATATGAACAAACATATGATCTTCTTTGGAAATGAGTTGTGCCTATTGGAACCTGACACTTGGAGCCGCTATATTGAAAGTGAATTAACAAAAGTTAGGTAATATCAGTGGATCTTAGCAGATAATTTATACAACTTCTGACACAAAACTTTCTAGCAGACTAGTATGTATGAAGAAAGCATGCTTCAGCAAGGACCTTTGCAGACTGACTTTTTGATGACGTTGCTTGATGTAAGTTTCAGTGTATGCAAGTTGATTTCTACATGAATTTAATTTCATGAGCCACCCTTTTGTGTTATGCAAATGCGGAGATTTTCTTCTTTGGAAATGTTGCCGCTTTTGGTACAATAATCATGTGGAGAGTAATATGATGAACCATTTTTTGAATACATACTTGTAAAGCAGGCAAGCTCAAAGACAGAGTTTGGGCAGACCATGGGTGAAATCGTGATTTATCCATATACTTTATAAAATACACATAATGTGTGTGCCTTCAACCTAGGTACAATCTCTGCAGGTTTTGTGCCACTAAAGAAACCCCCTGTGCTGTGAGACCTAAATCTAGGCCTCACTTTGCTCAGAAGGGGGGAAATTATCAAGTTGCATTAGTCAAGTTATTTGACCCTTAATACATCTTGAAGGGTTCTATTGCAGCTTATTTTGCTGTACCGGGGTGATATTTAGGACACTGCAGGTTACATACTAATGAGATGTAAAACTTGCAAATGCATGTAAATGTATGTGAAGAAGCTCATTCTTATGTAAAAACCATAACATGACTTGCAGTCTACACTGGATGCACACTACAAGTAGCATTATAGCCATACAATTATGGTAAAATAACCTCAGGCAAAGGCTGGGGATATTGTACTATGGCAGGAGCACTGGGTTGAAAGCCTACAGGGCTTGTGCTGTCTCCCCACAGCCCCCAACCCTTATTACTTGTACCTACCCCCGTAAGGGCCTACCAGTATTTTCTCTGGTGATCTAGTGGTCTTCGGGTGCAAGCGATACCCAATTGCTCCTAAATTGGCCAGCATCATTTCCAAAATGACGTCCCTAGTGGTAGTTTCATGCTACTACCACTATGTGTCATGTTTCCATATAAGGGGGCCCTTTCTGGTGGATTGGAGGGAGGGGGAAGTGATCGGGGAGAGGGAAATGGTACAGGCCCTACAGGCTCTGGCCTAGGAGCAGCAGGCTGTAGCTTTGTGGCTCGATGCTCCCAGGCCGCTGGAATAACCTTGATAACTTTTCACCAAAGTCTCCCTTTGTCCCTCTTGTGGCGTTAAAGTGCTCCTGCACTAACTGCACAAGTGACAGTGCAGGGTAAGTACTGAATGCTAATTTCAAGGACTGCATGCCTGTTCTCCACCCATAACCCATCCAGTTCCCACCTCGTACATGGTATGCAGGTATCACTCAAATTAACAATAGTGAATGTGCTTATGTGACTGTGGGGGCACACCAATTTGTGTATTCACTGCTTCATGCACTTCAGTAAAAGTGCCCCTTTATTCAGTGTCAGATGTATGGGTGTGGAAATTCATTGTAATGTTTCCTTTGGCTTTATTGACTGTGACCATGCCCTTTTTTTGGGTGGGGGGGGAAGCATTGGTTTATTTTTTGTTTGTTTTGGTTTTGATTTGGTTTTTGAAAATCAGAGAGCGATAATAAAAATTTTTGTTATTGTAAACTTATTTTTACTAAAAAGTTTTCTGTTTTCGTTTTTTTTTAAATCTTGGATACCTTTCCAAACCCTCTAGAACTTCCTCTAAAGTTGTGATCTTTACTATTGGTGTTTGGAGAATGCCTGATTTACGCATGCTTGCAGTCTTGGGGAAATGTTTGCCCTTCTAATAATGAAATAAACACTTCTAACAACCTTGTTCTGACAGCGCACATGTCTGCTTATCGTAAAATCAATCCCACCCAATTATCCAAGAAGAGATTAGGACTTGTACCATTTCAGTAAGGCTGAAATCCCAGCTAAGGGGGCTGATAGGACCTCTCGGCACCTAGTTAATTTTGATAGGCTCGTTGTGTTATTACAGACTTGAATTCAATAAGGAATTACAGTGTCAAAATCAATCCCTTAACTTCAGATCTACAGGCAGTCTAGGAAAAGCTATTAGAGTATGCTCTGTTCACAAGAACCAGAGCCTACAAACAAAAAATACGAGTGTGTCTGCTCCCTCAGAATATGATAATGGCATGCGAGGATGATGTACTCCATGAGGGTCATTCTGTAATTGTGCACCTATATATAGGCCCCAGAAGGCACCTCATTGGTGCATATTTTATAAAAGAAATTAGACACCTACTTTCTTTTATATAATACTGGTATAGCTGGGTATATCCCCTTGTAAGTGTTTAGACATGAGCCACAGAGTGTGTATAAATGTGTGCACCTGCTGTTTGGAGATATGCACATAACTTATAGTTATGTGCATATTATATATATCCCTATTGAATGTGCATCCTTACTATATAAAGCAGGGCTGTATTTTCTTATATTAGTCAAAACCTTCAGTTATATTATTCACAAGACCAATTCCCCCAATACATTTCATTACAAATTTTATTAACACTAATTTCACAAATATAATACAATAATCATCTTAAATGCCGCTTACTTAAAAGCATCAACTTTATTTCACACTATAATCCCAAATAATGTAACCTCTTAAAAACTCCAGAGACTTCCTAAAGCAGTTATATTCATACACGTTGTCCATATTACAAGGAAGTTCTTCTTCAAAATGTTCCCTTCCATGGTAGAAAATTCTGTGAAATCATTGCAAGTTCCCAGTTTCACCAATCTGTCTTTAGTAAGCATCCATTGCACTCAAAATGTGCCCAGCCTTGAAATCTCAGGGGTCCTTTTACTAAGCAGCACTGAAATATGGCTTGCAGTAGTGTAGGCGCAGGTTTTGGGTGCTCGCCAATCCATTTTTCAGCGTGCCTGTAAAAAAGGCCTTTTTAAAATTTTTGCCGAAAATGGACGTGTCAAAACCAAAATTTCCGCGCGTCCATTTTGGGTCTGCGACCTTACTGCCAGCCATTGACCTAGCGGTAAAGTCTCACGCAGTAACCGGGCAGTAATGACCCACGCGTGACAAATGCCACTTGGCGCGGCTCCGATATGCGTGGCCAAAATGATTTTTCAGATGCATGGCAAAAATGAAATTACTGCAAGAGCCACACAGTAGCCATGCAGTAACTCCATTTCAGCACGCGTAGACGCTTACGTGGCTTAGTAAAAGGGCCCCTGAGTCAGATAATAGGCTTGGAAGAGCTTCCTGCTGCTTTAGGGTCATCAAGCACCACAAAAACTCTTCATCCACACCATACGCTGTATAAAAGCATTTTTGGTCTCAACACAGGCCGTGTTTCATTGGTACTTTTTCAGGAGACTGTACTTGGTCAGTCTCTTCATTCGGTTAGTAACACCAAATGGTGCTCACCAGCAGCATCTGAAACTTCTACGCTCATAGGCCTTGGGATGGTTATTGATTCTGCCCTCTCTTTCAGTACATTTGGTTAGAAATTCTTTAGATCAAAACTCACCATGTATTTTATCATAGGCACACTAAGACTACTGTAATATTATTCATGCTGGTATCACCAAATCCAGTCTGAAACGTTTACAGACTATTCAGAATACTGCGGCCTGCATCATCTGTCAGACCTCTAAATACGATAGGGCCACCCCTCTCTTGCAGTGTCTTCACTGGATTCCTATTGAATTTAGAATAACATTTAAAATTCTTACATTGACACATAAAGCACTTCATACTGGCACCCCAGCCTTTCTTGCTGCTTTGACTATTCCATGCACACCTGCCCGTACTCTTTGTTCATTAACCGACAATAGACTGCTTCTTCCTCTGCCTTTCAAGGCTAAGTGGGAATTCACTTGCACATCAGCTTTTTACTTTCTATCCCCAGCATTATGGAATTCATTGCCTCAGCCAATTAGATTAGAGAAATCTTATTCTTGTTTTCATGTAGCACTCAAAACCCACTGCTACCAATCAATTTTCATCACTTCCTGAATTTTGTTAGTTAATCGACTACACAGGTTTCCTAAAGTTTTTGAGATGTTTTATTTACGTTTTTGATTTATATTATTGTTATGATGTGTGATTGTTGTTCAAGGTGATTATTTTTATTGTATTGTTTTCTCTAGTAAGAAAGATTTGTCTGTCTTCTTTCCTATTTTTAAGTGGAGTTCCTAATTTTAATTTATGTTAATTTTAGTGTAATATTTGCTATGTGAACCATTCTGATGTAGCTTTGTAAGCTATATGCTTTGAAAATGAGCACTTTCATCTTTCCACTATGGCCTTGTCTCCCCTGAGTGCCCCTTTTACCCCTCAGTCATGTAGTAGTCCAACTGATTCTGTTACCAGCTTCTTGCTTCTAATATACCTAAAACAAATTTTACTTTGTGTTTTTGCCTGTAACACAATTTTCTTTTCAAAGTCTCTTTGCCTTCCTTATCAGCACTTTACATTTGACTTGCTATTCCTTATGCTGTTTCCTATTATTTTCAGTCAGATCTTTCTTCCATTTAAGGATTTTCTTTTAGCCCTAATAGCTTCCTTCACCTTTTAACCATGCCGGCTGTTGTTTGGCCTTCCTTCCTCCTTTCTTAATACATTGAATATATCTGGTCTGGGCTTCCAGAATGATGTTTTTTGAATACCATCCACACTTGATATGAATTTTTGACCTTTGCAGCTGCTCTTCAAAGGATTTTTTTTAACCATTTTCCTCATTTTATCAGTCTTCTTTTTGAAAGTTAAATGCTAACGTATTGGATTTCCTGTGTATACCAGATAGCAGCACTGAATATGCGTGTATTTTAAATATTGTGTCAGCATTTATAAAAATAATCACATTGACTACCACCACTGAATAGTAACCTGAGATATTTTTATTTACAGAAAAGAGCAGGTCTTGTATATTTGCTAGTTATTCATTCCCTCCTTTGTTGAAGTCTGCAAACCATTTTGCATGTGTGTAAATCATGGCAGGACAGAACCGTATATCTCCTAAATTCATCCAAATATCTTTTATGCGGCATGAGAAGGAAAGAGCAGCAGACTGAATCCCTTTAGCAGTTTGACCATGTACTTACTTTGGAAATTGTGCAGAATGAGAGGTATCTAAGATTTCTCAAGAAGCATTAAGCAGGCTGATCTTGACTTTTTTTTTCTCCCCTGGCAGGAGAAACTCTGTTTACCACATCACATCCTAGAAGAAAAAGGCCTGGTGAAAGTGAGCATAACTGTCCTAGCATTGCTAGATGTAACTTCAGTCAAACAGGCTCTGTTGATATGAACGCTTCTCACTCTCGACTATCAAGCAACTGCCTCGCTAAGCGTTGTTTCTGGACTTACCTGTTTCTCAGCACTTTCGGCATTACCTATGATCAAAGAAATCCTCAAGAAGAAGCATCCTGGCCTTGAAAGACCAGAGCCATCTGTGGAATTTAAAAATAAAAGGCCTCAAAGGACTCCATGGTTAGCCATGACAAAGCTTTAATTCTGCATCCCCACTCTGCTTCTCAGTCTTGTACTGGAAAATAGTTCTTTTCTAGTAAGTCATATATTTTTTTCAACTGCAGGATCTTTTTATAAAAAAACAAAAGTTGATTTATACACCAAAGTGTTTTGAAGCTGGGGTGGGGGGGGGGGGGGGTTCAGGCTATATTTTAGCTCTTTAAAAAAGTATGCAGACCTATTTATGATTATTTATTAGTGAACTATTATTCATCCTTTTGGATGTAAAATGTAACATAGGATCCTGTATTATTACTGCTTTTATTGTGGTTCAACGTAGTATATGAATATTAGATTTTTTTTAAAAAATCCTAGGGTCATTAATCTTGTTTTATAACGTGATGAGAAAAGTGTTTTTAGAAAAGGAACTTTTAGCTTTTTTCTGTGGGTTATAGAATATATATTAATATAATGTCTACATCGCATTCCATTCGTCTCTATATTGCATTCCAACACTGCTTTTGTTGCTGTCTAGGATTTACATGTAAACACTCAAATTGTATTTACATACCATTGTTTCTACTTATTATTGAAAAGCAAAGATTGAAACTTGAAAACATAATGTGGAAAGGTATTTTTGATCCATAAAACATATTTTACTATGCAGAAAAAAACCTTTTAACATAGAAAGAAATTTAAGATGAGATGTATATTTGCATCATGCCTTGAAATGTAATTTTGCACTGTATCTTTTTAATTAAAAAAATTTTTAAAGCGCCAATCAGCTAAATAGCGATAGAATAGCACAAGAAAATAGAAGTGATATATAGATCAGTGTAGAACCAAAATACAATGTTTTATGTCTATAGGAATAAAGGGTACTGGTAGTTCTTTCAATCAGGAGTCTTATGCATTATGAATAAATTCATAGCTTGGAATGTGATACATTATTTCCTATGTAATGCAAACCTACATGCCAAAAAAGGTGGAATGATGCCATTTTGTTGACGTTTCTGCTCCCAAAGTCTAGTGTAATCTGTTCCCTGAACTGGCCATTCAGGTTGACTTAAGGGGGATAGTTACTAACCTGTGTTAAGGAGCTAATATCGTACGTCATTGCCTTAACATGTGTTAAAACCTCTTTGCCCCAGCTACAAAATTAGTACCTGTATATAATATGTAAACCACTTTGATTGTAACCACAGAAAGGCAGTAAATCAAATCCCATCCCCTTTCCCTTAAATGTCAAAATTGTGTACTTTATTTTTTTTTTTCAATAACACACATTAGTTTAAGTTACTATGGACTACATAATAATGAGAAACAAAGCATGCAAATGCATGCTAAATACCTCAGAATTATGTAAATTAAATAACACAGCTTCTGTTGAACTGCATTATTCCAGGAAAAATAGCACTAGCTGAAAGGTGGCGTTATTTTTCATACCCAGTACTATCAGGCTGTTAACATGAGGCCCAGTGCTCTTAGGCATCTTCAGGGTGGCGAAGTAGCCTAGTGGTTAGTGCAGTGAACTTTGATGCTGGGGAACTGAGTTCAGTTCCCACTGCAGCTCCTTGTGACTCTGGGCAAGTCAGTTAACCCTGCATTGCCCCTGGTACAAAATAAGTACCTGAATATATCTAAACCACGTTGAATGTAGTTGCAAAAACCTCAGAAAGGCAGTATATCAAGTTCCATTTCCCTTTCCCTCTTAAAGGGCCCAAGGAACAGCAGTGGTGGTCCAGGAAAGGAGGAGAAAACCAAAGGTTTTGTGTGAACCTTTGTTTTTTCCCTCCTTTCTTGGACCACCACCGCTGTTCTTTGGACCTTGTGAAGGTTTTCTCCTTTTTCTTTCATCATCTAAAAGGGGCCAGTGCTGCAGAAATAGAAACACAGTCCAGGGGACCTTCTCTTGCTTCTGAAGATACCTCTACCCCCCACCCCGGCAGCTCATTTTATAATCTCATTCCAAGCCCATTTTACTACTTGCAGACCCTTGGACCACCAGTTTATAACCTGCGCCCTCAAAAGACTCCCCCTATCTCTCATAAGCCCTCCAGAGCATACCTTGGTAATGCCTGGTGCCTAGCAGATATGGGACAGAAGGAGTGGAGGAGTGGCCTAGTGGTTAGGGTGGTGGACTTTGGTCCTGAGGAACTGAGTTTGATTCCCGGCACAGGCAGTTCCTTGTGACTCTGGGCAAATCACTTAACCCTCCATTGCCTGCCGCATTGAGCCTGCCATGAGTGGGAAAGCGCGGGATACAAATGTAACAAAAATAAATAAATAATCCTCACTCTCTCCGGCCCCTATAGCTCTGGGTTCAAAATGGTGGCTCGGGACCTCTAGTGGTAGTTTCACAATGTTACCACTAGGGAATCAAGCTGATATATGGCATGTTAGCAGCCTGAAGCAGAATAAAGAAGCTTGTACAGTTGATTATGAGTTGCATTATTCATTTACCATGGGAGTCACTAACATGCAGTACTGAATTACCACAGGTTTTTGACTCCGGTGATGAATTAAACTGCACTAAAATCCTATATTTTGCCACAGTTTAGTAACTTCCCCCCTTAGTATGGCTTCTGTGCTGCATAAAATTTATTTCCAGACATGCTGTGTACAAGTTGAGGTGGATTTTTACCAGAAATAAAAGGAGGGCAGAACAGGTGTTTGGAGCGTTTGATGAATGACATGTTCTTCCTAGTATCTGTTTGGAGCAGTCAAATGTTTAGTTGAGTGCTTTCCTCTGCCCTTTTACTCAGTAAAGGGAATCATTTAACCCACAGGGCTCATTTTGTGCACTGGGTCTGGTGGTGATTAATAGCGTTGGCATGTTCTGCTAGTAAAGATACCCTTGCTTTCATTTTGGCAGTGGTACAGGGAAGTATGTTGAGTATTCTGTGGGATACTTATAATATGATTTACTGGCTAGTTCTGAAGTAGAGTGGACATTAATATTGTGATCTTTTGGCCTGATGTACAGAAGCGGTTTTCTGGATAGTGGCAGTTGCTATCTGGCTAAGGGGCCCTTTTACTAAGCCGCATAAGCGTCTATGTTCGCCCAACACGTGCCAAAATGGAGTTACCGCCCAACTACCACGTGGCTCTTGCGGTAATTTCATTTTTGGTGCATGTCCAATAGGCGCATCCGAAAAATAATTTTTATTTTCAGATGTGCGTATCGGACGCGCGCCAAGTGGCATTTGACGCGTGTAGGTCATTACCACCCGGTTACCCCGTGAGACTTTACCGCTAGGTCAATGGCTGGTGGTAAGGTCTCAGACCCAAAATGGACGTGCGGCAATTTTCATTTTGCCGCACGTCCATTTTCAGCAAAAATTTTAAAAAGGCATTTTTTACAAGTGCACTGAAAAATGATTGTGCGTGCGCCCAAAACACGCATCTACACTACCGCAGGCCATTTTTCAGCGCGCCTTTGTAAAAGGACCCCTAAGTGTCCCATCCAGGTCTTATCCACAAATATTCAGATAGCGCCACTGAAACATATTACAAACACCTCAGCAGTCTCCACATTGCACCAGGCGGAGAAAAGGCAGAGAGTGGATTGTTAAAGCGCACACTTTGAAATAGTGTGTGATATGTAGAGCCAGTTTTCAAGTGAAAAATTTTGCTTTAAGAAATTACCTTTATGAAGTATGTATACAGATTACCACCTACCATCAGTGTGTGGGTACTTTACTTTTCCCATGTCTGCTTATACATCTAAAATGCAAGATTGTGCTTGAAACTGAAAAGGTGAGTTCCATAACCTGTCAGGTACAAAGAGCTGTTCTCTGGATAAATACAGGATTTTATTTTCAAGAATTCTAGCAAACATAAGACTTTTTTTTAAAAAAACTGAATATCATATACCTTACAAATAAACAGTGCATTTTTCCTAGCAAAAAAGGTGCCGGTACTCAAATACTAGGCCACATTTCAGGGGTGGGGTGATCACTGAGGGACCCACCCCACAATAGCCAGGACCCTGCAACCAGTCACAGAACCTATGACAAGGCAGAATTGGTGTGTAGAGCCTGAGCTCTTTCATTAAAACTTGGGGTCTATGGGTCAATTTTAGCAGACAATAGAAAAGGTGCCGGTACTCAGTACCCCCAAGTACCCCCTCAAAAAAAGCCCTGCAAATAAATGCCCTTTAGTGCAAATTTCGCACACCCTGTGGCTATCTGTAAAGCAAGTCTGTTTTCAGAATGAACTCATTTTTAAAAAACTAAGGTACTTAGCAGATTTTTGAACTCACCTCTTCAATAGTACTATCGACTTCAGCCCCAGCCTAGAAACCCCTCCCCAAGTACATGTAACATTATGTGCATGTTGGTTATACATGAATAACCATGCACATGTACAGCTCCTTCTAAAATTGTGCTCGCCCTTTTATATTTTTCACATTCTGTTGACTAAAAATACAGTTCAAAATGCATTAAAGTAGAAATTTGATTCATTCACCTGCACCACATATGCTACACTTTCAACTATTCAAAAAGTAATTAAGAACACTGCTCTCACCCAGTCCAGCTATGAGTCTCTGCATGGTTCCATACCATGCAAACACTAAGCTGGATGGATGGGAAGTATTCATGGAGGCATGTTTGCTGGGACTGGCAAATAATCACACATCAATTGGATTTTTAAATCTACTTGCATGATTTTCCATAGAAATTCTACTCATACAAAAGCAGGTGCAGAAGTCCGCGGGTACGTTGTACCCATGATATTGTTCACAGAGAAAATGCATGTGGAAAATTGAAAACATTTCCCTTTTGTTCATGAAATGTCTGGTCATTTTCATTTTTAATATCTTCTTTATATACTTCAGAATTTCCCTTTCAGTCTCCCTTCTGGAAATCCTTTTATCCAAGTGTTCTATTTATTTTTCTTTTTTTATGTTAATTTTTCATTTGGTTGAAGGTTTTATAGTTTTTTTATTGTGGCCATCCCCTGTATTCTTCAAAATTTCTGAGCCTATTTCTTTGCTAGTGTGTTGCCTGTCTGGGGCACTTTTAATGCCTAGCAGCAGCTCCAAAATTACTGACATTTCTGATAGTGAGAGGCTCATTTTCAAAGCACATAGGCTTACAAAGTTACATAGGGGCCCTTTTACTAAGGCGTGTCCAAAAGTGGCCTGCGCTGGTGTAGGCGCATGTTTTGGACGCGCGCTGGCGTCCATTTCCTGAGCTTGCCGGGAAAAAGGGGATTTTTTTAATGTGCCGTAAAATGGACATGTGGCAAAATGAAAACCAGCGCACGTCCATTTTCAGCCTGAGACCTTAACGCCACCCATTGACTTAGCGGTAAGGTCTCACATGCTACCCAGGCAGTAAGCGTGCAGTGCAGGCCAACTGCCGATTACCGCCGAGTAAGGGCCCCAGTGTAGAAAATAGAAAATATTTTCTACCGTGTGTTGTAGGCGCATGCCAAAAATGGAATTACCGCCCAGGGCACATGGTAGCTGGGTGGTAGTGCCAATTTGACATGGTGGACTTGAATCGCTTGTTTACTGTTTCCAAAAATACCAGGACTAGGGGGCACACAATGAAGTTATTAAGTAGTAAATTTAAAACAAATAGGAGAAAATATTTCTTCACTCAACATGTGCTTAAATGCTGGAATTCGTTGCCAGAGAATATGGTAAAAGCAGTTAGCTTAGCAGGTTTTTAAAAAAGATTTTGATAACTTCCTAAAAGAAAAGTCCATAAACCATTATTAAGATGGACTTGTGGAAACTCCACTGCTTAAGCAGTATAAAATCTATTTTACTTGTTTGGGATCTTGTTAGGTATTTGTGGCCTGGACTGGCCACTATTGGAAACAGGATACTGAGCTTGGTGGACCTTCGGTCTGTCCCAGTATGGTAACGCTTATGTTGTTATTCAGGGCTGCCAACAGACATAGCCGGGCCTAGGGCAGAACTGGACCACCGCAAGCTGCCCCCCCCCCCTTGTGATATTTTTTGCAGGGGGCATGTCAGGTGGATGATGGGTGTGGAAGCGTTATCCAGCTATTGTGTTCTGCATTATCACATGCTTACTGGATAACATGTAGTTAACACAATTACTTAGGGCTCCTTTTACAAAACAGCACTAATGATTAGTGTGCGCTGAATGCGAAGAAGCCCATGGGAATTGAATGGGCTTCTTCGCATTCGGTAGCGCTGCTTTGTAAAAGGAGAGCATAGCACCTCCTAAATAGACAGTAAGTGCTGCCATGTTATTTTGCAAGTACTGTGTGCTAATTCGAATGTTAGTACATGATCTGCAAAGAAAAAAGAAATGCCCAACTTTTATACCATAGTAAGGGACCATTTTACCAACCAACGGTAGGGCTACTGCTGGGGTAGCATGCGGCAAATTGGCCCTACTCCCAGGCTCTGCCAGGAGCCTGGCGGTAGTTCCAGTTCTGCCACATGCTGTTTCTAGCGCTAGAAAATAGCTTTGTAAAAGTGCCCCTAAATCTGGCCTTACCATGTGAGAAAGTCCTGCATTTGCACTTGCGAAGCCCAGATTAGTTAAAGGGCCCCTTAGTATTTTGCCAAAATGTCAGACAGCTGCAATTTTTGAATAGAGTTTCTGGTGGCAACGTGACCAGGGAAAATTAAATCACTTTTACAACAGCACTCAGTAATGCCAATTGCTAAGCCAAAAGCCCAGTTTTTAAAAATAATTACTTACATGTTCATCTTGTCTTTTAAGTACATTTGTTGTTTTACCGTTGCATAACCCCTTTCTAGGCCTGAAAATAGGTTAACGGCCAGGCCACTAAGAGAGAGCAGATGTATGTGGCAAAAAGGGATGGAGAGAAGCAGACAAAATGTACAGAGGCAAGTAGGGTTATATGAAAGAAAAGAAAACTAGAAATGCAATCGACAGAGACGGGAGTGAGGAAAAAGAAAGAGCAGCAATGTTGTAGATACCAGTAGAGATTTTTGAGTCATTTTTAGAACAGTCCATGCATTTCTGTGAGAACTATATTCATCAATAACCTAAGAGGACAAAGGGGTGGCATTAAAACACAGCATCTTCTAGGAAAAGCAAAAGCTTTTGTTCTGTAGATGGAAAGTATATACATTGGACACTTCAATGTTTGATTGGCAGCTAGCCTATTGTTTGCTATAAAATGTACTGTGCACTTTAACACTAGTTTGAAATATATTTAACTGCTTTGCCGTGAAGTATGCTGTTATAAATATTTTTGAGAATTATATCATGAATGACTTAAGAACAGTAAAGATTTAAGCTTGAAGAATATGAAAAAGCAAGAAACATTCAGACTGGGTATAGGAACAGAAAGACTGATGGCTGTATCTTGAAATCAATATATGTTTTTCAAGGGGTTTCTTTTTTTTTTTTATGTGTATATATTTACATGAAACTTTGTGCCCATCTAGTTGGTAGATCCTTTGAGGAGGGAGCTTCTCAGACTCAAAATTATGCAGGAATTGTTTTGATAACATCTTTCACCATGTACTTTAAAGTGGGCTGTATAAAGAGAACTGCTTAAAATGATTTTGTATTTTGCTTTTATATGCTGTGGCTGAGAAAACAAACAAGAATCTTTGTAATATGTTTCTGTGTGCAATAAATCCTGCATGACCGGCTCACGTTAACATACCAAAAGCAGTGTATATACTGTACATAGGGGGAAAAAGCCATTACTTTATTTAACAGTAATTAAAACATTTTTATATGTACAAACCAAATTCTGGTGAGTGTTGTTTCTTTAAGCTTCTATTCGAATAGGGGTGGGCAACCTCAGTCCTTGAGGGCTGCAACCCAGTCAGAGCTCTGTTTGCATACAATTGAAGCAGTGCATGCAAAAAGATCTCCTGCATATTCATTGTGAAATCCTGAAAACCCAGCTGGGTTGCAGCCCTCAAGGACTGAGGTTGCCCACCCCTTAGAGGGTGGTGCTGCATATTTCCTGGGGAACTCATACCCTTATGATCAAAAGCAAACGCCGGCGCTAGAGGCTGTTAGCGCCGTACTAGCGCCGGTGTTTGCTACCGCCCCATGATTAGAGCCCTCGAGTGCATAAAACAACGCATTCGAGGGCTCTTTGCACAAGTAGTATGCAAATGCATGCTAAACAGGGCTTAGCGCATTCATCCCCAATGATCAGCGGCCAGCGCGCCAAAATTTGGGTCGCTGGCTGCGGCAAACCCTACGCCAGCTCTGAGCTGGCGTTAGGGTTTGCCGATCATTGGGGCCCTGACTACCCGTGCCCCGAGTAAGGAAAAATGGGGGCTGGAGGTCCGGTGGACTTCCGGTTCCCCCGACGATCCCACCCCCCCCAGGTTCAGAGAGGGCTGGAGATCCGGTGGGTCTCCAGCCCCCCAAACCCCCTGAAAAAATGGTTTCTGGTGGTCTAGTGGCCGCTGGCCAAATCCCCTCCCACCCTCCCAATGAGTGACGGGGGGCTGTAGGTCCAGCGGACCTCCAGCCCACCCCAACTCCCCCACCCACCCACCCAGTGTTGTCTTCAGTGGTGGTCCAGCGTGAGTCAATGACGACAAAATGGCGGTGCCCAGCCCTGCCCAGTGCATCCCAGGATGCATTGGGCGGGGCTGGGCGCCACCATTTTGTCATCGTCGACTCAAGGAAGAGGAGGGAGGCAGGCTATCTCCCTCCTCCAACCAAGGTATGGGGGCTGGGAGGGGGTTTCTTTTTGTACGCTGGACCACCACTGAAGACAACACTTGGGGGGGGGGGATTGGGGTGGGCTGGAGGTCCACCGGACCTCCAGCCCCCCCTGTCGCTCATTGGGTGGGAGAGGGTTTGGCCGGCGGCCACTAGACCTTCAGGGACCATTTTTTTTGGGGGGGGGGGGGGTTGGGGGGCTGGAGACCCACCGGATCTCCAGCCCTCCCTGAACCTGGGGGGGGGGGGGTGGGATCGTCGGGGGGAACGGAGGTCCACCGGACCTCCAGCCCCCATTTTTCCTTACTCGGGGCAGGGGTAGTCAGGGCCTGGTGGTCCCATGGACCTCCAGCCCCTGTGTTTGACAGGTTTGGGCTTTTGACAGCCCAGACCTGTTAAACAAGTGCAGGAGGATTGTGCTGAGCGCATGATCCGCACAATTTGCCCGCACTTCTACCCCATGGTCAGAGATAATTGCGCTGCTTACATTTGCATGCATTATCTCTGATCATCCGTGCGGTAAAGCCCCCCGGTGTTCCAGCGCTATTTTTAGAGCGCTGTTAGGTACAGCGCGGGGCTTTTGATCATCTGCCTGTCAGTGAACAAGGCTGGAAACAAAAGCTAATTTGTGTCCCTGGTTTCATAACACCAAAAACCAAAAGTAGCACGCATGATCCAAAACCCTTAGACTACTGAAAACAGAGAATATCAGTGCCGGAAAAATAGAAATTGGAAACTTCTCACATTTTATTTGACAGGGAAGTTGAGGCTTAAATGGTTTGTAATTATTATTACTTGAACTACTATAAAGTATTTATCTGGTTTTACTCACCTAAGGATGTGGGAAGCAACTGAGTGCTATATATAAATTGCTCTAATTCTATAAACTTGTATGGTTGGCATGTAAAGTTGCACACATACGCTATAGAATACTGTCAGTTGCATGCATAACTTAATATGATAATTAGCTGCTAATTGGCATTTACTACCAATTATTGGCTATCATCGGTGCTAATTGGCCCTTATTAGCAGTTATGGACCAGATTCAGTAAATGGTGTCTAAAATATAGGCGCCTCAGAATAACGCATGTAGTACTATTCTATAAACTACGTCTACAGTAAGACACTGTTTATAGAGTAGCACCCAGGCTGGGGGAATGCATGTACATTTGGGCGCAGCCATTTACACCACTGAAAATCGGGTGTAAATACCCACACCTAAATGTTCCCCCAAATTCTATAACAATGCACATAAATTTGATTGATGCCCCAACATGCCTACATTTTCCCATGGCTGCACCCCCTTCTCAACTACACACATTGTAATTTATGTGCCCCTCTTTTTAGAATATGCCTAAGAAGAAGCATGCATAAATTCCAATTATTGCCAATGAGTGATGATAATTGGTTATTGGCCAATTATCACTAATTGACTCATTACTCAATTGAGTAGCGTGTGTAAATTGGCTGCACACAATTTAATGCATGCTAGTCACCGTGCCTTATATAGAATCCCGGCCCTATGTGCATAATTGCTCAAGGGGCCCATTTACTAAGCAGCGGTAAGCTCATTGCGGGCTTGCTGCACGTATATCCGGAACTATCACGGGCCCAACACAGGTGCCGGTGGTAGTTCCAACCCCATCATGAGGCATTTCTGGTGGTAGCAGAAATACTTCAAAAATATTACTGCCGGGTTAGCACGAGAGCACCTACCACCACCTCAATGGGTGATGGTAAGTGCTCCCCAGAAATGGCCACACGGCAAGTGCAAACTTACTGCACGGCCATTTCATTTTTGGCAATCTTTACCTGCTGCAGTAAAAGGGGACCTGGTGCGCAGCAAAAATGGCTGCTGTCGCTAGCACAGGGCCCCTTTTATCGCAGTTTAGTAAAAGGGCCCCTTAGGATTCTGCAAATTGCATACTCAAAATCCATAGTGCGCAACTGCAAGAGGGTTATGGACCTGGGAGGGGCATGAGCGGGTCAGTGGTGATCCTAGCACTTTCATGCACACGTTATAGAATACTAAAGGGTTCTGCACTCAATTGCCTACTGTTAGGCGTGAGCATTTACATAGCCATTGAACTAGATTAGACACTCACACCCTAAGTTAGGCATGTAACTGTTTACTTACACTAGTATTCTGAAACACCAATTGTGTCGATATAGAATTCACGTTTAAGGCTAGATTCTATATATGGCACCATAAAAATCAGCAACAAAAAAAGGCTATTCTGTAAGCCATGCTTAAAGTTAGGAGCTGTTTACTGAGTAGCGCTTATGCCTGAGAATCGTGCCTAACTTCAGTCATGGCCATTTGCACCAACTGAAACATGGTGCAAATGTATATGCCTACACTAGGAGTGTATCCCCGTTATTTTATAACAATGTGCGATAAGTTTAGGAACACTCCCATTCTGCCCATGACCCTCCCATTTCTGTGCCTCCTTTTTCAAATCACATGTAAATTTTAGGCGCATATCCCATGCCTAAATATAGGAATGTAGAGTTCAATTAAATTTAATGAATGCCATTAATTGATTGTCACATGAACAAATTGAGCACATGCCCAAATTTGCACGCACAATTTTTGGTGACTTTTACAGAATTAGGGGTTAGTGCACATCATCCCAACACTTAACTGTAGGTTATCTATAGAGAATTGCCCCCTAGGGGAGCACTGAACTAACCTGGGAATAGCCTATTAATGTGAGAGATTTTTCTCATGATAGTAGACCCTTTCAGTGTTGCACAGATGGTCCTCATGGTCATTGTTTAGTATTAAAGTTCACAAGAAATCACAAAATTTAACACATTTTCTCCAGGATTCTATATATTGCACCTTAATTTCTGTGCGGAAATCGATGCGTATTCTATAACAATGTGCGTAACTTCATTGTTTAACTAGTTAATCAGTGCTGTTAATTGGATGTTAACAAGCAAATTAGCACTAATTGGCATTAAGATTTATGTGCACAATTCACTAAGTATATTCTGTACCATTGTGTAAATTCTAAGTCGCATGGTTGAAAAGGGGGCATGGCCAGGGGCGAGGCATAGACGTTGCTAAAATCTACGCGTGTTGTTATAGAATATACCTGCTCTGTGCCTAATTTAGGCATCGAAATTTACGCCAAGTAAAACATGACATAAATGGCCACGACTTAATTTGGTCGCATGGAGAAGTACTTGGCGTATTTCTATATACTGTACGGAAATTTAAGCCTATTCTATAAAATTTAGGCATACTTTATAGAATTTGCCTAGGCGTATTTTTTTTTCTGTGCTGAATTTTCAGGTGCCATATATAGAATCTAGCCCTTTGAGGGTAATGTGATAACAGGATGCCCTGGGTAGACACCTACAAAGATGCTTATTTAGGCTCTATTTTATAAAGACATGTTTTTATAAAAAGTCAGTGAGTAGACCTGAAGTGTAGGCATGATCACTTATACCTCCTTGAGAGGCATGTACCATATGCTAATTCAACCCATCCTCCACCCAAATGCCATCCCTCATCATATCATAGCGCCTACTTTTACACCAGTTTGGGGAGGGGGAGTTATCAAGCTACGTTAGTGCTTTAAGTCACGTTATTTGCTCCTTAATGTGACTTAAAAGGCTCAAGAGCAGTTTGACCTATTTTACTGCAGTGATATGTTAAATCACCACAGGTTATATAGGAATGAGATGCAAAACATGCAAATCCATGTAAAAAATCCTAACGTGACTCATGGTGTGCACCGGATGCACACCACAAGTCTCGTTAGGGCCCATAAATGAAGGTAATAAAAGCTGGAGTTATTTTACTGCCCAAGTTCATCAGGCCACAAGGCTGTGGCCTGAAGCTCCTAGGTCAGCAGGCTAGGCCCAAGCCCCTCCCACCCCACACTCCCAAAAGCCTCAAGCCTCCCCTCCCCCCAAAATGGAGCTTTGTCGCTCAATGCTCCCAGGCTGCTGGAATAATGCTGCATGCAAGATGGCTCACAAACAGTGTTATTCTTTTACCATGGAATTCTGCAACCTGTGGGAATAAGCTATCGCAGGTTGCTGAATCCTGTGGGAAATCAAGGTGCGGTAAAAGGCCATCTTATACCACACTTTGATAACTTTCCTTTTGGTGTTTTGTAAGGGGTTACTAAGAGTCTTGTCTACTAAGCTGGACTAACTCTGTGTTTCAATAATTAAATGTACAATAGACAACCCGATATATTTCACCAACAAGCTGCTGCAACGGTCAATAATACATGGCTCATAAAATACTCTTATTGATTCCTAAAGTAGCCTATTGGCAAAACATGTCAGGTTGTCTATAATACAATAAAGTTTTTAATTACTGAAACACAAAGCTGTGGTTGTGTTTTGTGCACACTCCTTTTTTTCTACATATTTTTGTGCTGTACCTGCCTTTTATATTTTTTCTTTTAGAAAATTACCTCCTTTATGTGCAGATCTGTCTGAGTAAAAATAAGCTGCATTGCGTACTGAAGTAGCTCCTTACTTACTTTGCTTAGACAGTGTGGCTGAGTTCACACATGCTAAATTTTGAGCACAAAAATCATAGATGTCAATGATTGTGACTATTCAAACAATGAGATGCTCAGCTTTCACATGCTAAAAAGCTGAACTGTGCGTGCATGCTATGCATGTCAACATCCCCTACAGTAAACAACTCAAAGTAAAAGGGATTGTTAATATAGGGAATCCCTCCACCACAACACCAAAGAAGCCCCTCTAGGGGCAGCCTGAGCCCTTATCCAAGACCACTGGACTCACATGAATGCTGGCTCAGCCAGTCAAAGAACCTACTAGCAGCCGCCCAGACACCCCATTCTCTCCAGAAAGACTACATACTACTCTTCCAGGAATAACCCCCACTCTTTACCACCATGTAGGCCTTAAGCCCCACCCTTATGGTGTGCCTATCACATTTTCAATGAGATTACCTACAAGTGCTCAACAGAACATCAAACTGCATGGTGGTGAAGCCCCAGTGAAAAGCACATTTGCAGGATAGCAGTTGGGTCAATAGACGAATGGGTCAATACATAGGAAATCAAATACGTTAGTGTTTAACTTTAAAAAAGGAGACTATGACAAACTTAGAAGAACAGTGAAAAAAAAACTTAGAGGAGCAGCTGCGAGGGTCAAAAATGTACATCAGGCGTGGATGCTATCCAAAAACACCATCCTGGAAGCCCAGGCCAAATATATTCCACGTATTAAAAAAGGAGGATGGAAGAGGCAGCCGGCATGGTTAAAAAGTGAGGTGATGGAAGCTATTAAAGCTAAAAGAAAATCCTTCAGAAGTCTGGTCACAGCTGGTAGCCATTTTTCATCTCCCTGGCTCCATCTCTTATCAATTTGTGATTCTTCGGGAGCAGTTCTTTGGGGGTCGGCTAACTCCTAGTGAAGGGGCTCTAGTTAGTGCCATGGTCTCTTTGGCATTGAAGGTGATCTTCTCCCATTGGAAGTCCTTACACCAGGCCACTTATCTGGAATGGTGGAACTTATTGCTCCAAATGTACAAATTCGAATTACATCTGGCGAAGAAATCTTCTCGCTTCGCTTCATATAGGGAAAAATGGCTACCACTGGTATCTTATTTTGACTTGGTACAGAGATAAGCACTATGCATGCTTTATACCTTGATTTGTATCCTCCAGCCCCCCCCCCCCCCCTCTCCTTCTCCTCTTTCTTCCCTTTTTCTTAATGTGATTGTAGTTGTGGATAGTTGCTTCTTAAATGTGAGCTCCAGTTTTGCCATGCTTTGTAACATGTTGTTTGTTGTTCTGTGGTGAGCTCTTGCTTCTATTGTATTGTATTGAAATCCAATAAAAGAAATTAAACTAAAAAAAAATGGAAGAAAGAACCGACTGAAAATAATAAGAAACAGCATAAGGAATGTCAAGTCAAATGCAAAGCGCTGATAAGAAAGGCTAAGAGGAACTTCGGAAAAAAAGATTACGTTGGAGGTAAAAACACATAGTAAAATTTTTTTTTATAGGTATATTAAAAGCAGAAAGCCAGCAAAAGAATCGGTTGGACAGCTAGATGACTGAGGGGTAAAAGGGGCCATCAAGGAAGACAAAGCCGAAGCGGAGAGATTAAATGAATTCTTTGCTTCGGTCTTCACCAAGGAAGATTTGGGAGAGATACTGGTGCCAAATTCAAAGCTGACAAGTCGGAGAAACTGAATGAATTCTCTATAAACCTGGAGGATGTAATGGGGCAGTTCTACAAATTGAAGAATAGCAAATCTCCTGGACTGGATGGTATTCATCCCAGAGTACTGATAGAACTGAAAAATGAACTTGCGGAGCTATTGTTAGTAATATGTAATTTATCCTTAAAATCGAGCATGGTACCAGAAGATTGGAGGGTGGCCAATATAACGCCGAATTTTTAAAAAGTTCCAGAGGAGATCCGGGAAATTATAGACCGGTGAGTCTGACATCGGTGCCGGGCAAAATGGTAGCACCTATTATAAAGAACAAAAATTACAGACCATATTCAAAAGCATGGATTAATGAGACAAAGCCAACATGGATTTAGTGAAGGGAAATCTTGCCTCATCAATCTACTACATTTATTTGAAGGGGTGAGCAAACATGTGGATAAAGGTGAGCCGGTTGATATTCTGTATCTGGATTTTCAGAAGGCGTTTGACAAAGTACTTCATGAAAGACTCCAGAGGAAATTGGAGAGTCATGGGATAGGAGGTACTGTCCTATTGTGGATTAAGAACTGGTTAAAAGATAGAAAACGGAGAGTAGGGTTAATTCTCAATGGAGAAGGGTAGTTAGTGGGGTTCCCCAGGGGTCTGTGCTGGGACTGCTG